>NC_084683.1:975000-1299166 GCF_028389875.1 Rhea pennata
GGCTTTTCTTATACATCAGCCTGGGAAGCTTCCTAATCCAAGGTAACTCATCCCTCTCTACATTTCATTCCACCACATCAAAAGAGAAGGGAGCACTCAAGCAGCGTAAAACTGTAGTTTCCATCCCTGGGATGCTCCCAGCCCTCTGGGATGTTCCTTGACCTTGGCATACTCCCAGCCCTGGGAGGTAGCTGGTGCCCAAGATACTCCCAGCTCTCAGGATGCCTCTGCTGCTTGGAATGGCTGTGTGGCTGCAGAGTGGGGTGGAGGCACCAGCAAGCATCCCTCTGCCATGCCCTCCGAACAACCTGCTGTGATTGTCTCCTTTCTGCAGCATGGGTCAGCTTACCCACTGGATCTCCTCACAAAAGTTAAAGCCGCTGTAATCACATAAAGCAGCATAAGTCTCTGAAAACCCAGATGCAAAGAGAAGGCAGTATTTAGGGCACTGTGAGCAGACCTCCCCAAGGGAACACTGAGGAGACATTTAGGGTAGGCAGAAAGCAAAAAGTGGGAGGCAGAGGCTCTCCCTGCCCTCCCCAAAGGGGCTGCAGAGTCCTGCTCAGTCTACTGCCATCCTGAAAGGGAATGCACAACTCAGGGAGCTGAGGCAATAACTCTGCTCCCTTCACCTGATCCATGTAGGAAATCCTAGGTCCTTATTGCCTGTATTCTCTCGGCATCCTTTTACTAAGAGGTTTTGTTTTCCTTATAAACACAGTGGTTATGACCATGGACTGTAAAACTCGGCACTGGGATGGCAGAGGTGGAGCTTGGCCTGCTCTGGAAACCATACCCAGGCCACATCAGTCTGCCTGGACATGGCATCTGGAGTATATGCTGCTTTTCCCACGTCTCCTGTATGCCTGGCCCCAACATACTGCATCTGCAAACATCACAGCTCCAACGTCAGGCAGAAGCCCTCCCCAGCACATCACTGTGGCCTCCTCATTACGATTCCTTGTGCTCTTCCTAGTTTGTGGTGCTGGGGCACAGTCTGCTTTTCCAATGTGCCCACAGACATCTCAGCTCCAAACCTGTGCCACAACCCCACGATCCTAGAGATTGACCTAGGATCCAATTTCCATGCTGTAACAACCCCCCTTGCCCCTCAGAAATGTCAGGCAAATTGCGTTGCTATGGAGGTAGCAGAGGTTATGTTCATGTAGTTGGTTTTCTTTAGCAACCATCTTGCTTCCCAGTTTATGTTGGTCTAACTCTTCTCCCACTAAAACCCTTGGAGCTTTTAAAGTTCCTACTCCAAATAGCTAGAACCCAGGCTTGGTGCTGCAGCAGTATCACATTAGGTAGATAAAACCCACTCACACCCTCATGGGTAGACGCATCCGTGACTGTGCATCCTCACCATACAGCTATCCTGCTCCTTTCTGGGAAGCTGCAATCTCCCCAGCCTGCCAGATCGGCTCCTCACTCACACACCCTGCACCTCATTCCTACTCTGTGAGATGGGGTATGCCGGTGGAGAGTGCAGCCTGCTGGCAGGGCTCCTACAGACATAAGCCAGTGCAGGAGCTGCCTTGCCACCAGACGTGGGGAAGCCACAAATAGCCACTGACAATGACTGTGTGGATACTGGCTTGATCTCTGAGGTACTCCAACCCTCCTGCCCCTGTCTGGTATGTGTACAGGGAGAATAGCACTTACCACAGGGCCCTTGGTTGCTCTGCAACATTTCCTCCAGGGAGTCTGTGATCCTCCGTATCCTCTTGTACAGGTTGGGGGGTGAGTTCTTGAGCAGTGCTCTGGGGGAAGGACCAGGGAGCAGGCTGGGAGAAAATCATCCCCACCGCAATATATGCCTAACTATAACCCATTTGCCAGGCCCAGAGAGTGACCAAAAATATTCTTCCCGATGTGATCAGGGAACGAGGAACATTTGGCCTCCATTAGCAAGGTTTCCTCCTATTAAAAGGCCCTGTTGGACATTCAAGCTGCTTTTTGGCTCTGTCTGAGCAAAGAATGTTTCCTCCAAGGTGACATGATCCCTCCAGTTCCTACATGTTAGTCCCTGAGGACTAGGGAACCCTTACCCAGGGGACGAATCTGGGAAGACCTTCTTAAGTGACATGGTGACATGGATGACAACTTGCTCCAAATCATCAAATGACATAAGCCGGATGACATAAGAAGACGTATCTGTTTCTAGGACAACCTGCAGAGGCCAAAGGATGGGAAACATCTGAGAAAACTGGCAATGTGAGGCACCCCAAACCTGCAGACATGACGCTGACAGCAATTGGCCAGGCACTGCAAGGGCTGCACTCGTAATGCAAGCATCCAATCTCTGTAGTTATAATTCTAGCCGGAGCACTGTAAGTGGAGGTAAGGCTGAGAACAACAGGAATTTAGGATGAAATGGAGTAAACATATTGTCATGTGCCAGACCAAGGCATTAACACCTGCTTACCCTTCCCTTGGCCCAAGTGATTAGCTTTCAAAGACACAGTAGCTTTGCTAGTGGTCTGCCCTTTTCTTACTAAGAGCTTTAGGGATTGAAATGACCAAGACAGACCCCATTTGGCATTGATTTCAGTGCCTGAACTTGCTCATCCTCAACAAAATCTCCTTCCACCCTCAGAACTGCCTCCAGATCAGCTCTGCCTCTCGCTATCCTGGCAGAGAAAAAAAGACCTCTTTGCCTGCACTGCTACAGCGAGCCCCTGCAAAATTGAGATGGCAGGGCCAGTAGAGCAGAAATGCCTGGGTCTGTGTACCCAACTGTCTGCCCAGGGTCCCGTCTCTAGTGTAAGTGGTGGACAGCAATGTTGCATAGAAGCAGCTGGCTTGCTGCACCTGCCCATTCCCAGCTCAGGCACAGCCAGTTTGCTGTGTTAAACAACCCCTGATGGAGATTTCCCCCCTGAAATTGTCTCATCTGGTTTTGATGCTTTTTTAGCTTTTGTCTCCTACAAAAATCCCATGGCAACACATTCTCCAATTTAATTACGCACTGAAATGTAGGAGGGAGAAGACAATTATCTGCTTGGGCAGCATAAAGATGGAGCTTCTTTTCAGAGCAGGGCTCTATGTGTGGCAGCAGGGCCAGTCTCTGCCTGCCCCAGCCAGGTGCTCAGACTGGCAGGTGAGTAACCACTGGAACTGTCATACAGCCTCAGGTCTGTGGTCCCAATCAAATGGTCTCAGAGATAAGCCAATGATCTGAAGTTAGCTGTTCTTCCACTTCCTTGTAAGTGCCCAGGTGATGCCATCCTGTCCCCGAATCACTTGTCTCTGCTCGCATCCTTGGAGCATACCTCGGCAGAATGTGCCTCTCCTCCTGACTCCCCCTCCCAGGATACATGAGGCTCTAGCTCTTCCCCTAACTTTCCCACCTGTACTTCCCAGTCTGTGGAAGCTGTCAGCTGACACCAGGCATTTCCAGCCTCCTGATGCTATGCTGTCTGAAGGCTCATGGCTTCCTCTTCTGCTCTCTCTGCCTATCTCCTCTTTAGCTCTGTGCTCCTGCTAAAGATCTCTAAGCAAAGCACAGCTCAAATACGCATCCTGCTCCTAAGAGGATTGTCTCTCTAATGTCAAGCAGCAAAAGCCCCATTTGCAAGTCAGGGCTATCACTGCTGATGGTGCTTTAATGAGCGAAAGAGGTTAACAGGAACTGCAGCCTTGGTTTCAGCTGACATGTCCAATTTGGGACAGTCCATTCCTCTCTTTCATGGTTTGCACGTGCTACATCTACCATGCATGCATGCTTTGTTGTTAAGAGGATTAACAGGGCTTAAAACACCTTCCTACTAAATTTGGCTTTGCCTGTGTAAGCCAGTTGCAATTTATCACCCTGTCCCTGCTGAGCGGGAGGTGTCACCCAAATGCCAAGGAAGGCAGGAGCTGCCTACAGCTCTCAGTAGTGATTTTGCAGCATGCATGCCAGGTCTGCTGGAGGAGAGTGGGTGCAGACACCTGTGTTCCCCTCTTAGCACCCCTGAGCGCCTCCCCTTACCTCTGGCTAAAGAGGATGCTAACATGGGCGAAGCTGTAAGAGGATTTCTTTAGAGGTGGCCAAGGGATAAATATGGTGGGAAGCTCCCAAAGCTCTGCAATGGTGACCCCAAATGTAAAACAGTGGGCAACGACTTCCCCCAGACCCTGCAGCAGGCTCCAGGCCAGGGTTTCCAAAGGGGGGAGATGAGCAGAATGTGCCTTGGCAATCCGGGTGCCAACATGCCCCACGTGGGAATTGTCCAGGGAGGCTTTCTCAGTGAGTGCCACTCACCAGGCTGGGCTCTTGCATTGTGATCTCTTGTACCTCCAGAAAGCTGAAACTGCTGTGCACCTAGTGGGAGAGAAGGGCTGGATCAGCCTCAGTGCTGACAGAGATGCATCAGCACCCTGGACTCCAAGCTCTTTCCCATGACCCAGGGCAGTGCCCGACCACAGCTTCTCCCTGCACTTGGCCAGAGCCCCCCAGCCCCCAAATCTCAGCCTGGCTGCCAGTGTCCTGATCTGAGCTCCTTCTCCCATTTTGCTATCTGACCCACCCTACCTCATGTGCCATAATGCAGCCCCTGATGCTGCTGCATGCTGGGGGCAAGCCCCACAGACTAATACTGCTCCCTGGGGCTTTCCAGACCTCCTGACCCAGGGTACCTGTGGTCACCATGCGGGACACCTGGTCCCGCACTGGGGCTGGTGTCCCAAGGCAGTGAGTGGGGTCCTGCTGGGAGCAGCAGGGGTCTAACATGGAGTAGGGGGACCCCAACACTTACCCTCACTGGTAGTGTCACCAGTAGCACATAGGCTCGCCAGGGGGTCAGCACCTAGGCAGGAGAAAGTAGGGTGACAGGGGACTGGGGTAACACAGGAGCTGGCATCCTGTTCAGACTAGCCCCCCTTCCCCACCCCACCCCCGCCCCAGGCAATAGCCTTTCTGAAGCCCTGAAGCCCAACAGCCCACTGAAGCACTTAAGTTGCTGCCTGGGGAAACCAGGGAGAGCATAAGCTGGGAAAACTTACTGGATAATTCACACAATGAACTCTGTAACCTGCAGTAGAGTCCATTCTGTTTTTGCCCTACAAGGTGCTGGGAGAAGGGGCAGATGTGTGCCTGGCCCTGCAAGTCCTGCACAGGCAGGGAAGATCCAGACAGACATAAATGTCTTCCATACCTCTGATGATACCATTTGCCCAGTTGGTTGGGTTTAACCACCCCCTTCAGTCCCTACTGTGTGTCTGGTTACCGCCCTATTGCACAGCCCAGCGAGGTAGATGCTGCTCCCTCTGTGCACTGTGGGTTCAGGACCCCAATCAAGCTTAGGCTAACAGCCAAGGGATAGAGCGCTGGACCCTGAACGTACCAAGATGTAGTCATCATACTTGGGTTTCACCTGCAGCTAGACGCTCTTGACCAGGAGGATCGTCTTCATCCCCAGGCAGGCAGTGATGCCCTCTGAAAAGACCAATGTCAAGTGTAACTGATCTGGCTGAATCTAGGAGACATGCTTAGTCCTTTACCAGGTACCTGTGATCTGGTGCCCTGGAGGGTGCATGGCACAGCATGCCCAAGATGATCCCTGTGACCCCAAACACAGCCTGAGCTCCCCAGTCCCAAACCAAGAATGAGGGCTCAGGTTAAGAGGAGAGGGATGGGATCAGGATGTGCATATCCCTCTGAGGAGAAGGTCTGTGCATGGCTCTAGCTCCCCTAAACCACAGTGGTGGTTTTAGCATCACAACATCACAAACCTCCTCCTTGGCAAGGGTGGGCATCCCCAGGCAGCATGGATCTGCCATCAAGTTGTCACAGACTGAAGGCACAAAGCACTCTTCCAGGCTACTTCGAGCAGCACACAGAGATGTGGTCCTTACCATGTCTGAGCCAAGAATGGATTTGTCCTCGTGATGTGCCAGTGCCAGGCACTTCCATATAGTACTAGCTACATGCCCTGACACCCTCCCCCCCCAGTTCCATCCTATGTTCATAGTGGAAACCCCTTGTGCGAGGCCATTTGAAAACTCCTGTCACCAGGCACAGGTCCTTTTCTTCAATCTGGCCATTCACCCCTTTCGGTGGAGAGGCTCTTTACTTTGTGGCCTTGCAGAAAGGAAGCAGTTGGTTTTGGTATTACACTCTCCCTCACAAACATGAACTGATTTAGCCCCACATCCCATGCACCTCCAGGAATTAGTTCTTCTCTAGCCACACCTGAAGGTAGACACTGATGGCACCATTTGCTCTCCGTGACTTTGCAGCAGTGCTGGATGCTGCATCAGACTGAGTTGTCAGTGCCTACCGGCTTTTCAGGAAAGCTGTGCACTTCCTCACAAACCTGGTTTGTATCTTGTCTGGTGCTCAGGTGATAGACACATCCACCTGCTCATTGGCATGTGGAGCCTTGGCTACAGTTGGGACCAAGCACAGTGCTTGGGTGCCACCAGTTTGCCCTCCACGGACACACTGCTTGGCTTTCTTGTGTGGGATCCTTCAGGACTTCTCCCAGGGCTCACTCAGGGTTTTCTTAGGATGTCTGGCCTTTGACTTCAACATAATGTGTGTTTGCCTACCCACGCTAGGATTACAGTGCACGTGCTTTGGAATAGCCTTGTTCATTGGAATCTGGTACTGTGCTCCACCTGGGTCCCTGTTTCTCTTCCTTTCTTCCTGCTCGTAGTCATAGGGTCAGTGGGGAGCTCTACAGGTACCCTTTCGCCACAAGCTCCTCAGTGCCTCAGCTGAGTCCTGCCCTCTCCATGGTGCATCCAGGGAGGTATTCTGCCTTTCCATTATTTTGGAAATTGTCTTGGCCATGATGTCCACCAGTAGTCATGTGTGCCAGCCTTCCCACATTTGCAATCCTATTGCTCCTATGGTTGTTATAGACAAGCCTAAACCCCTCTCCTGTTTACTGTCTCTCATCTTGAGCTTTGTTTCACCTCTCTGCCTAGCTGCTTTTCTCCTTCTCATGATTCAGACCTTTTGCTCAGAACAGGCTAGACTAGAACTGTGACTAGAACTGCAACTGCCTGTTCCTTGCAAAGCAGACTAAGTTTTCACAACGACACTGCTCCCTCTGGCCCTCACTGAAGCTGCAGGTAGCCCTGTTAGCTCCTCTGCTGGCAGTGGGGACTGGTTAGCAATCCATGCCTTCCCATCACACTACAAGCAGCAATGGTGGTGGTGAAGCTAGGGCCCCTTGCCCTCCTGTGGTCATTTGTTTTTTCAGTCAGATCTTGGAAGTCTGGGAACTTCCCCTGAAGGCCTGGTAGTGGCTAGTCACAGTATTTCACACATCCCTTCTGATGCCTGAGAGCCCCGGCAAGGCTGTAGGCCATGCCTCCCTGCCAAGAATGGTGCCAGTCAGGCTGTCCCACGGAACAGTTGGAGATCCTCTGGCTGGTGTGGGGATCCCAAGCCTGCAGGTGTGCGTGGCACCATCCTGCACCTGAAAACCCTGCTGGTCAGTGGAAGTCTCGGCAAACCACATCCCTGATGACCCAGCCTGTTATTAGGGGAAGCTTTTGGTCTAAGCAGCACCATCAAGTGAACAGGTGTTGCAGCCCCATGTCCGAGGCTCTGCTCAGATCCCCTTGAGCTGGGGTTGATAATAAACCCATGAGCAGCCCCAACAGCCCCAGTACAGACATGAGAGCAACAGAGCAGGCCCCAGATCTGCAAGTTCCATGTGGCAGCCAAGAAGCATTGAGGTGGATAACGCTTACCTTGCAGCTCAGCAGTGTCTCCCTCTGGGAGACACAACCATTGCTGGGACCACAGCAACCACCCAGGGAAGGGCACAGAGGTATCAGGGCAGCATCCTTCAGCACAGCTCCCGCTTGGAGCAAAAGGCACCCTGCTTGGAGGAAGCGCTGAGGTTACCAACCAGCAGTGTCGCTGCCTTGGCACCTCCTCCCCTTTCCAGTGCTCGGTGCCTCTTCCTGCCCCATCAGGCAAGATTTACTGAGTGAGCAAGAGAAGTGAAATGAAAGCGACAGAGCTAGCAGCCCACGCAGGCCCGCTGAACCCTGCACCCAAGTTGCCAGGCCCCCAGCTAGCTTCCTCGGCCAGGCCCAGCCATGAGCAAGGCCATAAGCCTACCTGGGAGGAGGGCTGCACTTCTGAGCATCTCCTTCAGCCTTTCTTCTCCCACATGGGATAAAGCTATCATTTCTCATGGGCAAGGAGCATGCATGCTGCCGACTCTTCCTTGCTGGGAGCAGCATCCTCTCCAGCCTTTAAGCTTTGAGGATCCTGAATTATTCTTGCCCTGCATCCCCTCGAGGGCATTTTTTGGGTGCACATTCCTGCCTCAGTGCCCAAAGATGGCTGTGAACCATGAGAGCAGCTCTGCTCCCATGCAGGATACTGGATGAGGGGCTGCCCCAGGCCCTAACATTACATTGGGTAGATGAAGGGTTCCAGTGCCAAAGGCAGGGCACTGCAGATGTGGCTGCTCCTGAGCAGAAAGGCACTGGGTGTCATGCCAAAGTGTTCCTTGGTGAGCACGACTGTGGCACAACTGCTGGCCCAAAGTGGGGAGAGACAGAGACGGGGTGGCCTCCCTGGGGCAATGTGGATAAGCAGTGTTGGTACACTGAACACTCTCCTATCCCAGGAAAAACTCTGACCTGGGCCAAAAGCTGAAGGTGTTTGGAATGCTGTAGAAGGCTGTTCTGTGACCCTTGTGGTGCTGCAGAACTGCATGGAACCAAAATCTCTCAGTACTGGATCAGCAGACCGTACTAGAACCTCAGGGCATGTGCTGATGGAGCCAGCAGGCCACAACTGGCACGAACTGGAATGGACAGTACCGAATGCCTCATCCCCCTAAATTATAATTTTTGACAAACCACCAATCTCCAGGCTGCCCTGAGCAGAGATCTGCCAACCAAGGGCTCTCAAAGGAGCATTTCCAGGGGTGGAATAGCCTGGGACAGGCTGATTCCTGGCAGAGCTGGGTGATACTGCTACGGGTAGCCAGGGCCAAGCAGACAACACAGCATTTTCAAATCTTCTGTAAAAGCAAAAGCAAGACAGGAAGTGATCTCCCTGCAGACGCTGCTGTCTCTGCAGAGCCCAACCACAACATGCAGTAGCCTTGATTCACCACTTCAGGGAAGGCAGCTGGAGAGAGCATAGCTCAGGGCAGGGACCACCTTTGGCTGAGGTACCTCCTTCTGGGGTAAGAACAGAACAGTGGAAGCAGCGTTCCTCCAAGCATTGAGAGCCACATCAACAAGCAGAGAAGCACCAGTAAAAGGCAGAGTGTTCAAGGCATTTCCCTCAGGGACAGCCTGCTCTGAATCTATGGCTCTTCCAGAATGACAGGAGAGCATGCTATTGGTGTCGGAGCATCTCAGAAGGGGCAGTAGGACCCAGCTGTTCATGGCATTAGCAAGGATATTCAGGACATGGAGAGAACAACTGTCCTCTTGTACCCATTAGGTGATAGCTCCTACTGAAGCTTAGAAACAAAGGGACCTCCCAGCAAGCCCCATCTCCAAGCTTATCTTCCAAAACACTGGGTCCCATGTGCCAGGACATGCTGAGCACCAGTGTACCAGAACATCTTCCCCAAGAAGAGGACAGGTGCACAAGTGTTCCCAGGTGCACAAATGTTCCCCATCTGTTGTGCAAGCATACGTTTGTCAGGATGCCTAGAGGAACCCATTTCCTCTTTCTTCCTCCTGAGCATCTGGAGTGTATTGGGGCTGGGCATTTCCTGCACCATCCTGGAATACTAGGACCTTCCCAGGTCTCAGGGGCTTCTGCTGGACAGTCTGCTACTGTCTGGCCTCCACTGGGGAGCCCAAACTGTGTTGGATGTGGTCTCACCAGAGCCAAATGGAGGGCAGTAGTTTCTCCCCTTGGCCTGCTGTCTGTGTTCTTGCTAAGCCTGTCCTGGTGCTTTGGCACAGGGGCACCCTGCTGACTCCTGGCTGGCTTGCTGTCTCCCAGTACCTCCAGGGCTTTTTTTCTGCACTGGCAGCCAACCAAATCTGGTCTGCTGCACGGGCTGTTCCCTCCCAGGGGCGTACATTGCATCTGCCTTTGTTCAGCTCCATGAGGTTTCATTGTTCAATCTTCCTGCCTGTTGAGGTCCCTCTGAGCAGCAGTGCTGTCCTCCACTTTATAAACCGCTCCCCTAAGTATGGTATCAGGCACAAACCTGATGAGAGTTCATCCTGGGCAATCAGCCAGGTCTTTAAGAAAGATGCTAAAAGGCATTGGTCCTACAACTGATCCCCAAGGAACACCTTTCATAACTAGTAGGGCTTTGTATTGCTGAGCACTCTGAGCCTCATAGGGTAGCCATCCTCAAGTCCTCCAGACCCTGTGTCTCTAGTCTGGTTATAAGAAGTCTGTGGAGGACAGTGTCAAAGATCTTGCTAAAGTCGAGATAAACAGCCTTCCCTTTGTCCACACAGTCAGACATGTCCCCAGAGAATGCAAAAGCCTGTCAGGCAGGATTTCCCCTTGACGTGGTGGCTCTCTAACCTGGGGAAGCTCTCAATTGCTGGAAGCCAAATGTGTCTTTGGCAGGCTGCAGCAATCACTCAGAGACCCCGCCCCTCTCTGCATGCCCTCAGTAGAGCAGCCCACAGCACCAGAGATGGCAGCCAGGCAAGTCAGATGAGATCTGGATGGCAACAGAAAGAGCAAACGGACCTGTAACAGCACTCTTTGCAGCTGCACAACCTCCCTTCCTTAGCAGGACTTGCTCACAGACTTTTTTCCTCTTATTCTACATCAGTCTGCAGTTACTGCACTAAGGGAGAGATACTGGCCACAGTCTGGAAACCAGGTGAGCTAATCCTACCTCCAAACACCCAAGTGCCTGTTAACTCAGTGTGGCCAGGCTGGTGGGTGCTACAATGACGCATGCTAACCATACCTTTTCATGCGCTGTCCAGGACACAGCTTTTCCAGTGAGGATAATAATGGTGGGAGCAGACTGTGCTTTTTATACTTTTCTAGGGCAGAGATGTGCTGCCTGCATTCAGACTTGGCTACCTCACTTGGAGATGCTGGCACTTACCACCCTGGCCACCCATATTCAAGGGCTTGCTGGAACACTGCATTGGATTTCTCCAGAGCAGCTCAACCAAGGGCAAACCAGAAGCCTGTGGGAGGAACATAAATGGAGACACCTGCCCCTTGCAAAAGCCAGAGCTCAAGGCACATCAAAAATGGGCTGCATAACAGTACTATTTACTGAGCAAGTATGCAGAAACCAGGTCAGCTGATTTATCAAGTGAAAGAGTAGTGACAGACCTGTCTGAGCAAAAAGGAAAATGGCCACAGGGTGACTGCTCCCATCCCTACTAAACCCTTGTATGGGCTTCTGGGAAAATCAAAAAGCAGCCTACAATACACGTAGAGTGAATCTGATAATTTAAGAATACTATGCATATCTATTTTGTTAAGTAATGTTGCTTAGAAATCATTTCCTCAGAAAAGCACAATAGGAGTTGAGTCCCTGATAAATGAGCTTCATCTTCCCACATGTGCTGCTGCAGTGGGTTGTGACTAGCAGGGCAAGAACTGCCAAGAAACATGACAGCCTGCCAGTAGATAAAAGACAATTAAAGACAATTTGGAAGCAGTCATTTCTGTACTTTTTAGACAGATCCACCTGGCAGCCTCTCCTCTTCCAGCCTACCAGCAAGCCATTCACACAGCAAGCAATTTCTCCTAGTTCCTCTGAACACTGGGGCAGCTGGCAACATGTGCCTTGGGCTTTGCTGTCACCTGGGAACAGCACAAACTGCTGCTTATGGGAGCTTGTACAGTAGTGCTGGTGTGGACCAAGGCAGGTCTCTGCTAGAACGCATGTAAGACCTCCTCGGGGCACCATTACAGACCACTACTTAAAACAAAGCAGCATTGCAACATTTTTCATGCTCCCCTTTTCAGTAGTGGGTTAAACCACAGGTTTTAAGAGATCACGGCACTCCTCTTTTCCCATCATATTTGTAACATGAGGAGGGACAATGCTCACTGCAACCCACCTGGCACACGGTGGTGCTACAGCACAAGTCCTGGACTGTGCACAGACAGGAGGGGACTGAGACAGTCATCTGCAACAGCAGTTGTTACCACACTTTTTATTCCTTTAGTACTGACGCATATTGTAGAAAAGCACAGTGCCTGAAGACAGCTTAGTTCCCTTCCACAAAGCCTCTCTTGCTCTAGGCTCATGCAAATGGTGTTTCCTTCGGAGCAGTGTCTCCATCTGAAGCATCTCTTACGGTTTCTGATGACACAAACTCCTTGTCCAGCTGAGAATCCACCCTCCTCTGCAGCCAGATCTGGCTCATCCTTGCCAGAAGGAGGTAGAGGAAAAGACCCACCATGAGAGGCACAGACACACTGTAACTTCAGGCCTGAAGCATCCTTCCGTAAGGAGGAGAGACTACAGTCTGGAAATCACTGCCAGGACAAACAGTTAATAAATACAAAGAATCAGCCAGTGAGCACACATGGTAATCCATTATTATTTATTAGCTGTACAGCAGTATATTCTCCTTCCCAGCTTTCAAACCCCATTACATATTTTATAACAATTTTTCCCATGTTGGCTTCCTAAAATAATGAAAAATATCACACAGTACAGCTAAGTACAAAAATGCATCAACCTAGGGTCTGATAGCTAAACTGATAGCTCTCTTACAAGCGATACATAGAAGAAAAATTTGTTTGAAATCAGCAAGACTGAGGCTCTATAAAAAGCTTACATATTTTAACATTTGACAGTTCATATACAGGCATCATTTGTATTTCACATTATTCCTTTTGTCTCTATTAGAAATCCAAAATTGTGTAATTACTGACCTATTAATATTTCCTGGCCCAGGTTTTGAGGGCTGCAGTGACCCACTTATAAATCACCACTTCTGCCTTAACATAGGATTCATAAACACAAAATACAGCTACAAGACAGAGCAAAGAAAATGTAGTCATAAAATTGTAACTCAAAAAGAAGGTTAATTATGCATGTTTCAGTTATGTACTTCAAAACCAGATTTCACGTGTGGGTATCTGTTGATCTTCAAGGAGTAGTCTGGGTACCTTTCTCTACATGATTGGTTATCAACAGCTTTTCCAACATTTACACTCTATAAAAGTCTCTTGTCACTTGGTTTGAAAGGAATTAAAATACCGGGGTTTATTTTTGCATACCTCTTAACTAATGGAAAAAGATTAAAATGTAAAAAAAAAAAAAAAAAAAAAAAAAAAAAGTTATTTACAAGCTTGACCATTACAGAAATGCTTTGCAGAAAGCAAAGCATATAAGCATATTAAGGACAGAAACCAGTTGGAGCATGCCAAAACTACCGTGTGCAGCCGACTCGGAAAACTGGAACTAGTCGGTGGGGAAAAGCAAAAACATTTTAAAAGTCTAGAACCCTCTCAAGTCTGCATTTACAGTTAAAAACACTACTGAGAAAAGGAGGCTCAAAGACTCTGGGAACTGGAAGGGCAAGTCCGGAGTGGTTTACCATGTACTCTAGTCAAGGCTTCCACTTTTGTATATTAAAACTTGTTGCATGTAAACACTGTCCTTGGACCAGCTTTACAATGCAGCTCAGAGCAAAACTAATCAAGCATCTCATAGGAAACCCTGAAGGACTCCAAAATACTTCCTAATGTTCCACGATCCTGTAATGCTAACATAAAACAGCAAGTTCTAGTTAAATCACAGTCTAACATCATTTTAAGTTTTATTATTTATATTGTTTTGGTTGGGTGGCAGCTTTGCCTGATGGTCTTCCTCTTCGTTTCTTACTAGGAGGTGGTGCAGGAGCCTCTTGCTCAACTTCTGGTTCAGCCTCAATTTCTACTGCTGTCTCCTCTTCATTATCATCCAAATCTGGTTCAGCACTTTCCTCTAGAAAAAAAAATTAAAGAAACAAAAAAAATCCTCGAAGAAGTGCATTAAGCAAGTCTTTAGTTTAAAGAGGTTAAACACATTCACCTACAAAGAGCCATTACTTAATCCTCAACTGAAGGGAGCTGGCTCTGGTAACAGAGAAGGCGAATGAGGCCTTTGCTAAGAACCTAGTGGCACAGACTCAGTTTGTTACTCCTACATTAAAGGGAACAAAATGCCATTCAGAAAGGGAAAGAAAACATGATTTCATTTGGTGGTAGTGACTTCAATACCTCTATGAAACACTCCAGAAGTCAAGAGTGATCCAACAGTAAGTCTCCTAGCCCCCAAGAAACAGCAGCACTGTACTTATCTTTTTCTGTAACGTAGATCAGCAACTGGGGTAGCAGTTCCTGAACACCACAACTAGTGTTCAGGACCTCAACGTCAAGTTGAAAATAGTAAAGTCACATGGAACTGGGGAGGTCTTAAGCATCACAGATGAACACAGCTTTGCAGACACCTTGCCATGCTTTCTAGGATCATCAACATACCATAGATCATCAATCAGTGAGCAAGAGCATCTTCTCCAAGACCTCTCTTTATGAGGTAGAACAGCCTATTTTACGAGGCCCTGTCCACCAACTGATTTATGATAGCACCTCCCCTCCATGCCAACTAACTGCATTTCTTAGAAACTGATTCCAGTCCAATGGTGCTCATGACAAGTTTTAACTTCTTGCAATTTTTTTGTGGTTTATTGAGCTAATGGTGCAAAGTTTTATACTTCAGGACATCCCTGAAATTACCAGTTAGCACCATCAATGTGCCCAGAGTACTCCATGCAAAACCAAATCAGACAATAAAATAAAAAATAAAAGATGTCAAGGGGAACAGACTGTCAGAAGGGTAAAATGACTGCCCCAGAATGTCTAAGTATGTCCACTGCACAGAAGAGTAGCTTATCTTCCTCATGAAGAGGTGAGCCATTGCATGAGGCATACTTCCATTTATTTGAGGGGGAAGAATGAACTGTAGAAATTTCATTTTCTTAGAAGCAGCAATAATGGCTCTAATACTTTTCAGTTAAGAGAGACACCCAAAAAGTATCCAAGCTGCACAACTGTTGACCAGGGTGTGATAAAAATGATTACTATCAAGTGAAAAATACCTTCAAAAAGGTGGCCATTGGTCTTTGGGATTCCACAAAGATGAGGCGTCATAACACATACCAGGCCTCAACTTCAAATCTCACAAGTAAATTAAGACAGAAAACAGAAAGCAGCCAAACATACTAGGGTTAACTATACGCTGCCATCTTATGGGTGCATTTCTGGCTTGAAAAAAGATCAGTTCAACATCCCAGAAAGACTGCAAATACTCTGGATATGATGTGCTTTCATCCCCCTCAGTCAGATTATGCTGAATGGATTGATTTTATTGCCACAAGATCTCACATTAGCATCTATTTGTTCTGTGCATTACTGCTTTGCAGACATTTCCTCATGTCTGTAAGTACCTACTTCCTTATGTACAAGGAGGTATGCATGTGCTGCGCTATTGTACGCAGTCATTCAAAGACAAATTTCTTTTATTGAACTTTTCAGGTCCTACCTTTTTAGAGCTTCTTCATATTTTCCTCAGATCTCAACTTTTATCAACTAACAGTCTGTCTACTTCAGCAGCTGACAGGCCAAAGCAGGGGACAACATGACTTTAGTACTGGAAAAATGTATCAGACAGTGTACTAACACACAGAAGAGCATGCAAGACAGACAACTGCAGTCTAGGCAAAGGGTAACAGACACAGCACTTTTTTCCCCAACTACTGAGTCTCGGAAGAGGTCCAGGACAGCCGAATTCACACCATCCTTCCTAAACACACACAGTCCTCTATGTACATACATACATGATCGTTTTTTCCCCTTATCGAGTACATAAAAGCCTTTCAGGAACCAAACCGAACCTGCAGAACTGGCAAACAGCTAACAAAGAAACAATGAATCACAAGCCTGTAATGCTAAGAAGGTACTGAGCTGAATCTTACCACTATCAGAGGAATCTTCTTTCTTAGAGCGCATTTTTCTTTCTGCCACATTTGCCCTTCTTTGTCTCTCCTCCATTCTCCTTCCCCACCATCTGGGCCAGAACAATTATCAGCATGTCTGGCCATTGTATTCTGTTCAGAATGGGGGGGAAAAAAAACAAAACAAAAAAAAACACGCATTGAAATCAAGATCAGATATTCTGGCCCTGTGTTTACACAGACATTTCTGACTGCTTGTCTCTTTTTCCTCTTTGTAATGGAAAAATATTTACCAAATATAGGTAAATTTCACTAACTTCTACTCATAAAGTTGAGTTTTCCTACTGCTCATGATGCCACTGCTAGCACATGCCAGTATCAGTATCAATACCAGAGCCTCCTCTCAGAGAGCAGCAAGTGCCGCCATTTAAAAGATCAGTGTTGTGCCTTGTGCCCCAGCCACCCTTTTCTTTGAGTAACAGGGCTCCTCCTTTCCAAAATCCCCATTCAACCAAAAAGCACAACTCAAAATGTATTTACACACACACAGACACACACACTCCCTTACCCTGTGAGTGCAAGTTTTACCACACTTGGAACAGACAAATGCAGCAGGGACAAAGTTGGGATCATGGTATCGTTTGAAGTGCTTATCAAGGAGCTGTTTTTGATGGAAGGTTTTATCACAATGGCTACAGGCATAAGGCTTTTCTCCAGTATGGGTCCGTTTATGCATGATCATGCGCCACTCCTGGTAGGGACAAACCAAAGAGAAAGAATAACTTGAAAACTTTCAGATGCAGACACTGAGAAATTTATTTCTGCAGGCAAGACGAGGTCAAACACTTTAGTCCAAGAAAAACACCCAGGAGAAGATGGTCCTGCCCGAGTGCAACCACACTCTGATTGATGGCATATTCGGTCCTACCTACTTCCATCCTCCAAGCAACTCTAGCTCTTTGTCAACAGGTATGCCAAGGTTGTGACTTAACTCCCTTAAAAGATACTCTCCACAGGGGAGCACTTCAGCAGAAAGCAAAAGCCACTGAACTCTCCCATGCCCTTAAAATAAATAAATAAAAGTCAGAGAGCTAACACTGATTTTGAAAGTTGGTCAAACTTAACAGATAAGATTTCTTAGCTTACGTGTTTAGCTCCTGTTCTAATGCTCTTAAGGGGTGTCAGTCCCACCAGCTTACCTGCCTGCATGCATAATCACACTGGTCACACTTGAAGCGCTTCTCATTCTTGTGAGACTTTTGATGCCGTTTGAGGGCATATCGCTCATGAAACACAGCATCACAGTATCGACACTTCTTGCCCTGCTCAATGTAGGAATGCTGCTTTCGCAAATGGACACCTAGGAATGCAAGAACCAGAGCCTTTAATCACATCACGGCTATCCAAGGGTGAAAGAGCCTGGTATACAATCTCTCAGTATCTTTCCCTCTGTATACTCTTGAGTTCAGGTGAGGAAAGTAAACTGTTAATTTGAGATTCTATCAAAAAATTAATAGGCTTATAATTAACAGCAATCAGCATAATTTCTTGACAGAACTGTCTAGTCAAAAGCTTAGTAAGG
The DNA here is from genome assembly GCF_028389875.1 of Rhea pennata. NCBI lineage: Eukaryota > Metazoa > Chordata > Aves > Rheiformes > Rheidae > Rhea > Rhea pennata. The sequence goes on from NC_084683.1 coordinate 992,453, forward strand.
TTTTTTAAAGGATTCTAGATTTGGTTAATATCAGCAATCTGTGCTGATACACTTGCATTTGATAAAGTGTTTGATGATATACCACATAACTTATATTCAAAATTCACTATCTGCAAAATACAGCAGGATTCTTAGACTGTTAGTGTGTAGACTGTTTCAAAAATCCATCTCAAAAACATAGCAGCCAGATCACTGATGCCCAGGACTGCTTCGGACAATCTGTAAGGATTCTCTTGGAAGACAGAGCAACATAGATTTTTGCTATTGAAGTTCATGCAACAGATGAAGTAAAGTCAAGGTAAAACACAGCACTGTCCTCAAGACACTTAAGACCACTCTGAATTGCCTGAATACAGTCAGAAGCCAGGTAATACATTGGGAAACAGGATTTTTTGCAGGATTAGAAGTCAAAGTGACAAGACTAGAGGGTAACAGGGGTACCAACAGCTAACCCCTATCAGAGGTTTTAATCACTTTAAAATCCTCCAAATATGAGCATATTGCACCTGCACAAGGTAGCCTGCTGTAGCTTGAACAATCATTATGAAAAAAAAATCTTCACAGCTATTCTGTTTTTTCCTGTTATAGATCAGTACTTGTTTGCTTCATAGACACTTGGTGTCATCGTCTCAACGTGTCCTTCATTGTAGCACTTTACATCTGTTTGTTATGAAGGAGAACCTACCTTCCCGTTATCTGGTTGATATTTTGCTTACAGACCCAATTATGCCAAATCTCGGCCTTTTCTTCACTGAGAAAGATTATCTTCAATTGCTCTGGGAGTAGTACTATTTTTCACCTTCTTGTATATCATAAAAGAGAGCTTGCCTACTAGAATCATGGGGAACTGCTCACCAGGTCAACACTCTCCTACTGCAAGGACTCAGGGCTTTTGTGACAACTCAGTCTCTCCTATTCTGTCTGTGGCACACAGCTCCACTTCCTGAAAAATGAAATTGTTTAGGCTAATTCAAGCCTTTCAGCTTGATGAAGATATATCTGGGTGATAATTAATGGCCTCCAATACATAGGAGGTCACGCCAAATGACCTTCCAATTTCTTGGACCTTAAGTCGTACAGTTAAAATATTAGTCTAAGTTCAATAAATGCCTCGCACCTATGGACATGAAAATAACTTGCCTTGGATGCTTGAAAAACATGCTGCATTTTCAAATAGTGAAAAGCAATTGAAAGTGCTGTTCCCATAGCATGCAGCAGTTACTGTAAGCTGAAAGGCTAAAAGTATGTATTACCAGCCACACTTCTAAGCCTGTGCTTCATTTTGTGCAGTTACTGGATTTACTAGGTTAAAGCGGGGGGAAGACAGCTGATGGGTTACATGAACTCTAATTTTGGGAAGGTATGTTTTATGTAGCCTTCTGCAGTAACTTCGCTAATGGCCACGTTGCCAAGATACATACCCAAGTCCCTCTTTCTTGCTATAACAGTATCACAGTGAGGACAGTGAAATTTGGCCACATTCTCCGTATGTTTCTGTAAAATGTGCATCTGCATGTTACCACTCCGAGCGAAGCGAGCATGGCAGATGTAACATTCATATGGCTTCTCTCCTACAGTAACGGAAGGAAAAAAAGTAGCACGAGCACTTTTATTAACAAGAAATCTAATCAAAAAGCCCTAAAATAAAATAACTCCCCAGAAACCAGCAAACAGTTCAATGATGTTTCTTTCTCTAGAAGTTTTAGTTCCCGTAAATATCTTTCTACAACACAAAGACAAAACAAATTCACTCTTGAGCAAATGAGTTAATTATTAGTCCTTACAATGAGAAACACATTCAACACCTATATGCAAGATGCTGGAACACTGTGAACATCAAATTTGAGATTTTCTTTTGAATGCTGATACATACAAGCACATTTCTGTCATTAAATTTTAGCAGCCTCATTAGTTTAGCACTCCAGCAGTGTTCCATGCTAGAAAAAAAAGTCCTATTTCTGTCACAGAAAAGACTAAGGATCTTCACAAACTGCATCCAGACACTGTTGCAATTACACTCAAGAATGAAACTAAAAATGGCTATAACCTTCAGTGGGAAGTAAAACATCAATAAAGAAGATATTGCTCATCTTCATACTGAAAAAGGGCCTGTATTCTGTCACCTCACAGTGAAGGCAAAAATCAGAATCCTCCAGCACATTTCTCAGTGCAATTACTAGTGTCAGTTTATGAATTTATTAATGTTGATAAACAGTGCATTCTCTTCAGCTACAGACTTCATGCTAATTTTACATCAGACTTGAATACTTCATTTTGCTGACTCCGAGCATGAGCACCATTATGCACTGTCCCAGCACTCAGACACCAGCACACAGACAGCGTGCTAAAAGCAGGACATCAGTACCAGAGTGGGTCCTCATGTGCCTCTTCAGCTTGTAAGTATCCCTGCTGGCATAGCTGCACAAGCTGCACTGGAATGGACGCTCTCCAGTGTGAGAGCGAATGTGGCGTTTCAATTTGGTAACCTGAAAGCCAAGAGCAAGACTGGAGTTAGTAAGCATGAATAGGTAAGATTTCCAAAGTAAAGGAAATCAGTCAAAAATTTTGTTACAGTAACATTTTGTTTCAGTAGCAAGGTTAAAAATAATACAACCAACCAACCCGTTTCAGTGCCAGTCTTGCACTGCCATGTAACCACTCATACTCCCTTTCCCACTCTGTTCCACCTCCCAGCTTTACTCCCAGTCTTGTTCCTACATTCAAAGCAGCCGGATTTTGTCTCCTGCGCTCACCTTACTGGCATCAACCATCTCAACATCAGAGGATAAGCTAAAATTTGAAAGCATCCTGGACAGACACAGAGAAAAAGCGTTCCAGGAAAGCATGCACCCAGGAACACTGCAGATGTTCTTCCACAGGGTGCCTCCCGGGATGCCCTCCAGTTACTTTGAGGAAGAAGACAAATCAGTAACTCAATAAAAAAGCCCTAGTCCTACAATCAAGGTGACTTAATCCCTTTACGCTCCTGCCATCATCTAGGAGGCATGAACATAGCTTAAGAATTAGCAGACATGAACGGAAAGCATTTTCTGCTTCGGTAAGAGCAAGCTGCACCAACTGCTGTCTATAAAACCCTGCAACCAGCTCACATAGGACCAACTTGCTTATTCTTTCCTAATTCATGCACTGCAACACAATGCATTCAGCACTTCAAACCTCAGGGCCTGGAATTACAACACTGCAGTCACAGCTCAAAGTTTTGTTTGTTTTTTTAATAAATAAATAAATAAATAGATAAAACTTAAAAGACCTACAAAAACCCCAGCATTCCCCTCCCAAAAAAACCCAAAACATACACACACAAACTGAAACACCCACACCCAGAAAACTCAATAAATAAATAAATAAAAGAAGATTAAGCACCCAGTTCAACAGCTCCACTGTAACCTTCCTCCACTGCACAGATCAGTTTTTAAAAATTTTGTTCGTGACCTTGCTCAGATTTCCTATCACCATCTTGCAATGTAGTTTTTATTACATTTTAAAAGCTGTCCTGCAGTACAAGCAACAGTGCTGCTTAGGGCACAGGGTAGAACATTCAAGTAAGCTTTATTTCCTCAAGCAAATTAGATAACCTCTTAGAATTAGCAAAGCTGTTTTTCACTAATTTGGGAAAGCGCCATTCATTTTGGCAGCAGTCACTTTATCAACAGATATGTAAGATGCAAAGTGCACATTTTAAAATTGGGGAGCATCTCTAGTCTTAAAGTACATTCTACTCAGCAGATACCTGCCTCCTTCAACTCCTTTACTCATCTTAAAGGACTCTCTTTTTAAAAACAATGAAAACTACAGTCTCCAAAGAGGAAATGGAAATGATCTAGGGTTTTGGTGCACAAATATCCTCAAATAGGTTTCTCATCAACTGAGGAAACCCTATCACTTGCTTCCAAAAAAACAGACCTAATTCATATAGAAAGCAGCTCTGCAGACGACCTCAGAGTGCTAGTGGACAACAAGTTGACCATGAGCCAGCAGTGTGCCCTGGTGGCCAGGAAGGCCAATGGTCTCCTGGGGTGCATTAGGAAGAGTGTTGCCAGCAGGTCGAGGGAGGTGATCCTGCCCCTCCACTCAGCCCTGGGGAGGCCTCCTCTCGAGTACTGTGTCCAGTTCTGGGCTCCCCAGTACAAGAGAGACATGGAGCTACTGGAGAGAGTCCAGCATAGGGCTATGAGGATGATCAGAGGGCTGAAGCATCTGCTCTCTGAGGAACGGCTTCGAGAGCTGGGCCTGTTTAGCCTGGAGAAGAGAAGCTTGAGGGGGGATCTTATCAGTGTGTATAAGTATCAGAAGGGAGGGCATCAAGAGGATGGGGACAAACTCTTCTCAGCTGTCCCACACAACAGCACAAGAGGCAATGGGGCAAAAACTGAACCACAGCAAGTTACGCCTGAACGTGAGGAGGAATTTCTTCACTGTGAGAGTGACAGAGCAGTGGAAGAGGTTACCCAGAGAGGTTGTGGAGTCTCCTTCTCTGGAGATATTCAAAGCCCTCCTGGATGCAATCCTGTCTAACATGCTCTAGGTGACCCTGCTTGAGCAGGGAGGTTGGACTAGATGATCTCCAGAGGTCCCTTCCAACCTTACTGATTCTGTAATTCATAACCCATTTACTCAGAGGCTTTTCAAAAATGGTCAAGGAGGAAAGTTTGTAACAGATGATGAGTAAGTCTTGAAGCATACAAGCATGTACTTGGCACTGTGACAATTAACATACCTCCACACTAGCATAATCACACATTGAGCATTTGAATGGTTTCTCGTGGGTGTGTTTGTAGCGGCGATGCCGAACCAACTCTCCACTGGTCACAAAGGCCATGTCGCAATCCGGGCACTTGTGAGGGCGAGTACCTAATCATTTGCAGGAAAACAGGAAGATGGGGACATTCAGATTTAGTGGCAAAAAATATGACACAGCTTCTCCCTCTCCACCCCCCCACCATGAATCAGCAATGTTCCTTTTCTTCTGAAAGATTAGATTACAGCAGCAAATGGCACGCAGGCGTCATAGCCTTTGTATAAACAGCCAATGGACAGAAGATACTGCTAGAGACTGTACATGCCTTCAATGAGGGAAACAAACTCCCTTATTTTCTTATCACTTGGCTATTTGCAAATTTCGAACCATTCAGTTAGATAATGCAGAGATATGAAAAGAAAGCTAAGAACATGAATTACACTTTTTTGGCAGAAGGGTCAAAAGAACATTGTTTAAATTTGATGACAGTTATGAAATTACTCCTATATTAAGTTTTATAACAGAAACTTAAGTGAGGAACAATGGAAACATGCTTTCATTCCTACATGTTTTACTGGTCCAGTTTATAACCTATTCCCTGTTTTGTTTTTCTGCTCCATCTGCCTTCTGTTTAGCTCCAGCCTCACCTTATTTTTCCATAGGAAGCAATGGCAGCACAAATCTCAGAACACAGCAAACTGAGGGCCCTAATAACACCCAAGACAAACAGAATGTTTTCTACAGCTTTAAGTAACTTTGGATCAATCCCAGAGTTAGTTTTTGTATCTATGTACAGAATGAGCTTTGCACCTAACACGGTCAGGTGAAAAATTGCTCTCACAGGGGAAGAAAAAAAAAAGAATAAAGAAAGAGATCAGCATTGCATAGTTTCTTCCTTTCCAGCTTGTCCCATAGAAGAAACCTGACAGATTCAGATAGACCCAACGTGCCTATAGAATAAAGACAGAGTAGATTCTATTAGAAGAATGTACACAAAGGTCCGAGTACCTGTGTGAGTGTTGAGGTGCTTCCTGAGTAATGTGACTCTCTGAAAAGCTCCGCCCCCCAAAAACTAATTATACCACTGGTTCCTGATGTAAAACTTTATTGTACACAATAATCTCTTGAATATGCATTACAGCAAAAAGCAGAACCTTTTCAATTGTAGTGATATGGGAATACTAATACCACAGCATCACATAAGGCAAATGAGCTCCTTTGCAAGCCTATAGACAGGAGAGAGTAGGTTTGCCTAGAAAACAGAGCTGAGAGCTCTTATATAAAACGGTAAGTGACACTGAGCATGCCTGCTTTACTCCCATTTGCATCTACTCAATCACTTCAACTGTACTGAAAGGTGCAGTCACAACCAGTGCAGTTTAGAAATCCGCTTACAAACCCACCTTTCTTTTTGATTTTTGTTGGTTTAGGTGGCTTCATGTTACCCACTACTTTTTCTGCATTGACCTCAGACAACAAACCCTCCTGTTGCTCCTCTTCAAAGTCATACACAGAGACATCCACATCTTTGCCTTCCTCAGTGTAGCATAGCTTACTCTTTTGGTTTTTCTTTGTTTTTTTTGGCTGGTGGCTGATAGTCTGGATCTTTTTGCCAATTAGGATCTTCTTGGGGCTGAAGTTCACCTTGTTCCAGCATCTCCCCCTCACCATTTGCACCCACTTTCACTACCTGGAAGCCTTCTGGTAAAGGGGGAGTGTGACAGATCACGGGCTCTCTCTCTTGCAGGCCTCCTTTGGAAACCTCATTTTCATATGCTCCCTGAAGTTCTTCCACAGAAGTGGTGGCAACAGGTACAGTCACTGGAACTGGTACTTGGACCAGCTGAAGCTCACCAAGATTTATAGGCTGCTCTTCCATATTAACAACCTGAGGTGTTCTGATCTGTGTGTCATCCACTGTAGCCTCCGTTTCCTGGTGCACTGCACCTTCCATTACTTCAGTCTTCATTTGAAGAAGTGTTGGATCCAACTGTTCCATCATAACCATCTGCACACCACTATTGACATCCTGAACTACTTCACCCCCATCTGCTTGGTTTGGTGGTATATGACAAGCATCGTCCTCCTGCCCAGCTTCACGGCGTCTTTGATAGGTTTTTCTCTCTTTCCCCTTAATAAAAGTTTCTGATTCTTCCACAATAGCTTCAACTGCCTCACCTTCCATCTCACCTTCTTGCTGTTAAAAAAAGAAAAAAAAATCAGAAGAGAGAATATTGCACATCATCTAATGTAATAATGTGCCATAATAATGGCACACACCCCACAGAGGGACAAGTGGCCTAACCAAAAACCATCAGCTCAACAGCAACAGCATACTGCAGCCAGTTTTAAGAAAACAAATCCAGAACTGTAAGCATTAGTCTCTGCTAGCGTATTGTCGCTGTAAATCAAGGTGATCACAGAATCCTGCCTGGAGTGAAACAGCCGCTGTACCAGTTTCATGGAAAGGAAGGGAAGCAAGGAAGAGAGATTAAGGGATATGTATATTTCTCTTTCTCAAGGACTGCAAATCGCTAAGGCAAGTGATACGGCACGATTACTCCTTATTACCAATCTATGTAAAATAAATAAGCTGAATATCAGAAGCAGTCCTGTGCTATAATCACATTATTTTTATGCCATTAGAAATCTTACATGTAAAAAAGCTGACTCTGTAAAGCACAATATAAATCTGGACCCCCCCCAAAAAAAACCAACCTCCCCCAACAACCGCACTCAAACAAAAAAAAACTTAGTCTGAGAATAGCGATTTTTTTCCCCCCCTAAGAAAAAGCTTTGAGAATGCAAAGCAAGAATTTAAGTCTTCAAAGTTACTCTAAATTAAGTTCATATTTCATGTAAAACTCCAGCTCCAAACAACTATTTCCTCTATGTTTAGACTTCTCTGAACAACACTTGATTGGTATCTTCTCTTAAAAAAAAATAAAAAAAATAAAAGAAAAAAAAAGAAGAAAAAAGAAAGAAAAAAAAAACAAGGATAAGTAAATTTCTTGGGAGTATCCTGAGCTTCATTCCTTTTTCCATTTATGGGCACTGCCTTGCCTCAGAAGGCAGAACACAGGATGAACTTGAGCACAGTGCCCTCTGTGGGTCGAAGGAGCCCCAGGATGCAGACAAGGCTCAGTTAAAATTTTATTTCAATCTCAATGGTCTGGTCTAGTGATTTCCCATGAAAACTAGGCTAAATCTAGCCAGGGCATCAACAGCATGTAATAATTCTAAAGCTCAGTATTTTAGCAGGTAGGTCTTAATTTTAACTCTCAGAACTTTTGTATAAAAGCATTATCTCCTTTTTGACAAATTTCTCCTCTCTTCTCTCTTGCCCCAACAACCCAGCATTATTCTCTACACAGGATTGTTTCAAAACCCCTCAAAACACTCTAAGACACCCCCAAACACCTGCCACCTTCAAAAAAAACCCATCCCCACCCCCTCAAAAAAATCACACAGAACTAACTTCACCCAATCATCTTATGAAGCTTGTGATCAAATTCTAATTCCAATCCCAGGGCTGATAGGAGACATCCACATTTTCTGATTTTATCTGTTGACCTCTCAGACCAACTAATAGAACCTCTTAAAGCTATCTTTTAAACTCTGTACATTTCGTATCATGTCACTACCAGCTGTCTAAACATAGCCTTGCGCATTCGTTTCTGAAATACATAGGCATATATACATAACATGAAACGTAGCTATCAGTCTTTATTAGACTTCAGAAATACAAGACATGTAATTATTATTATTTTAGAGAATACTCGCTTTTACTGTTACGGCCTTTTTTAGTATCCTGCACTACTTCTTTGAGAAAAAGATGTTCTTCTCTTTTTTCAGTCTGCTTGGACTAGGGTCACTTACTAATGTGCAGCCTTGATAGTCTCTATGTTTCTTGTGGGCAGCAGCAGTCTCCAGGGGGCACCAGATACCCAGAAATACTGACATAGGGCTTCATGTGAACTCCCTGCAGGGATCCTGCTTCTCCTTTTTCTTAACACTCATCAGCTTTTCAAGTCACAGCAAATCCATATGGACAAACAGCTGAAGAACACGAGATGATGCAAGTACTTTACACTAGCCAGCAGGCGATCAGAACGGAGCTTTGGTCTTTAGCCTGCAGCAATTGTGAAAGCGTGCCCAGTTGGGCTGACACTCCTGGCCTCCAAGCGACTGATGCCCAAGTCACCTCAGAGCCACAAACAGCAGACATGGCCCTGCCACTGGCCTACACGCCGCTCAGCCACAAGGCATCTCACAAGCCTGACCGTAGCACAGGCCTATAACGCACGCAGGCACAAGGCACTTCCCAACCACCACCACCACCACCAGTGGCCACAGCACTGGCCTGTCACGCACGCTCGCACAAGCCGCCTCACAGCCACCACCAGCAGCCTGCGCAGCAGCGCTCGCCTCAAAGGCACTCCGGCACTACGCAATGAAGAGACACAAACAGCAACAACATCACCCCACTGGCCTAGCAGCCGCTGCTTCTCAGCTGACCACACAACCACTAGCACCTGACGCGGGCCTGCCACTGGTCTGCAAAGCAAACAGCCCAAACTCAGTGCACGCTCCCAAACATCATACAACAGCCTCACGCTGGCCTCTTACGCCCTCACGCAGCAGCAACCTCACAACTCCGGACAGCAGGCAGCATCCGAGCATTGCAGTGTCACGCACTGAGGCTGTTAGAGAAATACTGTGAGAAAATAGTTAACAAGACTGAAGGACGAGGGGGAGAGAAAAACAGTACTGCAAAGGATAACCAGCTCTGACTAAAGAACCTTGATGAAACCACAGTGCTCTGAAGATTGCGACGGGTAGGTAAGACAAAAACAGCAGAATAACCCAGAAGTGACCTTAGGTTCATTAAGGCTTATTAACATATTAAACTTCACACCCCTAAATGAATAATGAGATGGAAATGACATGATAATGATGTTACCGCCTCTTCTTCTCTTCCTATGCTAATGAACAAGAAGGTGAAAGCGCAAGCACAGAGCGATTACCTGAGGTAATGAAACTGTAACCAATAGAAAGATTTGTATAAAATACTCCCTGGAAAGTGTGTATAAATCAAGAACGAGAGGGGGAGAAGGTGTGCTAGCTTTGTGGATTTATAACCTAGCACCTATCTCTGCGCAGAAAGGAAATAAACAAATATCTCAACCCTGTGTGTCTAATGGTTGCTTGCACACCGGGTAACAGAACCCAGATTTTGGGCAACAGTTTGGCGATCCAGATGGGACTTGCCAGAAGGCCTTACCCGGATCATCTTGCCATTCCCAACAGTGGACTGGATTGGATCGAACTCCAGTGCGCACTGACCTGTTCATCGGGGAGTCCTTTGACCTCCCTCCGAAGTTGGGACGACAAGAGACTCAAAGGTGCAACGCCAAACAGAGATATTTGTGGCAGGGCGAAAGCGGGGTGAATCTTTGGATTGGTGAGTATAAAATTTACTTACTTCTGCGGAATATTATGTTGAACTAAGTCGCACGTAGACGCTTGGCAAGGCTTACCTTAAATTGACCAGAGGGGTCAGAGCTGAGTGCGCACAAAGGTACGGGAAAAAGGGTATTGCTAGGTAACAAGGTTGGTATTTCTAGGTAATTGACATGGGATCAAGCCAATCCATGATTCCTCCCTGTAGTCCTTTGGGTTGTATTTTGAAACACTGGAATATTTTTGGAGGAGATCGGATGACAAAAAAAAGAATGAAAAGATGTTGTCATCAATGGTGGCCAATGTATAAGTTGGAATGTGATGAGCAACGGCCAAAAAATGGGACCTTGAACCATAATACTATATTACAGTTATTGCTGTTTTGTTGTCGGAAGGGGAAGTGGGACGAAATACCCTATGATGTGGAGGCTTTTGTGTCACTATATAAGGAACCAGAAATTCAAAGGGAATGTGAACTTACAAGTAAAGAGGAATCTGTAATGGTTGCAGTAGCAAAGAAGGAAAAGAGCGGGTATTGTGCTAACAGAAAAATTCTGAATGGAGAGAAGCAGGAGGATGTACAACTACTGACAGTGCCCCCCCTCTTGTGGAAACGATTCCACCTCAGTTGAAGCATCGCCCCCCCCCTCTAGAAAGCAAAGAGTCCAGCCCTGTTTCTGGCGGAACTAGGAGATGGAAACAACCTGTTATACAGGCTCCTTTGAGACAAGCAGTGGGACCAGAAGGGCTGCCAGTATTTGTACATGTTCCTTTTACAACCTCAGATTTACTAAACTGGAAGCAGTCTATTGGATCATACAGGGAAAATCCTGAAAAGCTGCATCAGCTTTTGGAGACTATTATGATAACTCATAATCCTAACTGGGGAGATGTGCAGACGCTGTTGAATACTTTCCTGACAGGAGAAGAAAGGAGGCTGGTAATTGATAAGGCAAAAGAAGAGGGTGAGAGAAGGGACAGAAAGGGGGATCCTGAGGTCTATTTACCCACCAGAAAGGATCCAGAGTGGGATCCAAATAGGAGCGGGGGTAGGGAGCTATTGAGGCAGTATCAACAGCTAATTTTATATGGGGTTCAGTACGGGATTCCGAAACCAAAGAATATATCAAAATTGTATGAAGTAAAGCAAGGGCCTGAAGAAAATCCCTCGGCCTTTTATGAAAGATTATGCAAAACAGCCAGAAAATGGACAGACCTGGATCCAAATGAGGAAGCGAATCAAAGACTGTTTAATACGCTATTCATTGGCCAGTCAGCTCAGGATATTAGAAAGAAGCTACAGAAGGTAGATGGAGCTGGGGGAATGTCTATTTCACAGCTGATAGAAATAGCGTATAAGGTATATAATAATCGAGATGGAAAGAGAACAACAGAAAAACAAAATTGAATGAAACTACAGGCTTCTATCCTGGCAGCTGTTCAGGGGAATGAATTCCAAGGCAGGGGCAGGGGAAGCAGAAGAGGTAACAGAGGAGGAAGCAGTGGAAGGGGAGGGAGGCCAGGAGGAGGTCTCCCTAGACCCGCTTTGGGTCCGAATCAGTGTGCAATTTGTAGACAGGAAGGGCACTGGAAAGATGAATGTCCAAACCGAAGAAGGATAACAAAGCTACAGAGCCCAGCAAACACCGACCTAATTATGTTAGAGGAGTCAGATATTGAATGAAGGGGACGGGGGGAGAAAATTAGAATTTCCTCAGCTGATCCCCTGGTTTCAGTAAAGCTGGGGAATGAAACTATAGATTTTTATTAGATAGTGGAGCCACTCATTCAGTGATAACTAGCTGTAAAGGACCCTTAAGTAAGACTACTACCACCATTGTTGGGGCTATGGGAAGGAAAGCTTTGAGGCCGTCTTTGCAACCAATGGAGTGTACGATTGGAGGTACTAAGTTGACTCATGAATTTCTCTCTATGCCAGAGTGTCCCCTCCCTTTATTAGGACGGGATTTACTATGCAAACTGAATGCGCACGTGACCTTTTCTGAGAGTTCCGTGCAGCTCCACATCCCTCCAGAATCGGCATGGAGAGCACAAATCTGCCTTTTGATGGGATCAGCTCCAGACAATAACAGTGCAAGTATCCCTTTGGTGATTCCCTTAGTTTGGGCCTCAACAAAGCCAGGTAAAGCAAAAACGCGACTCCAGTCAAAACAGAGCTACAACCAGGAGCGAAGCCAGTTAGGGTGCATCAGTACCCGATCAAGCTAGAAGCACGTAGAGGATTGGAACCCCTAATTAATGCCTTCCTGCAATATGGCCTGCTCAGAGAGTGTCAGTCTGAATTCAATACACCCATCCTGCCGGTAAGGAAACCGCGCTCCCAAGAATATCGACTGGTCCAGGACCTAAGGGCAGTGAACCAAATAACAAAAGATATCCATCCAACCGTGCCAAACCCATATACTCTTTTAGCCTCGGTGCCTGAGACTAACAATTGTTTTACAGTGCTAGATTTAAAAGATGCTTTTTTCTGTATTCCTATAGAAGAACAAAGCCAGACAATTTTCGCCTTTGAATGGGAAAGTCCCACTACGAGGAGGAAGGAGCAGTTATGCTGGACGGTTCTTCCTCAAGGATTCAAGAACAGTCCTACCCTGTTTGGTGAGATCTTGGCCAAAGAACTAGCCCAATGGCAGGAAGGTAACAAAAATGTCACTCTTTTACAGTATGTGGATGACATTTTGATTGGAGCGGATTCAGAGCAAATATGTTTAGAGGCAACAGCGAGTCTGTTAAATTTTTGGGGACTTGTTGGGTATCGTGTTTCAAAGAAAAAGGCTCAGATTGCAAAGAAGGAAGACCAATATCTTGGTTTTAAAATATCAAAAGGACAACGTGCACTAGGAGCGGAAAGCAAAGAGGCTATATGCCGAATTGCAGTACCCCGCACGGAAAGACAGCTGAGGGGATTCTTGGGAATGGCAGGATTTTGCCATATATGGATCCCTAATTTTGGGCTGATAACTAAACCTTTATATGCAGCCCTAAAAGGTCCAGGAGAATGGTTAGGGTGGACCTCAGAATGCCATGCTAGTTTCGATCAAATAAAAAAGAAATTGATGGAAGCTCCAGCATTGGGACTCCCAGATATGGCTAAACCCTTTCAATTGTATGTACATGAGCGACAGCAGGTGGCCTCAGGAGTAATGACCCAAATGCTCGGGAGCTGGAAAAGACCAGTGGCGTATTTTTCTAAACAATTAGACGAAGTAAGTAAAGGATGGCCGGCCTGCCTCCGGGCTATAGCAGCCACCGTCTTATTAATACAAGAGGCCCGCAAATTGACTCTGGGACAGCCCTTAACTGTTTTTGTACCACACGCAGTATCAGCAATTTTAAATCAAAAGGGGCATCATTGGATTTCCCCGAGCAGACTGGTAAAATATCATGCTGTGTTATTGGAACAAGGAGATATTACCTTAAAGGTGGTTTCGACCTTAAACCCTGCTACTCTGCTACCTGGTGAAGAGCAAAAAGAGCTACAGCATGACTGTCTGGCCACTATAGAGCATGTATACTCTAGCCGGCCTGATTTAAAGGATGAACCTTTGCAGAACCCAGATGTGGAACTACATACAGATGGTAGAAGCTTTGTACAGAATGGAGAGAGAAAGGCTGGATATGCAGTGGTGACTCAATGGAAAGAAGTAGAAGCTAAACCGTTGCCACAAAACACCTCAGCACAAAAGGCTGAAATCATTGCTCTTATACGAGCCCTTGAAATCGGAAAGGGCCAAAGAGTAAATATATATACTGACTCAAAGTATACTTTTGGGGTACTTCACAATCATGGAGCGATTTGGAAAGAATGAGGGCTCTTAAATTCTCAAGGAAGTAGTATAAAGTATGGACAAGAGATATTAAGATTGTTACAAGCAATAATGGAACCCAAAGAAGTAGCTATAATGCATTGCAAAGCCCATCAAAGGGGAAATAGTGAAGTGGCACAAGGAAACAGGAGAGCAGACGCGGCAGCCAAAAAGGCAGCACTAGCAGGACAGGTGACTGGAGCTTTATTACCCAGTAGAAAAATACAAATGAGACCTCCTGAATATTCCGACAATCAATTGGCAGAAAGGCTAAAATGTACAAAAAATGCTGAAGGGTGGTGGGTCACCCCAAATGGACAAGTTTTAACTACAGCCAAAATGATGGAAGTGCTCCTCAAAAGACTGCATGAAGAAACTGACATGGGAGCAGCTGCTATGATAAGCAGCATAAAAAGATATGTTGTAGGATCAAAGATGCTATCAAATGCTGACCTTATTGTAAGGAGGTGCCCCACCTGTTGTGCAAACAACCCCAAAATTCAGAAGAAACCACCTATGGAAGAACTAAGAAGAGGATTAACCCCAGGGGAACACTGGCAGATAGATTTCTCTGAGTTGCCTAAATGTGGTCAGTTTAAAGATTTACTTGTTTTGGTAGATACTTTTTCTGGTTGGCCAGAAGCCTTCCCATGCTCCACCAATCATGCAAAAGAAGTAATTAAAATTTTACTAAAAGAGATGATTCCTCGATTTGGGATTCCTGAAGGTATATCCTCAGATAATGGGCCTCCTTTTATTTCAGAGGTGGTTCAAGGAACATCCAAATTTTTACAGATGAAATGGGAATTACACACTCCATGGAGACCCCAGTCTAGCGGTAAGGTAGAAAGAATGAACCAAACACTTAAAAGACATATTTCAAAACTGTGTCAGGAAACCCATCTTAAATGGGTATTACCAATGGCCTTGATGAGACTAAGAATAACCCCAAGAATAAAAGAGGGAGTATGCCCTTTTGAAATACTTTACGGGAAACCTTACCCAATTAATGAAATAGGGGGACAAAGTGATCAAATGCATGTAAGAGGGGAAGAAGTGTTGAGAGAGTATTTATTGTCTTTGTCTCGGGTACTAACATCTTTACATAGGTACCTTAATCAACGTACCTCCCTTCCATTGGATTCCCCTGCGCATGACTTCAAGCCTGGGGATCTGGTTTATATTCAGACATGGAAAGAAGAACCACTAAGAGAAAAGTGGAAAGGACCTTACCTGGTGCTTCTGACAACTCATACTGCAGTAAAGGTGGAGGGACTAAGTTCCTGGACCCACTATTCCCGAATACAGAAGGCACCTTTGAATGATTCGTGGACTGCTGCCCCCAGAAGGTATATTTCAAGATAAGAATACAGAAGTTACAAAAGTGATGAATTGCACTTGTGTTCTAGTTAGATTCCCAGGGGCCAAACATCCGGTTTGGCAAGCCAGCACAAACTCACACACACACACACAAACACTCTTCAGTAGCAAGCAGTTTATTAGGAGATACTTACAAACAGACCGACCCGATGGTAATCTCGAGAAGGACCGCTCCAATGCTTGTCCCGATCATCTGCATGATGAGAGAGTCGGCAGGCACAATCTTTTCGGGTGTCCCCGAGGAGGCAACGTGGTCCTCTGTTGTGTAGCAGCCTCAGTGCAGCTGTGCACCCCACTGACTGAGGCCATGCAGCGGCCGCCGCGGCCCCTTAAATAGCAGCTGCGCCGCCCGCCGCGCCTTGTCCTGAGCTGCGGAGCATCGTCCCGGCCGGCTCGCGGCAGCAGTGGTGCCGGTGCAGTCCCGCCTGTAGCCCGCGCTCCGTGGCGGCCTGCGGGGCAGCGGTAGCGGTTCTCCCCTCTTGGCTTTGTCTGCAGCGCGGCACTTCCCTGCCCTTCCAGGGCCGTCATGTTTGAGATCAGGAAGATCTGCTGCATCGGCGCCGGCTACGTCGGGGGGCCGACGTGCAGCGTTATTGTGCAGATGTGCCCCGGCATGCAGGTCACCGTCGTTGACATCAACGAGGTGAGAATCAATGCCTGGAATTCGGACACACTTCCGATTTACGAGCCAGGGTTAAAAGAAGTGGTAGAATCCTGTTGAGGAAGAAATCTCTTCTTTTCTACCAGTATTGATGATGCCATTAGAGAAGCCGATCTTGTATTTATTTCTGTTAACACTCCAACAAAGACTTACGGGATGGGTAAAGGGCGGGTGGCTGATCTGAAATACATTGAAGCATGTGCTAGAAGGATTGTACAAAACTCAAATGGCTATAAAATTGTCACTGAGAAGAGCACAGTTCCAGTACGTGCTGCAGAGAGCATTTGTCGAATATTTGATGCTAATACTAAGCCAAATTTGGATTTGCAGGTGTTGTCCAATCCAGAGTTCCTTGCGGAAGGGACAGCGATCAAGGACCTGAAGAACCCAGACGGAGTGCTTATTGGTGGAGATGATTCTCCAGAGGGACAGAAAGCGGTCCGTGCTCTGTGCACTGTCTATGAGCACTGAGTACCCAAAGAAAAAATTCTCACAACCAATACCTGATCGTCAGAGCTTTCTAAACTGGAAGCTAATGCTTTTCTTGCCCAACGAATCAGCAGCATTAACTCAATCAGTGCTCTGTGTGAAGCTACAGGAGCAGATGTTGAAGAAGTGGCAAGAGCTATTGGAACAGACCAAAGAATTGGAAATAAATTTCTCAAAGCCAGTGTTGGGTTTGGAGGTAGCTGTTTTCAGAAGGATGTTTTGAATTTAGTGTATCATCTTTGTGAGGCATTGAACTTACCTGAAGTAGCCCGCTATTGGCAACAGGTAATAGACATGAATGACTATCAGAGAAGAAGATTTGCTTCTCGTATTATTGACAGCTTGTTCAATACTGTCACTGGTAAGAAGATTGCTATTTTAGGGTTTGCATTCAAAAAGGATACTGGAGACACAAGAGAGTCTTCCAGTATCTACATTAGCAAGTATTTAATGGATGAAGGAGCAAAACTCCATATTTATGATCCTAAAGTACCTAAAGAACAAATCATCTTGGATCTTTCACATCCTGGTGTCTCAGAAGATAATCAAGTGTCTCGACTGGTTACTGTAAGTAAAGATCCATATGAAGCCTGTGATGGAGCTCATGCCCTTGTAATCTGCACTGAATGGGACATGTTTAAGGAACTAGATTATGAGCATATTCACAAGAAGATGCTGAAGCCTGCATTCATTTTTGATGGCAGGAGAGTTCTTGATGATCTTCATAATGAGCTACAAGTCATTGGTTTCCAGATTGAAACAATTGGGAAGAAGGTGTCAGCCAAAAGAATCCCTTTTGTTGATTCTTGTGAAATTCCTAAGTTCAGTCTGCAGGACCCTCCTGTAAAAAAACGGAGAGTGTAACTCTTAGTAGGTACTGAGGAATTTCTGTGAACCTTCTTAGTGATATTAACTGTAAGCCTATGCTTTTTTTAAGGAAATATTTTTTCATAAACTGAAAACCATTTTTACACTAGAAATGGTACACAGTGTTTTGCTGTTTTGGGTATACCGAAAGTGATAAAGACTGATAATGGTTCTAGTTATATAGCTCATTCTACTCGTCGTTTTCTTCAGCAATGGGGGGTGAGGCACCTCACTGGTGTACCTGGAAATTCGACTGGACAGGCCATTATTGAAAGAGCACGTAAGACATTGAAACAACAATTACACCGTTTCGGCATTATCTGTCCTTAATTGGTTGAACATCCGTAGTGATTTGCGAGAACCTCCAATATTGCGACATTTACGACAAAGGGCTGAAGAATCACAAGAAAGACCTCTGGTGAAATGGTTTCGTGTACAAAGAAATGAATGGGAAGGCCCAGTTAAATTACTAACATGGGGTAGGGGCTATGTTTGTGTTTTGACAGATATCAGTCCTCGGTGGATACCTTTGGAATGGGTGAAACCTTGGAAGGAGCCTCTCAGACAGCACGAGCAGCAAGAGAATGGACCATAATAATAGTAATATGTGTGTTTGTACATGTTCAAAAAACAGCTACTCTCCCCTTTGAAATGGTGCAAACACAGCAGAGACCAAATATGTGGGTCACATGGGCGAGAACGGTAGGAGTGACTGATTTTTGTTTATCTCTTTCACAAGCTGGTAGTCCGTTTCGGACTTGTCTCATGGGCTTGCCTTATTTCAATCTATCTGATTTTTCTAATTGGACCTCCCTTAGTGGTATCGATGACTCTGTTATACAGTGTCAAGCCGAAAGTCAACAGTGGGGTGTTTCTTCTACAGCACAAGCCTTAGTAATTAAACATCTTACGAAAAAGATGCTGCCCCCTCAGGAACTTGATCTATTAGGATCTAATGATTCGTTTGGATGTGTAACATTTTCTGCTGCCTCTGGGGCAGGGGAAGATACAAATGTGTCTCCCTCTAAATCAGTCAATGAAACGCAGTATTGTAATGCTAGTAACCCACAGGTTCCTTATAATCGTACCTCGCCCTATGCATTACCTCCCGGTTATTTTTTAATCTGTGGAAATCGTACATGGGCAGGAATTCCAGCTTTGCTTTTTGGAGGTCCTTGTTATTTAGGGAAATTAACCTTTTTAATGCCCCAGAGACAACACTTGCAATATATAGTTGAAGCTTTAAAAGGATCTAACACAACATTCCCCCATAAAGTGAAAAGGGCTGTTTTAGATGCAAATTGTAGTGATACAGTATCCCTGTGGGGGCCTGCCCTGAATATAATAAGCTCGATATTTGTACCCCAACTTACTGCTGTACATAATGCCAAAACAATTTATGCCTTAACATGTTGGGCAGGGAAACAAGTAAATTTAACATTGAAAATTTTGTACGACTTGGCCGTCGATTTAGATAGTGTTCAAAAAGCTACTTTACAGAATCGAGCAGCCATTGATTTCTTGTTGTTAATGCATGGAAATGGGTGTGAAGACTTTGAGGGTATGTGTTGTTTTAACTTGTCTGATCATGCAAAATCAATTCAAAAACAGTTACAAGAATTGCGGGATAATACGGGAAAACTGCATTTGGAGGATGGTTTAGATGAATGGTTACAATAATTGGGGCTTCAAGGATGGTGGAAGACATTGATAAAATATTTGTTCATTGGTATAATAGTGTTCCTGGTATTTCTTGCTGTATTTCCATGTATGATACAAGGCATGTCAGGACTTCTAAATAGTATGATCGAGGCGGCCTTAAAATCAAGAAAGGGGGGAGGTGTGGGATTTGCTTGTCTCAAGTAAAACAGGAGAATTGTGGTATAACAACAGATGTGATGGAAATACACAAGTATGAGAATTTCTGGTGACCTTCTTGCGAAACCAAAACAAGATGTGAAACAGGACATGGAGGAGTTCTCTGGAAGGATAAGCGGCTTTTGATTTGTTTTAGTGGACTTCTTAATGAGCTCCCATTGTACTCTTCCTGGATTCTTGCCAAATATGCTGTTATATGCTCTCACATGATCTACAAAGACTCTGCAGCTTGATTGCAGCTTATAAGTACGACCGATGGCACAATAAAGAAAGACATTCTTTAGCATTCACATTGAATGTGTGGTGATGTCTCATTTTCTTCGCAACATCAGCCCTAGTCCTGGGGGTGCAGCTGGCAAGCGGCAGCATCACCCCACTGCTGAGATGCCTCCCTCCCATCTGACCACAGTCCCTTTCCTGTGGGGGGTAACAGGAGCGCAGAGGAGACACATCCCGTGACTCTGATGGCAGATCAACAATAGCACCCGTCTCTTCCTTTGGCTCAAGACCAACTTGGAAGGTTTTCTGCCTGGAGCTTTCCAGGTACAGCAGTGTCTTCCCTGCGCTGGGGAGTAGCTTGCCAGCTGGCACAGAGCAGGCTCTGGCACTGCCACCACCACCCCTGCCCGATGCATCCCGACCAGCTCCCTGCAACCTCATCTGCCTGCTCTCAGCACGCAACGAGCCATGAGTCTGTGTCCCCCCTGCCTGCTCCCGGCATGGCAGCCATCTCCCCACGGGCACTGCCACTGGGTGCTGTTGGTAGTGTTTGTTCTTGCCTGCTGTCTATGTGCAGACCCTCGATTTTTCTCACTAGTTTGAATATGTTTTTTTTTTCTTAATCCATGCTGGAAATCTGCACTCCTCTACAGAGGCTGACCAAGCTACCCCTAGGTAGAACAACAGAAGAGGAAGGAGAAGATATATGATGGGTGCTTACATTGTTTTCACTTGCTTTTGGGCCTTGGATCGTCGTTGTGATCCTTTCCAGGAATTTAAAAATGAGTCAGAAGGAGCCTTCTTCAGTCTTTTGGAGATTGGCTGTAACCTCCCAAGGACAACATGCATATCCCATCACAGGGAATAACTTCAAAGAATAATCACAACAAAATAGCCCTCAGCAGATCCCCAGTCTGTGCGGACTCACCACAAACCGATCCCATTGCCCTCCCCACTTGCCACGCTGATTAAGGCTGCTGAGGTCTGGCTGTTCCACTGCATTCCAGTTCCCTCCATGCACTGCTGCCCGCCCACCTGCCCCAGGGACACAGGGAACCCCCTTTACCTGCAGTGCGGTTGAAGGCTTCTCCTGGCTCTGGGTGATGTCCTGGGCCCAGCAGCAAACCGGGTCCAAAGTGGGGGCTGTCGGTGGTGTGGTGTCGATGGCAATCGACAGGGGCGAGCAGGCCTGTGGCTCTGGGCTCCTTGCCCACTCCAGCATGGGCTGTGGACTCCTGGCAGGACTTGGCAAAGCAGGTGGCCTGTGGTGCGTTGTCATATCCCTCGTCTTCCAAGCAAATCTCTGGCAGGACCAATCAGAATTAACACTTTTATTTACCCCTGCACTCTATAGGGACAAGACAAGCATCCAGTAGCCTGCACGTAACATCCTCCTTCCCACTGGCGTCTGGGGAAGTCTCCTCTACTCCTGACTTTCGTAAACACTTGCATGGGGACATTCATCCTTGGGATGCTGATGTGCTGCTTGCCTCTGGGTGAGATGGAAGTGAAACCCCCCCTTCATGTTAGCTACTGACCTCTGCCCATAGGGAAGACTCTACAAAAACCTGCTCACCAATCAACACCCACTCCAAAAATACCCTGATACTGCCCAATCCTTTGCTCCAGAAGTGGGTCCAGACCTATCAGAAAGCCCCATCTTCCAACAACACCCTGTACCGTGGCTCCCACCCCACACAGCTCGGATCACTCGTCTGTGATCCCCCCACCCAGGGCTTGTGGGGCCTCCCTTCCCTCCACTCCCCAAGCCCTTCCTTGGTTGCAGCAGGGAACCCGCTGTCCCAATGCCTTGCCCCCAGCATGCTACTCTTATGCAGGCAGGATGTCAATTCAGTGAGCGGCAGCTCAATGCCCCACAGGTGCCCCCAGGGCCACCATCGCTGCAGACACAAGCTCTGGGAGGCTGCACACCCAAGCTCTGCTTGCCAGGAGAGCAGCCCAGAGCTGAGAACATGGAGGGCTGCGAGGGGCGCTTACATTCTTCACATTGGGTTTGTGGAGTGGGAGCCACATCCTGCCTGGCTCCAGAGTCTGCCAGATTAGAAATTGTCAGGTCAGTGGCTCAGAAGGAGCCTTTTATGACACTTTCAGAGAAGGAAAAAGAATTATAGTCCCGGCACACAGGGAAGCTGGAAATAAACCTGTGCATTGCCCCAAAGCACTGAGTAGGCTTTAACCCTGAAACACCCTCATTTCACCCACTCCTTTGCTCCAGACGTGGCAACCTGACTTAATCCTCCCCTTAGCTCCAGAAGTGGGGAGAAACCCACCAGTTACCCCCATTTTCCGCAGAGCCCAGCACTGATGCTCCCACCCCAGCTGGCCAGCTAGCATGGGCTCTCGACTCTCCCCTCTGTGGTCTGCCGAGTGCCCAAAGCTGCCCATCTCCCCACTCCCCCAGCCCTTCCTCAGCACAGCGGGACATGCTGCCGCTGTGCCTGGCCCCAGCATGCTTCTCTTACGTGGACAGGATGGGATAACATTTCAGCAGTCACCATCACGGTGCCACCCAGGTTTCCCCATCGGCCTGTCGTCCTGGTCTGCTTTGGTGTCTGGAAGCTTGCCATCAGGGACTGCAATGACACATGGTTGCCCGTGCTGAGCAAAGGGGCAGCTGGGAAGCTGGGGGATGGGGCTCCCCCCCACACAAGTAGGGACCCACACCCGGGGCTCGCAGAAGATTCTGCTCCGGGGGCAGCTGGCAGCCCTGGCACTGCCAGCAACCCTGTCATTCCCCACATGGCACTGTACAGCTCTCTTGCCCCACATGCTGCCCTAGGACAGCCCCACCATCCTGCACACTGCCCCACAATAGCCCGCTGCCCTGCATGCTGCCCCATGACACCCCTGTCCCCCCACAAGCTACCTCACAAGGGGCCCTGGCACCCTGCATGCTGCCCCATGGCAGCCCCAGGGGCTGCCCCATGCAGGGGCAGGTCTGGGGAGCCAGGCAGCTGCTCCTTGCGCTTGTGTCCCTTTTTCTGTTCCAGCTTTCTGTAGCACCCAGGCTATTTGCACTTTAAAAGCACAGCTGGTGAGGCACCCACAGGTTCCTCTGAGGGCACTCAGGACTTTCTATGAAGAGGCACATATTTCCAGAGCTCCCACTTTTGCACTGACACCCTGCATGGTGCTGTGTCTGCCTGGGCTCTCTTACCCTCACTCTACAGACAAGCAACCTCTCCTGCCCCTGGGGGCTGCCCTCACCTCAGCCTCCTCAGTTCCACCAGTGGGCAATTGCCCCTGACTGCTGCTCTTGGGCTGCCCTCACCACTCCATCCCAGCCTCCATCTTGGTTCCAATCTTGATCCTAGGCCCCATCCCATTTCCAGTCTCCATCCTGCTCTGATGGAGGTTTGGCACCACAACCCCCATCCCATACGTGCCTGGGCAGAGCATGCTATTTGCAGTCCAGGATGGCTCCAGACAGAGCCTCTTTTCTTAGACTGTTTCCACACTGTTACTCTGCACAGCCCCATTCCTGTCTGATACCATCACTGGCTTGAAATGTCCTCCCTGGAGACACCCCGAGGAGCCCTGCTACAGCCTGAGCTTTGGCCAGCACCTTGAGCTCAAACCTTGCTTGTTGGAGAGCCTCGAGCTTGGCTCTCCTCCCACCTAGCCTGCAAGCTGCTGGGGGGCAAGGACTATAGCCAAGATGGGGAAACTGAGGCAGGGAAGTGGTGCTGAAGGCACAAAGAAGGAGGAACAAGGGCACTAAAGAGCCCTTTCTCCTACCTCACAGGGAACACGTGTATCTGGCGGTCTTCGCCACAGGATGCCAAAAGCCTGGGTTTTCTTTTGTCTCTGCCCAGAGGTAGGAGCCGAGGTCTGAGGAAAAACAAGTGAGCTGCCATCAATGATGGGGCACTGGTGGGGCACCACAGCCCACACCAGGCTGGGACTCACCAAGGCACACATAATTTCAGCCACAAAGGAGCCAGTCTCTGTCTTCCTCTGGAGAGCAGGTCTTTGTCTGACGACGCAGGGCTGCACACAGTGCTCAGACGTGGCTCCTGCAAGATGCACCAGGCTGGTGTGTGATGGGGCTGCCACAGTTGGTGTTCCCCAGCAGGGATTCTCCTCATGGGAGGAGAAGGGCCACGACACAGTCTGACCCTAGATTCTGTCCTGGGAACCGGGGGTGGGGGAGGCAGTGCGTCTTCCCCATTGCCTCCAGTGCCAGGAGCTAGGGGTGCTTCTGGCCGTGAGGCTCTTACCCAGCTGGCTGTGCTGCAGCTTTGCCTTTCCTCTGCTGGCTGTCCACTTGCCCACCCCCCAGCCCTTCAGCTGGCTGAGACACCAGAGCCACAGGTCCCAGAGGACGGTCACCAGGAACGTTAGAAACCGCCTCACGGTGCCCTGCTGGGGGAGGGGACAGGGCACAGCTGAGTGTCTCCGTGCCTTTACCGTGGCCTCAGTCAAGGACAGGGCAGGGACACACCTCTCCAGGGGAGCAGGGCAGAGTGCCTTGAGGAATGGAGGTGCTACCCCCGAGTGTGTGGCTATCAGAGAGGGGAGCCCATCTTGTGGACCCCCAGCCCCGCAATGGGGCTGCTGCAGTGTGACGGACTGCATACCAGGGGCTCCAGCCCTGGCGGATGCACCACCCTGAGCCAGGGCTCTTTGCACTGGTCGGTGGCAGCCTTTTGCCTTTGTGGCAGCCTTGTCTTTGCCCAGAGGCTTTATGGGGCTGGTGCTGGGCAGTTTCAAGCATTTTAGGACTGAAGGAAAATGTCTTTCTCTTTTGATGGAAAGAGTCCCTGCTACAGGTACTCTTGCCACATGCTTGGACCCAAAGCTACTGCTTGGATTTGAAAGGAGAGCATCAGCCAGGTGTGTGTCCCAAGGACCCTGACCAGCAGGAGCATAAGCCCCCCCGCAAAGCTCTCCTGCGATGGGGAGGCCGCCTCAGGGGGGATGTCTGCGGCATTCAGGTTGGAAGAGCTGAGAGGACCCAGGACAGGACAGCTGTCATGGCAACAGCATCCAAGGTACTGCTTTGGTCCCCATCTGCCACCCCCCCAGCAGTCTGGAGATGCCGGCAGGAATGAACCCGTCCCCCAGCCCCACGGCCCTGGCCTGCTTCCCATCCCACCTCAACACACCCAGCACCTCCTACTGGCTGGGGCTGCGGCACCCTCCTCTCCATCCTGACTTGCCTCCTCATGGCTGGCGCCGAGGGGGCACAACCCTCTCCTGCTCTGGGGAGAGCCAGGACCCTGCTGCTTCCCCATGCAGCGCCAGGGACTGCGCCTGCAGCCTGGCGCATCCATGTTGCCATGGCGATAACTGCCCCACAGCGATGGAATCAGGGCCAGGCTGGATCACAGGGCTGAGGGGGGCCCAGAACATCCCCTCGCGGGCAGGACAGGGGCTCCCAGCAGGGATCGGCCTCAAAAACAGGCAGAGTCCCCTCCTCCACGGCATCTGGCCTCAGCCCTGCCACCACTGTCCTCGCAGGATGGCTCGGGGGGGGGGTAACTGGGGACCCCATGGTCCTGGAGCACTGCTCGACCCCTGTTGCAGCCCATGCCTGGCACATGCTGCCCTGGGCTGTTCCTTGTGCGGGCATGGGGGGCTGTTACACGTTTTGCACAGATTGGTGCTTCCCAAGCAACGCATTTTTTACTTAAAAATGCAGTTACCAACACTGTAATTGGAGAAGATCTTTACCTGTTTTCTCTTGGGATGCCAGAGGGTTAATAGCTGGATTAAAAAAAAAATCTCCAAAACTTTTGTCTCTCTTGCCTCGAACTAAGGTCTCTGAAGTTGCATGCAGACTGCTCTCATTACCACGCTGCTAGTGAAAAGCAGGCTTCCTTCTCTGGTGATAATTGGAGGGAAAGCACTCACGTTTCCCAGGGAGTTTGCAGTGAGCGTCTGTGCTGGGTATCTCAGCATCTGCCTTCCCCAAAAGGGCAGGCAGGAGCTGTGGGCACAGAAGCGGTGCCTGCAGTCCCCTTGTGATATGCTCCAACAAACAATCCTTTCTGCCCCTACAAACAACAAAAAGGGGCCCATGCCCGCAGAGCTCTTGCCTGAGCAGCTCTGCTGATGTGCACATACCAGCCCTGCACAGCACTTGTATAAACCCACCGACCTGCATTTACCTTGACGGCCTTTGCCCACAGCCCTCGGCAGCCCCTTACCCATAACAGGCACACACGAGTGCTGCCTGCTCCACATTTACTGCACAACTAGGCTGCTTCTCCTCAGGGGACTGCCAGCATCTCCCATTTTGGCATTGGGTGTGGGTTTGCTGAGGGGCACTCTCCAAATCTACCACCAAGAAGCAGCCTGTGACCTCCTTGGAGGCGGCCAGAGAGATTTTCAGTTTCTTTGGCACTAGGGTTGTGTGCAACAAACTCCTACCTTTCTTCTTTGGCCTGCAAAGCCACTCTGGCTTTATTACACTGCATGGCATTTCCAGTCTTTTGTAACATTCATAGTTCCTTCCAATGTGCCCAAGATGGCAAGACAGTTTGCTCTGAGCCTGCTGTGCACTTGTGACACTGTCAGAAGAGGTGGAGTGCATGCCAACACGTAGAGTTTGCGCGTGCACGAAGGGGCAAGAGCAGGCATCATTTGCAAGGACTGGGAAAACTGCAGGAAGGCAATGACACAAAATCCCAGCCACGCTGTGCATTCGAGCAGTACCTGAACTAATTATTCTGCCTTGGGTACCTCTTGGGTTTACATGTGAGCACAGCCAAACGGAGGCAGTCCAGAAGGAATCCTAAGAGCAATTTAGCAAACATTGTTTAACATCTTCAGTAAGGACCTAGGTAATAAGACCAAAGGAATCCTAGACAAGTTGGCAGATGACAGAAAAGGGAGGGGAGTGGCTGATTCAGCAGATGCTTGTGCTGCCAATCACAGGCACCTGGACAGGCTGGAGAAATGGGTAGAGAGGAACCTCATCAAGTTCATCCATGGGCAATGCCAAGTCCTGCACGTGGGAAGAAATATCTCCAGGCACCAGGACAGGCTGCGGACTAACCAGCTGAGCAGCAGCTTTCCAGAGAAGGACCTGGGGGTCCTGGTCACAAGTTGGTCAGGAGCCAGCAATGCGTTCATGTGCCAAAAGGGGCCAACAGCATCCTGGGCTGCATTAGCAAGAGCATTGCCAGCAGCTCAAGGGAGCTGATCCTTCCCTTCCACTCAGCACTACTGAGGCCCCACCTGTGGAGTCCTTTTTCCAAATCTAGGCTCTCCTGTACAAGAGAGACATGCACCTGCTGGAGAGAGTCCAGGACAGGGCTATCAGGATGACTACAGGTCTTGCACATCTCTCATCCGAGGAGAGCCTGAGAGAGCTAGGACGGTTTAGCCTGGATGCAGATGGTGGTGCATGGATTGCTGTGAGCAAAGGAGTTGGCCAACATGGCAACAGAGACAAGAAGGTGCACCACTAGCAGGTGAGTTTTCCAAAGGATGAAAAGGAAGTATAAGGGGCCTCACATCTGGATGCTGAGCATTAGAAATGCTAGGACTAAGAAAGGTGCAGAACACTCTCATGGACACTCATCCTAGCCACTTCTAAGCTAGGACGAGTCCTTGCTTCTTCACATCAGGAAATTGTTTTCCTGAAAGAAAGAAAACAACCCCACAATAGCTCTAGAGCAAGTGAGCACCCCCACCACTTGGGCCTCAGCATCTCAGCTGAGCAACTGCTCTTCCCAGGCTCTCTGCCTCAGGAGAGATAGTGAAATCCTCTCACAAGGGCAGCCCGAGGAACAAGCACATGCACAAATTCAGCTGCACCAGGCAGACGAGGCAGCTGCTGCCTCCAGGCCCCTCTGCTGTAGTCCTTCGACCCCCTCCTCCAGCAACATCACAGCTGCCTCCATCCTTATATCCCCGCTAGTGATTTGATTTCTTAATGAACATGGTATGAAAAGAACAGACCTGAAATTAAAAACTCTCTTCTTTCCCTTCCACATCCACAAACATTGAAAACAACTGAGCCAATCTAGTCGTTGCTAGCAACCCTTTGGCTTCTTCCTTTTTTTCTTGGAATGGTTGTTTTCAGTGTGAGTTTTATTGTTTTCACAGAATGACAAAATAGACAATATTGGCAGGGACCTCTGGAGATCCCCTTCTCCAACCCTCCTGATCAAGAAGGGGCACCTACAACAGCTTACCCAGGACTAGGTCAGGCAGGTTTAGAGCACCTCACAAAGTCGAAATTCCACAGCCTCTCAGGGAACCTCTTCCAGCATTTAACCACCCTCACAATACCTGAAGGTCTTTTCCTACCTTCAGGTGGAAATTCATGATTTGCCGTTTTGTGCCCATTGCCTCTCCTCCTCTCCTTGGCTACCACAAAGAAATACTCAGAGCCATGCTCTCATCTTCCTTACACCTTCCCACCAGATATTTAGACGCCCTCAAAGGATGTCTAAAGACACTAGCAGTCTGTTTTACAACAGAAAAACAGTCCCAGCCCTCTCAGCATCTCCTCCTATGGGACCTTTCAGTCATCTTTGTGACTCACAGCACTGTCTTTGACGCCCACAACAACAGACATGACCCAGAGAAATGCCGAGGAGATGCAGGGATGCATTCTGGAGCTGGAGATCCAGAATAGACCGCTTTTTGGACCTCAAGATCCAGAACAGACTGCTTTTCAGGGATCATTAGAAAGAGATGATCCATACAACCACAAGAGCAGATCTCATAACCACAAACAACAGCCATGGGCCTGGCCCTGGCCCATCAGGCACCACTGCAGAAGTGACCTCACAACCGCAAACAGCAGCCTTGTGACCAGCGCTGGCTTTCAGGCACTGAGGCACAAGAGACCTCACAAGCACAGCCAGCAGCTAGGGGCCTGGCACTGGCCGACTGGGCACTGAGGCACGAGTGTCCTCACAACCACGAAAAGCACCACATGCCCAGCACTGGCCTATCAGACACTGGGGCAGAAGTAACTTACAAACCATAAACACCAGCTGTGTACCTAGCACTGACCTATCAGGCATGCAGGCAGAAGTGGCCTCACAGCCACAAGCAGCAGCCATGGGCTTACTACAGTCCTATAAAATACCACTGCACAAGGGACCTCACAAAAACTAACAGCAGCCTCTGAACCAGCACTGGCCTGTCAGGCACTGAGGCACGGGGGACCTCACAGCAACTATCTGCAGCCACGCGACCAGCACTGTCATGTCAGGCACTGGTGCAGAAGACACCTCACACCCACAAATAGCGTCCGTAGGCCTGGCTCTGGCCCACCAGGGCCTCAGGCAGAAGGGACCTCACAAGCACAAACAACACCTGTATGCCTGGCATTGCCCCATCAGGCACTGAGGCACAGGGGACCTCACACGCACAGCCCGCAGCCATGGGCCTGCCACCGCCCTAATAGGCAGTCAGGCTAAACTGACCTCACAACCACCAAGACTAATAATGTGTCTCCTTATCCTCTAGAATTTACCATGTGGAAGTCTTTCCTGTAGGTGTCAAACAACTTAATTGCTACTTGCCTCTGTGGTTCGGAGGAAGTAGTGACTTCGCAGGCTTCATCAAAGCCACGGGCCATCTGCTGGCCTATCAGAGAGCAAGGCAATAGGCACCTCACAAGCAGAAACAGCAGCTGTGTGCCTACCACTGGCCTCTCCAATACTGAAAAAGCCAGGCACATTTATGGAAGCCGTCGCACTCGTACATAGCCTCATCTCATTCACTTGCAGCTGCTTTCACAGAGGCTCAAGATGCTGGCAAAGATGTTGACAGCTACACCCTGGTGTACTGCTTCCATTCCCAGTGGCTTGAGGACTGCACTGGGAACGTACACAACTGGAGCAACCTAGAAAGAAAGACAGAATCGGAGTGTTACTGTCAGTTCTGCTGGCCTTACATAGTCGCAACAGTTAGGGGCAAATGTCTCCCCACCATGCTGAGCTGCATCTGTGAGAGAACAGCCAGCAAGGCCACTGAGACGTCCTACTCCTCTTTTTGGCATAGGTGAGACCATGTCTTTATACCAGGTCCCCAAAACAGCAGCGAGGGCACAACATGACATGTAGGACATCCTCTCTCAGAGACACTCTGAAATGCAGTTTCCACAACAAAAGAGACCGTTAGGAAGGGCATCTCCTGAGGACACCAGCAACCTGCTCACACTCTGCCCAGCAGATCCCAAATGCAGCTCTGAGCAGCACCTGCGGGCTGCAGGGGCAGCAGCAACTCAGGGAAACGCTTGAAAATGCATCTCAGAAACACAACACGGGCAAAGCTTCCTGCACCCAGACCCCACCAAGCCGCACAGGCCCAGCTGCTTGGAGCAGGCCGGCACGCCTGGCTCGCAGGTCAGTTCCCCTCGGTGACAGGGCGCTGGGTCCCCTGCTCACAGCCCCAACAGCCCCTTTGGGAGCCCCTGTAGGAAAGCAGCCCCCTCGCCAGCACCGCTGCCCCTGATGCAGCGAGAGTGCACCCACCGGCATTTGAACGCACCCGCAGCCCCCACCAGCCCCACTCGCACCCGCTCTCACTCCCGCTCCCTTCTCGCCTGCTTCACTCCCTCATCCCTTGCAGGTCTCCCTTCTCTTGGCCTTTTCCCACTCTGGACTACGATTGGCTGAGACAGCCATCATTCCAATCCATCCCGCCCTCCTCCTCAGGACAGCCAATAGGAGGGCCGCACTCAGGCGATGCCATGGCAACGCTGCGCCCTCCTGCCCTGGCAGCCAGCTCTGCCCCCTCGCCCAGCTGGACGGTGCCATCTTGTGGGCAGCAGCGCAGGGCACGGCAGGGCCTCGGGTCAGCCCGGCGCCAGGTGCCCGGGCAGTGCAGGGCCCCAGGACTGGCCGCTCTGCTGCAGGGTCCCCTTGGGGCTCCTCGCTGCCCTGCGCCCGGGGGGCCATGCTGGGCTTGGAGGGCAGCCCTGGGGCCTGTGCTGGTGCCAGCCCTGGGGCCGGCGCTGGAGCCCTGGGAATGGCTGGGGTGCCGGAGCCCGTGGGCGAGGTGCTGCTGCCCCCAAGGCAGGGCAGTGTCCTCTCGGCCCTCCCGCCCCGGCCCCTTCCCCAGGGCAGCCCCAGGACTTGGCAGCCCTCCCGCTGCGCCTGGCGGGGCTGGGCCGTGGCCAAGCAGGGGCTGCTCTGTGTGGGGCCGGGCCGCACATATACCCCAAAAGGCAATGGAGTTGCCCCACAGAAGCCTCGGGGCTCAGCACATCTCCTGCCCCATGACCCAGGAGTCCTGGCTGTCTGCTAAGCCAGATGGGACCCTCAGAGATGACGCTTGTGGCAGCCCCCAGCCCTGTCCAGCCACCCCCACAGCCCTGGATTCACAGCAGTTTTTGCAGTTACCAATCTTTGTGCAACATCTCGGGAAGAAGTACCCAAAGCCTCTCTCAGTGGAGAGCTGCAGGAGCCTTGGGAACAAGGAACTGTGGTCTGGGCTGATGGTGTCCGTCCCGCAGTCCTCCATCTCTCTTGTCCCTTTGCTCTCAGCTCACCTCTGCAGCCCAGGAGGAGGCATGTTCCTCCCTTCACCCAGCACTCCTTTTCATCGTGCTCGTGTTCTTCTGCATGTCAGCGACAGGTCCCAGCACAGCCCCATTAACTCCTGTCTCCAGTCTTGCCATGGAGCCACTACAAGGGGCAGCGGCATTGAGGGCGTGAGCAGTGCCCAGCAGTGCCTAGGTCTCGTGGGGAAGTGAGGGCCCCCACCCAGGACACCATGGAGACCTCCTTGTGATGCAGCACATCCCGCTGTGACCTCTGCTTGTGTCATCTGGGGGCACAGCAGGTCAGTGCCATGGAGATGGCACCACCAGGGAGAGAGCAGAGAGATTTCCTCTCCCCTCCTGGAAAGCAGTCACCTCCCTTCCGCCAGTTATTTTCTCAAACTTTCTGATAAATCCTTCAAGAATGTCTCCAGGTGGTGCCAAAGTCAGGGAAACATCTGAAGTGGGGAACTGGAGAGGTCACTGCTGTGCTCCTGCACTCCCTGGCTGCTGCACTAGGCAACAGGATTCTGTGCAGGAATCTGGGGCTTGGGGGTTGGATTGGGGTTTGGCATTTTTACAGGATCAAAGTCTGGTGGTATGAAAAAGCACAAAGGGTGGCCACAGGCTGAGATGCTTTGGTGAGCCTCAAAACTGGTTGCTGCTGTGGATCACTCTTTTATTTGAAGTAGGGTGTAGGAGAATAAGGGACAGGCCGTAACCTTCCTCCTTTAGGCACCAAAGCAGGCTCTTTGATTTGAAAAGTCTTCAGCAAGGTTTCTCGGTCTGTGGTGCTTAAGATAGAGGTGATATGCCAGAAAAGAGCAAACACACAACATCTAGAGGGCTTTGCCTAGGAGCCTCATCCCTGCCAGACTCCAAAGCCATGGGCCAGGCCACGCAGCCAATCTGGGGAAGTTTTCCCATTTCCCGTGAACTTAGTCCATTTTTCCTTCTGTGTGAGCCTGAGGAAAGCCAGGTCTCATCTCTGGGCTTCATATGGCCCTTGGCCTTTTCAGTGTCACTTTGGGGCTCTGCTTCTCCCCTGGGTACGCTGCTCAGACCCCTGCCCTTCCCCACACCAGCACCCTGGCTCCTCCAGGGATCTGTGCAGCCCAGGCACCCTGGATCCACACTGGCACCCTTGCTCTCCCACGGTCTGTACAGCTCTGGCACCCTGGATCTCCCACATTTGAGGATTTGAGACTCCTCAGGACATCCCTCATATTGCAGTGCTGCTGTCTGGGCTCTAGTGCAGAGCCTACGAGGCAGTGCAGTGCCTCAGGGCCTGCATTCAGAAGTCTGTAAGGGCACCTCCCAGCTCTGCAGCTGCTAAAGCTTGCAAGCGTCCTTACAACCAACCTTCCTGCTCTTCCTAGTCTCTGCAGAGTGCTGGGGCAAGTCTTGCAGAAGGGAGACTCCACCCCCCTTAAATACTGTCAGAGATGTGCCTTTCCAAGTCCCTACAGAAGGAGTTACTTTGCTTAGTCAGCCTCTAGTCATCTGTGATGCCGGGAGCCCAACTCTACCTGCTGGCATCTCTGTCCTTTCTCTCCCTTGTCTCCTGTGTGCCTAGCCAGGCTTCTCCATGCACCAGAGGCATGGGAAGTGTTGCTTGAGAGAACTCAGCTGAAGCTATGACATATTTTGAGAGCTTATGGGAAAAGATCAAAGGGGAGGCTAACACGGGGGACACTGTTGTGGGTGTCTACTACAGGCCACCTGACCAGGAAGAGAAAGTTGATGAGACCTTCTGGAGACAGCTGGAAGTAGTCTCACGATCACAGGCCCGGGTTCTCATGGGGGACTTCAACCACCCTGACATCTGCTGGAGGGACAACACAGCAAGGCACAAGCAGTGCAGGAGGCTCCTGCAGTGCATTGATGATAACTTCTTGTCACAAGTGGTGGAGGAGCCTACAAGGAAGGGTGTCCTGATGGACCTTGTCCTTACCAACAGAGAGGGACTGGTTAGAGATATGAAGGTTGGGGGCAGCCTTAGCTGCAGTGACCATGAGATGGTAGAGTTCAGGATCCTGCAGGAAAGAAGTTAGGCAACAAGCAGGATTGCTACCCTGGACTTCAGGAGAGCGGACTTTGGGCTCTTCAGAGACCTACTTGGAGGAAGCTCACGGGTTAAGGTCCTAGAAGGAAAGGGGGGGTGGTCCAAGAGAGCTGGCTAGTATTCAAACATCTCTTCTTCCAAGCTCAAGAGCAGTGCATCCCTATGAGTAAGAAGTGCAGCAAAAGGGGCAGGAGACCTGCATGGGTCAGCAAGGAGCTCTTGGCCAAACTCAGACAGAAGAAGAAAGTACACAGAATGTGGAAGAGGGGACAGGCTACTTGGGAGAACTATAGGAATGCAGTCAGAGTACGTAGAGATGCGGCGAGGAAGGCTAAGGCCCAGCTGGAATTGAGTCTGGCAAGGGATGTCAAGGACAATAGAAAGGGCTTCTTCAAATACATCAGCAGCAAGAGGAGGACTAGGGAAAATGTGGGCCCGCTACTGAACGGGACGGGGGCCCTGGTGACAAGGGATACGGAGAAGGCAGAATTACTGAATGCCTTCTTTGCTTCAGTCGTCACTGCTAAGGCAGCACTCAAGAAAGTCTAGAGAAGGGAAGACGTTCCTTTGGTTGAGGAGGATAGGATTAGAGACCTTCTGGGCAGGCTAGACATCCAAAAATCCATGGGCCCAGATGGAATGCACCCACAGGTACTGAGGGAGCTGGCGGTTGTTGTTGCCAAGCCGCTCTCCATCATCTTGGAAGGGTCCTGGAGAACTGGAGAGGTGCCTGAGGACTGGAAGAAAGCCAGTATCACTCCAGTCTTCCAAAAGGGCAAGAAGGAGACCCAGGCAACTACAAGCCTGTCAGCCTCACCTCCATCCCTGGAAAGGTGATGGAACAGCTCATTCTGGAGGTCATCTCCAGACATATGGAGGAAAAGAAGGTGATCAGGAATAGCCAGCATGGAATCACCAAGGGGAAATCCTGCTTAACCAATCTGATAGCCTTCTCTGATGGAATGACTGCCTGGGTAGATGAGGGGAGAGCAGTGGACGTTGTGTCCCTTGACTTCAGCAAGGCTTTTGACACTGTATAACATATATATAACATATTATAACATCCTCCTAGGCAAGCTCAGGAAGTGTGGGTTAGACGAGTGGACTGTGAGGTGGATTGAGAAGTGGCTGAAAGGCAGAGCTCAGAGGGTCGTCATCAGTGGCGTGGAGTCTAGTTGAAGGCCTGTGGCTAGTGGCATCCCCCAGGGCTCAGTACTGGGTCCCATCCTGTTCAACTTTTTCATCAATGACCTGGAGGAGGGGACGGAGCACCTCCTCAGCAAGATTGCTGATGACACCAAGCTGTGAGGAGTGGCTGACACACCAGAGGGCTGTACTGCCATTCAGAGAGACCTGGACAGGCTGGAGAGCTGGGCAGAGAGAAACCTCCTGAGGTTCAACAAGGGCAAGTGCAGAGTCCTGCACCTAGGGAAAAATAACCCTAGGCACCAGTACAAGCTGGGGGCTGACCTGCTGGAGAGCAGCTCTGCAGAGAAAGACCTGGGAGTGCTCGTGGATGACAAGCTGACCATGAGCCAGCAATGTGTCCTTGTGGCCAAGAAGGCCAATGGTCTCCTGGGCTGCATTAGGCAGAGTGTTGCCAGCAGGTCAAGGGGGGTGATCCTGCCCCTCTACTCAGCCCTGGGGAGGCCTCATCTTGAGTGCTGTGTCCAGTTCTGGGCTCCCCAGTACAAGAGAGACATGGAGCTACTGGAGAGAGTCCAGCGTAGGGCTACAAAGATGATCAGAGGGCTGGAGCACCTGCCCTATGAAGAAGAGAAGACTGAGGGGGGATCTTATCAATCTGTATAAGTACCTGAAGGGAGGGTGTCAAGGGGACAGGGACAAACTCTTTTCAGTTGTCCCGTGTGACAGGACTAGAGGCAATGGGCAAAAACTGAACCACAGAAAGTTCCGTCCGAACGTGAGGGGGAATTTCTTCACTCTGAGAGTGACGGAGCACTGGAAGAGGTTGCCCAGAGGGGTCGTGGAGTCCCCTCCTCTGGAGATCTTCAAGGCCCGTCTGGATGTAACCCTGTCTAACATGCTCTAGGTGACCCTGCTGAGCAGGGAGGCTGGACTGGATCATCTCCAGAGGTCCCTTCCAACCTTACTGAGTCCATGATTCTATGATATTATGTTCCCATGGGAAGTGACAGGTATGGGTTAGAAGTCTGAGCAGAAGCAGACTCAGGTGCTGAAGGAGAGGGAGGGGAAGCAGAAGCAAAGCCAATCCTCATGTCTCCCAGCATTTCTTGCCCAACCCTATATCTTACCTGACTTCAATCTCTGAATCCCCCAGGATGCTTAAACACCCAGTTATCCCAAATATGCCAGTAGCCGATTTCCTGAGGTTTCCTACCCTCCAAAAGAACCATCCAGAGGCCCTAGCTCAGAGGGCATCCCCTTCTCGATTCTGTAGCGGCTGTTCTTCCTGACAGAGGGCAATTGTTCTGCCCTTACTGAGACCCGAGCTACTTTGGATTTTCTGCCACTTTTTCAGAATTTCCACTAGTGGTGAATCTGTTTTACATTTCCTAACAAACCTCCCCTGACTCATGCTGACCTGGTTTTAATACCTCCCTGCTGAGCATCACCACCACAGTGATCATGAATGACCATGAACTCACCCTGTGCTGGCTGTGTCAACTACAGCACCAGCCCCCACCAGATGGGAAGCTCGCTGTGTCCCATCAGGAGTGCCAAATAAGGAAATTACCTGTTCTCTTTTCTTTGTTCACAGGTTCTGCTAACGAGCAGCAGGAGTCCCTTTTTCTAAGTGTTTAAGTATCATTGCTAGCAATATGTTTCTGCTTGTACTCTTAGCCAAGAGGCACCTTCTTGCTAGCAACAAAATTTAAACACTTGGAAAGCTGACTCCTGCTGCTCATCACCAGAGGCTGTGAACAAAAAAAAGAGAACAGCAAATATTGTCAATGTATTGAGACAGAACTGAGCTCAGAAAGACAACATGCACGATGGTCCTGTGGCTGGATTATCGGGCACTGAGCAAAAGCGATCTCCAAGTCAGCTTCAAAGCCACGTGCCTGCTAATGGCCTAGCAGGCACTGAGGCACAAGGGACCTCACACCCACAAAGATCAGCCATGTGGCCAGTGCTGGCCTCTCAGGCACTGAGGCTCAAGTGACCTCAGAACAACAAACAGTCACATGATCATCACCGGCCAGTCAGGTCCTCAGGAAGAAGTGACCTTGGAGCCAGCAACAACAGCTGTGTGCCTGGCACTGGCACTGGCCGATCACGCACCAAGGCACAAGTGACCTCGCTGTACTGGCTACCAGTCATTGGGGCACACGTGACCTCACAACCACAAACAGCACCCACAGGACCAGCACTGGCCCATCACGCACTGAGGAAGAGGAGACCTCACAAACACAAACATATCCCTGGGCCTCTAGCAGACGGGACGTGACCGCCACAAGCAACAGCCACATGACTAGCACTGCCTTATCATGGCCTCAGGCAGAACTGATCTCACAGTAACAAACAGCAACCATGGCCCTAGCACTGCCCTGTTAGCCAGGAGCTCAACAGCTCTGAGACTCCCTCAGTTCCAGCTACCAAGGCTTTGGAGCAGTCACACAAAGGCACTTGACAGATACTGGCATGTATTATAAGGGTCTTTCACTCATCCTACAGGGCACCACAACCTTCTAGGAAAAGGAAGGGGCACAATCTCATTTCCTGAGTGTGCTGGCAGTAACAGCATCTGTATGATGTGGGACGTGCAGCACAGCAGAGGTATCAGGAGGTGAACCCACATGCCCCAGGTCACCCATGGAAGTTGGGCGCATTCATGGAAGCCTTCACATCCACGCATAGCCTCATCTCATTCACTTGCTGCTGCTTTCACTCAGGGCTCACAATGGTGGCAAAGATACTGACAGCTACAGGGTCACACCCTGGCATCCTGCCTCCATCCTCAGTGGTTCTAGGATTGCACAGGGAACCTACACAACTAGAGCAACCTAGAAAGAAAGATAGTATCGATTAGAATGGAGTACGGTCTGAGATGGGAAGATGCAATCAGGGTCCAGATTCCACAGAAAGCCTTGAAGGAGTGAGCAGACCACTTTCTCCAACAGAGGCTGTAAAACCCTCAAGACTCAGGAAGCATCAAGACCTTCAGAAACTGCAAGCCTGAACCTCAGCTGACAGAAAACAACTAACTGCAAGCATCCCTCGCTCACACCAGGATGCTCCAAGGAGGGAGCACAGTCAGCACCAGTGCTCACCCAGGGCTCCCACAAGGACACTGTGATGGCAGGCTGGCCTCCGGGAGCAGAGCACTGCTCTCTCCAGACACCTCTTCCTGTGCTGAGCAGCACACCACTGAGCCAACATGTGCCTGTGCATCAGTGGTGCACAGGGCACAGCACCACACATGGCAGCAGACAGGACACCCCCAAGTGCCCCACAACACAGAAAGCCCAAGCACAGATCCACAGGCTCACTCTCCACATACAGATGACAAGTGCCCCTGACAGCCCACAAGGCACCCAGAGATGACAGGCTGGGGGCAGGCTTCAGCACCAAGGAAAATGCAGTGGCCTCAGAGACTGCTGGAGCTCATGGCAGCTTTGTGAATCTCTGAAATAAATGCAAGGCTGCTTGGGCATCGCCTGCTGCCAGAAGGATGCTTTTGGCCCCAAAAGGTCAAAGATGGTGCTCCATGTTTTAGGTACACCAGGAAGCACGACCCACCTTGCCTGACAGGAGCAGAACGACTTGACTGTCCAATTCACAAGCCACTCCACAACACTCGACAGCTGAGGCTGGCACTGAAACTTAGTCAGGGAGCACACAGACCTGGGCCCTGGCCTTGACAACCTGCCATTTGCCAGTGATCATCCTCAGAGAATCCAGGGAGTGATGCCAGATGACAAAGTGTGGTGCTGAGCCATCCCTGAGCAGTACCCACCATGACACAGCTCCTGAACTTAGGCCTTCCCACAATGGAGCCAGCGGTAAAAGGCTTCAAGAACAGAGGGGACATAATGCACGCCAAACAACTGGGAGGCCAGCGGTGGGATGCATGTGCTCACCACCACTGCCTTGACTCCAGCTACTCTGAGCAATGCAACTAGAGCTAAGTCGGGCTCCTCACCATCACCCAAAGTGCAGGCAAAATTCAGTCCCTTGCCAGGGTCAGCACCTAACCACACCACACCTAGCACACTGATGTTTACACTTGGCTGCTTTCTTATTTCCCCACTGCAGCACAGAAAGGTCACATTACAGCACGACGGTGGGGTAACGTGCAGAGACTTCACCTGGAAGGAAGAGAGACCTGGGCTGCGCATCCCTTGCAGGGCACTTTTGCCTTGCTGCTCCTGTTCAAATGCACTCCTCCAAACAGATCTCCTACAGGAAGGACTCAGCCCCTTGACAGTCAGCTCCCAAAAACTCACTTGCCTTTCTCCAAAGACCACCACGCCACAAGGCCTTCACTCCTTCAAAGGGATTCCAGCGGGCTAAGGCCCAGCTGGCAAAGTGCATCTCCCACAATGTCTTTCCCTCTCAGCACACACTGCTGCAGACCAAAGCTCTTATGAACCAAAGGGAATAACACAGGCTTGGTTCACATCACAGAGCAAGGAGAAACACTCCCTGGCCTTCAGGAAAAATCCATGCTGCAGGTGCTGGCAAGCACTTGGCAACCCCGAGGCCTGAACCTCAGTGCATCAAAGGCAGCAGGCTGCCAGCAACTCTGGCCCATGACACCAGGGCAGCCTAGGCCCAGCCAGCATATTCACACCCTCACCTTGCAGTGCTCCCCAGCTCCCCACTCTGGCAGCACTGCCCACACACAGCACCGCCCTCTCCAGCTATCTCCTCCCATGCTGAACAACAAAACACTGGGACCACCACCTGGCTCCCCCACAGGGCACCCCTGCAGTGCAACATCCTGCACACACCACTGCTCACCTCACAGAGGGTTGCAGCAAACGTGCACCTCTGCATCAGCAATGCACAGCGCACCCCAAGTGCCCCACAACACAGAAAGCCCAGCTCTCTAACTCTTCACTTCCCTTCTAGTCCTCCAAGGCTTTGCAACATGCACTGCCTCTCAGCATCTACTCACAGTCCTATACATGGTTACTTCCCTTCTCCAGGAAGCAGAGCAGTGCTCTCACAAGCCCTGATCGGGCCACCTCTTGCCATTCGTTTGTGCCTCAACTTCCCTGAACAAGAAATCTCTTTCAAAATGTGGCCGCTACCTGTTTGGCGGTAACATTCCTTCTGTCTCCTCCAACAGACTTTGCACCCATTCTCCACTGGCTGCATACTCAGACAAAAAATCATCAACTTCTAATGTGTTACAGATCCAAATGTGTCATAAAAGCATGTGGACACCTGAAAGACAGGCACAGCATTTAGACCTTGCAGGAACATCTCACAAGCTCCCTCTTGTTTCCACAGCGGGAATTTCCAAAGCACACACACATGCTGGAGATAAGAGATTACTAACACTGCTTACACCAGCATTCGATTTATTTAGCAGTTTAAAAAGCCTAGCTGGACTCCCTAGCTCTCTGGGAGCAGCCTGCAAGCTTCTACTTAGGAACAATGGGAGAAACAAACTCCACTTCCATATTCACTAGAGAACATCACCTGCATTTTAAAAGTAGTAGTACTAACTCAGGATCATGGAGTGGAATAGAATTAGTGTCAGACAATGGGGAACATCTGCTTGATTAATTAGTTGACTTTCTGTATTGCAGTAGAGCTCTGCAGCAGTCAATCCCTCCTCTGGGCACATGCAACAAACCCAGGAGTCACCTCACCACCACCATCCAGGACACGTGGCTTTTCCTGACCTGTCAGCTGCTCACAAGTGCAAACCCCCAATGTTAGAGAGATACTGTGAGAAAAACCTTGCAAATAGTTAACCATACTCAAGGACAAGGGGGAGAGAAAAACAGTACTGCAAAGGATTACCAGCTCCGGCTAAAGAACCTTGATGAAACCACAGCACTTTGAAGATTGCGAGGGGTAGGTAAGACAAAAACAGCAGAATAACCCAGAAGTGACCTTAGGTTCATTGAGGCTTATTAACATATTAAACTTCACACCCCTAAATGAATAATGAGATGGAAATGACATGATAATGATGTTACCGCCTCTTCTTCTCTTCCTATGCTAATTAACAAGAATGTGAAAGTGCAAGCGCAGAGCAATTACCTGAGGTAATGAAACTGTAACCAATAGAAAGATTTGTATAAAATACTCCCTGGAAAGTGTGTATAAATCAAGAATGAGAGGGGGAGAAGGTGTGCTAGCTTTGTGGATTTGCCACCTAGCACCCATCTCTGCACAGAAATGAAATAAACAAGTATCTCAACCCTGTGTGTCTATTGGTTGCTTGCACACCGGGTAACAGAACCCGGATTTTGGGACAACAAGGCAAAAGGCACCTCACCATCGCAAACATCAGCTTGCCGGCCTGCCAATGGCCTCTCAGGGCCTCAGGCAGCAGCAACCTCACAACAGCAAAGAGCAGCCCTGCAACCAGCACTGCACGAGCAGGCACTGCTTCACAAGTCACCTCACAGGCACCAGCAGCAGCCAGCGGCCTGCCACTGACTGCTGACGCACAAGGCACAAGGCACTTCACAAGCCTGCCTACAGCTCTGCCCTGCAACGCAGTGTGCCACAAGGGCCCTCACAACCACCACCAGCACCAAGGGCCACAGCACTGGCAAGGACGGCCTCAGGCACACGTCGCCTCAGCACCACACACAGCAGCCACACGCCTAGCATTGCCCTCTTCGGCATGGCACTCACGCACAACTCTAGCCACTTCAGCACCACCAAGAGCACCCACATGCCTCGCACTGGCCTCGAGCGCCTCACACAGCAGCAACCTCACAAGCCTGCCCACAGGTCACCACAATCATGCACGGCTGCACGAGTCACCTCACAACTACCAACGGCCTCCAGGGGCCTGGCCCTGGCCCTGGCCTCCGAAGCACACAGCAACAAGGGACCTCACAGGTCCCCACAGAGCACTGGCCTAGCAGACACTCCGCCACAAGCAGCCTCCCAGCAACTAGCAGCAGCAAGCGCCACAGCCTTGCCAATCAGAGCCTCGGGCACAACTCACCTCACAAGCACAAAGTGCAGCCAGGGGCCTAGCACTGACCGAGCACGCACTGCTCCACAAGTCGCCTCACACAAACACTAACAGCAGCCACGTGCCTGCCACTGCCCATTAAGACACGCAGGCACAAAGCACCTCAGCACAAAGCCTGCTTACACCTCTGGCCTCTCAGCCACTGTGCCACAAGCGAGCAAAGAACCAGCCACTGCACCAACGGCCAGAGCACTGCCAAGGAGGGCCTCACACCAAAGTCGCCTCACAAGCCCAAAGAGCAGCTGCGGGCCTAGCGTGGACCTAGCATGCACTGCTGCACAAGTCACCTGGCAACAACTGATGACAGCACTTGACAAGCACTGCCCGCAAAGGCACTGCACCACAAGCCAGCTCCCAAGCACTAGCAGCACCCAGGGCCTGACACCCAAGCGTCAGCCCAAGTGGCTACAGCTTAGTGGCACAGACAGGGAAGCAAAGGTTGCTCTTTAGACCCTCCAGCAGACATTCAGCTGTTCCAGAGACCCCAAGCTCCAGCACTGCTCCCTCTGTGGGCAGGTGCAGCTGCTCCTGCTGCCCGCAGCGACATCCTTGGCCCTAGGGGGACCTTGTCTTCAACTGCCCTTCTAGCACATAGCTGGAGAAGGCTTCCCACTCCCAGCAGAGCAATGATGCTCCAAGCAGAGCTTTGTTTCACCTTGTGCTAGGTTTAATCTAACACTCACCAACTCTGCAAGAGCTGAAATGGCAAAATGAGCTTCAGCATCTTTCTTCCCCCAATCCCCTCCTGGTTCACAGAGCACGATTTATTACAACCATGTCAGCTGCCTGCATTGGAGGTGATTTGCTGACAGATCACTTCTTAATTTGGAGCTGAGTGAGCAGACAGCAAGGGACTGTGAAATTTAACATCAGAGAGCGCTAAATGCAGATTTCCAGCTAGCAAGGCCTGCTCCAGCTGGTGCTGCACAGGGGGATCTTTCCATTGCGAGCACCCAAATACCCTGCTTGGCTCTGGGGGCAGACTGCTGCCAGCACAGAGCCACCTTCCCGGTGCTGTCCTGCATGGAAGCCTACCTGTTACCCTCTAAGATGTCTCCTGCTCCCCAGGCAGAGGAGGAGGTTGTGCAGGATGAGTGGATGTCCCTGTCCTGCTGTGCCCACATGTTGCTCAATGTGGCTGTCTCACAGCAGTGCTGTGCCATGCTGTGGCACGTCAGTGGTCACTGCAGTGTGAGTGACTCTCTCTTCTTACCTCCTGCAGCAGTAATTGTGATCTGGACTACAATCTCTACAGGGATGACTTCCCATACCGGTGAGTGTGGCTTCCCAGGCCTGGGATGTGCTGATTGCGTGTGGGTTGGCAAATGATCGCAGCTCTGTTGACTGATAGCATGAGCTGGGTGTCCCAGGCTGGCAGCCCCAGGCATCTGTTCCCCACTTCTAGGAGAAGTTTAGCAGCACTGCCCTCTTCAAGGAACACCTGTACCCAGACTCCCAGGGCTGCATACCTTGAGGGTGGAGCAGCTGGGACAGGGACAGTGTGTTGGCCTGCTCCGGCAAGGGGCAAGGCCAGGGTAGGCACTGTGACCTCCTGTAATGCAGGCATACCTTTGCCTGGCACAATCCCTCACCCCTCGGTTTTGCCTGAAGGAAAAGAGCCAGAGATGTTAACCTGTCCTGCTGCCATGCCTTCTAGGCCCTGCTCACACTGCTGTGGTTTTGTGCTCTTGTAGGGTATATGAGTAGAGAAGATCCCGCCCCTCATTAACCGCATCCCTGTCAAGGCCAGACGAACTCATGTTGGGGCA
This sequence comes from Rhea pennata, assembly GCF_028389875.1. Taxonomy (NCBI): domain Eukaryota; kingdom Metazoa; phylum Chordata; class Aves; order Rheiformes; family Rheidae; genus Rhea; species Rhea pennata. The sequence continues at coordinate 1,035,467 of NC_084683.1, forward strand.
GGAGGCAAAAGCAGTCTAAGCCCCAGCCTGGGACGAGGAGCAGCACCAGCTCCATGACAGGACGGACAAAGTGTAAGTGTTATGTGGCCTGGGTAGAAGGGAAGGAGCAAGGTGATAGTTCCACTAAGCCCTTGAGGATGCTGGAAGCATTTTGGTGATCACAGAGGTTGGGGATTTGCTCATGGAGGCAAGATTGTGCTGTGGTGGGAGAAACACAGTGACACAGACTCATAAAGTATCAGTTCCCTGGTAGTTGCTAAGCCACAGAGGCCTAGGCTATGTTTCTTGATGCTTGACAGCAGTGCCTGTGCCTGAGTGAATTGCTCAGTGCTAACCTTGCTGCTGTGAGTCCCCTGCTCCAGCAGAGAAACAGCCCATCCTGGGCTGGTTGCCTGTCTGGGGGCTGTCTCCTGAAACCATTGCCACTGCCCAGAGATGCGATTGCCCTGGGAAGGCTGAAGGAGCCTGGTGGGAGGATGCTTTGGAGCATGCTGCCCGCGGATTGTGGATTCCCCTGGCTCTGCCTTTTCCCTGTCTGGGACTCTAACAGCTCCTCTGCCCACACTGCCTGTAGCGCGGGCCGAAGAGCTGCATTCGATCAAAGGGGAGCTGAGTCAGATCAAGGCACAGGTGGACAGTCTGCTGGAAAGCCTGGACCGCATGGACCAGCAGAGAGACCGTCTCTCAGGTGAGGGGATGTTATACATGTCATACTTAATCATGATGGGGAGAATTCCAGCTGGCTCCAACATGCATGTGTCTGTACAGAGCTCGTACAAGGCCAGCCTGCAGGTACAAGGAAGCCTGGTTGCCAAAGTGTGAGCCTAACCCCAAGTAGGAGCTGCCAGGCAGTGCAAAGTTGAGGGGTGGCACCATCTCTGCACGCAAGGGAGTGAGCTTGGCCTCCAGAGCCTGCTGGAAAATTCCCTGGGCCTCCCTCCTTCCTAGTAATGGGAAAGCTGACCATGGACTTTCAGCATCATGGAGTTTTACCCCCTGCCCTGCGAGGATGACTACTGTTCTGCTTAGGCACTCCAAGTTTTTGCAGTCTCTGTCCCTGCAGGATCAAAGGAGATCGAGAAGAAAAGGGTCGAAGTGGGTGCAGAGTTGCCATCCCCAGCAGGAGAGGGGCCACAGGAGCCCCAAGGGAAGGAGGGATCCAGAGCTGATGGGCACAGTGACCTGCGCAACATCGACAGTGCAGAAGAGAGCACAGACACTGAGGAGACAGTAAGGCCAGGGCCAGCTTTTGTACTGGGAGGCAGGGTGCACCGTGGCCCTAGTTATCTCCTTTACCAAAACTTATCTCTACTTGAGCCCAGATACCTCTGCCCTGGGGTTTGTGAGGGTTTGGTGGGCTTGGAGGAGGATTCAGAGCTGACCTACTGCACAACTCTGCACGATGAGGTGTAGGAGCAAGTGCTGTGTTGTGCTGATGCGCAGCCATAACCAGCGCCTAGATGCTGGAGGAGCCCCGAGAAGGGACTTCCTGGTTGTGGCCCTGCCACTGCCTGTATGGGTTCCGCTGGGATATGCCCGGAGTAGAGGAGATGCCTAATCAGTATGGCTGTCCCTGCCCCGGGGTTCTAGGGCACCTGAACTGCCCTGACGTGCCGTCTGGGGCTACAACTTTTGTAGGTTTGGGAAAGGCCCAAGGAAGGTGGTGATTTTTGCCCATGCAGTTTATGGCCCTTTACCAGGCCTGCGGCCAGCCCTCCCCATGCTGAGTGCTGCCAGGACCACTCCTGCTCAGCCCAGACTGGCCCTTGCCAGCACGCCAGGTCCAGGGCACAGCTTTGGCTCCCAGGGCCTGTGCTCTGCAGCACTAGATCAAGCTGTGTTCCCAGGATATGTTTGTGCCCAGGGTCCTTAGGAACACAGAGACAGAGCTGGCCCCTTTCTGGAGCCCTGAACCAGCATGGCCACAGGAACTCCTGCCCCGCAGCAATGGTGATCAATAGAGGCAGGCAGGGCAAACGAGCAGACAGCCCCTGCCCCATACCTGTGCATCATGCAGCTAACAGCTGTGAGTGTCTTACTCCAGCAGTGCAGGGGTTAGCCCAAGGTGTAAAAACCATCAGCGTGCAAATATCCTTTATCAAAGCTGTTCAACACAACAAGCACCTGCAGCTGCTTCTCACATGTGCCTCCTCTGAGCTTTGAGTCAGAGGTAGCCATCTGCCAGGGAGGCTACACTTTCCCATGTAATCACACAGCCCTGTGGGGCTGTGGGATCCCAGCTCCTGCAATGATGTGCAGTGTTGGCAGCATCTGCTCTGTGTCATTTGGACTCAGCACCTTCAGCTCTCTTTGCCCCAGCAGTGCAGGATCTTGGGGTGACCGACAGGCTGGTGACAATGGGAGTGGAGATAACCACTTGTGGCTCTCTCAGTACCTGCAAAGATACTGCAGCCAGAAGGAGGATGGGGAAGCAGGGACTGCGGCCAGGCTAAGGCTAGGGAGCCGCCCGCTCTGTTGGGACACTTCTCTGGTGGCTCCCTGTCATGAGGAGTGGAAGGGGTGTCCAGAGAAAACAGTGGTGGCCTGTGGCCAGCTGTGACAAGGAGGCTGGAATAAGTCAGTCCTAAAAATACCCCCTGCTCTCTGATCGCCTCATACAAGCCATGCCTGAGTGGGCAGACCTGCCTTTACCCACCTGAGGCAGAAATGGACTCATGAGTTGGAGGGTGCCACTGGTCTCTGGGCATGTGGTGGCACGGGCATCCATTTCCCCAGGGCAGGCTGCCTTGGGATGCCCCTGGATGCCAGTGCAGGCTGCTACGCCCCCCACCCTGCTATGCTGAGGGCACACAGCAGCAGGCACTGTTGCCTGGCCAGCTCACTGCAGAGCCCTCTCTGGCTGCAGCTGTGATGCTGGCAAAGCCTAGCCTGACTTGTCAGCTGGGCACAGTCATGATCTGCAGCTCTTGTGCCCTGTGCAATACAGAGAGAACAGCTTGGGGGTGCTTTGGCACTGAGACTGTTATGGGTGACTCCAGGCTCCCTCCTTTGTCTCTGAGGCTGAACAGGCACGTATGCACAGGCCATGGTGCTGGTGCGCACTGTGCTGGGCAGAGTGATGTGTCTGGTTCTGCTGACAGGGCCAGAGGGCTCCTCATGGAAAGGCCATGCTGTATGTTTTTTCTTGCAGATGAAAAATCACACATCAGACCTCGAGGGGAGTCAGTAAATGGACTGGGATACCGTGGCCTTCCTGGTGGGCCAGCAGTTCCTGTCTTGTGTTTGTCTTTCTTGTGAGGTCTACACCTAGTGCCACACATGATGCGAAGTACCCACTCACAGCACTCATGCCTAGCATGGGCATCCCCTGCCACTGTTGCCAGCAGCCCCATGTCCCGCTCCTGCGAGGCTTTGGCCTGCTGTGGTAAGAGAAGCCTTTGTGTTTGCGCTTTTTCCCCCCCTCCTTTCTGTTTTTAGACTAGGGAATAAATAAATGTGTACGGAAGGAGGGAGGGTTAGAGGGTAGAAGCAGAAAGAATCATGTCCCAAAGGAACATCAGTGTTGAGCAGAAATCTAGGCCACGTTGTGAGCAAGGGTCCACCCTCTTCTTGCACTGTGCTGCCAAGGGAGCAAGGAGGCCCTGGAGCTTGGTGCAGCACACTGTATCACAAAGGACCCAGCACCATTAGCTCTCCCCATGCCAGGCACTGCACCAACGCCTGTGTGTGCTACACAGTTCACATGTCAGCCTCCTGTGCCCTGAAAGCATGTCCTCAAGCCTGCCCTTCCCACAGCCCTTGTCTGCGCACTTTGAGCCCCACAGGGAACTTGTGCCAGCCATGGCACTGTGTGGCCTCTCAGAAAGTTCAGGGGGTGCCAGTACAGCAGGCCAAGGCGCTCAGAGCTGCATGGCATCATGTCGTGACACCCCCTGTGCGGTCGTCCTTCTGCTGTACCATCAGAGGCTGTGCAGATGAGTACTTCCCTGAGGTGTCTCCAGGGGGGGCCTTCACAGCAAGGGCTGAGTGTTTCCAGGGAGGGAGCTGGGTCTGCGCGCTGAGCTCAGCCTCAGCGCTGGCAGACGAATGCAGAAGGCTGGTGTAAGCTATAGTTTTCCACCTGTGTCACTGGCATCACAAAACAGGGCAAAGTTGCAGCTCTGTCTCTTCCGGGAGGTGACAGGTTGGAAATACCCCTCATTGCTTATGGGAGGCCCAGTCATCAGGAACTGCACATGGAAGGGGCCTTTGCACCCCGTCCTGTTTGGTCTGGCAGCTCTCTGCAGTTTGACGCCAGCAGCCTAGTGTGGTGTAGTGCAAGCCCAATTGCTGCCAGTCACCCACACTCACGAATGTGTCGTCTTTGTTGGTCACTCCTTGACTGTTCTCTGCTGTGCTACCCGACAGCATTTGCAGTCACTAGGACTCCCACTGAGCAGCTTTGTCACCAATAATGGGAGGTGTTTGCTTTGCCATCAGGCACATTTCGGCTGTGTAGACAGTGGCAGGAGAGTGCTTTGGGACTTATCTTCAGCCAAGGAACTCGTAGTCCCTTTCATTCTCCATGTTCTGCAGAGCTGTATCTTATTTCAATGTCTCTCATTTCTAGGTCGTCCTTCTCTTGCTGGTAGGAAATTGTTCTGTATTTCTAATTTGCCTTGGTAAAAGAGTGTATTGTGTTGGAAGGAAAACAAAATAAAATTTGTATTTCTTTACTCTGCTTATTTGAGTCTGATGTACTTTTTAACAAGCTTAAATGCACCTGCTTTTCTGCATCCATGAGAGAATGACTTTGCCAAGCAGCTGCCACACACAGTCCTAGAATATACTGTGCAGTATATACTGGCTACTTCCTTGGAAAGGTGCTAGCTGCCTCTCCACAATGCCATGTGGCAGAACTGGCATTAAAGAGAGCAGGCCTCTGAGTCCTCCATGGATGCACATGTGCACTGGGGGCTGCTCAAGGAAGCAAAGGTTTCTTGAGCTGGATCCATGTGGTCTCAGGCAGGTGGAAGGTGTGAGAGGAGCCATTGCAGCTCCTGGGTGCATGTGATTAAAGCTGAAATCTTAACACTTTCTACAGGTGTACAGTCAGCAACAGGCATGTGGCAGACTTGGATTGACCAGCCTAGCTGTGCAACTGGTGCTGGGCCTGGCCCGAGTGCAGGAGTGTCTGAACACTACACTTTGTGTGGTTTCTACCTCCAGCTCCCCAGTCCAGCCCAAGCCTCCCATGGACCTGTGGGAAGGAAACACTGACAGCAAGAAGAGCTGCGCAGCTGCCCCGCAGCTCAGCATGGGCTCCTGTGACTTCACGGTTTTAGGAGGAAGAGGATTAAGGCACCCTCCTGGCCTACAACTGAGTGCTTTTCATGCTGCCTGATTAAAAGTAGCTGCAGCATTTATCACTCCCAGGACCAAGCATGGTGTGAAGCTGCCTTGGGCTTTGGGTGTCCTGTAACCCTAGGCTGGTACCAGCCTGGTTTCTCTTAGGTTCTATGTTACTGCTATCCATTGCCCCCGACTCTGAGACTGTACTAGTTATCCCCAATCCACAAGGTAATTTGCTTGGCTGTGGGATTGTAAGCAGCTGCTTTGTCCGTATATGAGTATCCACTGCAGTGCTCCCCGCTCCGCTCCCATTCACCTGCCCAGAGCTCACCGCAGCGATGGTGCAGTGCAGGCGTAGGTGTGACAAGCCAGCCCTGCTGAGTCACAAGACCAAGCACAGCTTGGCTTTTTTGCGTGAACATGAAGTTGGTGTTCTCGGTGGAAACACATCAGTCACCGTCTTTGCCCAGGATATTCCTTCTCAACGGGCTGAGGCAAGCCTCAGCGTCCTAAGGCTGGTGCAGCATGATGCAGCCGGCCTCACAGGACCAGCTCCGCTCCATCCCCAGTAACAACTCAAAGCTCAGAGTCTGGCAAGTCAGTGCCCATCTGCCTCTGCACCTCCCTGCTACCATTGCCCGCAAGATTCTGCCTTGCATCAGCCCAAGCATCTGACAGCACAATGCACAACGAAAGTTGTTCCTGGGCTGCACACAGCCCTGGTTGGCCTCAGTGCTGCTCTCTCCTTGTGACAACCCAGGGCCAGGGCACCTCCTTGGTTCATGGGACAGCTCAGCACAACACAACCAGGAGGGAGTCAAGTGTGACTCCTGCTACTTGTTTTCCAAAAACAGTTTGGGGTTTGATGGGGAAAAAAAGGGCCACTTGAGTGAGCTGTGCTCCTGGCAGAGAAACAACCTCCCTGCTGTGCCTGGCCCAGGCCACTTCTGGGCTCAGTGGTAAGGGCAGCCCTGATCTCAGGTCTTGCCTGCATCAGGAACAGAGCACACTGGGCAAATTTGCTGCTGTAGTTGCCACTTCTAACACCAAGTTGCACATAATCAGGAGCCAACAGAGGAAAGTCCAAGTGTGTGTGCAGAGCCCCCTCTTTGGGAAGGACTGAGCCTGCTGCTTGGCAGTCAGTTGGACAAGTAGCCATGGACTAGTGGTGCCAGGCAAATGAGCACATCCTTCACTGTCTTGCTGGCAGACCCAAGCAGGCCAAAGACTCATCAGAAAAGCTGGGTTTATTATATATATTTAAAAAAAACCAAAAAACAAAAAACCTAGCCAAAACATGTCTCTCCACCACCCCGAAGCACTGTCCAGGCAAGTCTCTGTAAAGTCCAAGTGACGCACAGGCTGTAGTGATAGATGGTTCCTGCCAGGGTTGCTCGAGTCCTGTTGTGTGGCTGGTTATGGTGGGGTGTTGGTAATGGACAGGTTGGACAAGGCAGTCTCATCCTTGGCACCAGGGCCACCTCCAAGCTTTGGGCTTTGGTGAATCCAGGGGTGGCCTAGTAGACACTGGTGGGCTCCAGCAGCGCGGGTAGCTGACTGGGGGGCTCCAGCAGGTGCGAAGATGCTCTTGGGGAGATCCAGTGGTTAAAGCAGCTGATCTCAGAAGTGTGGGCAGTCCCTTGGGGCGGAGGGGTCCAGGAGCACTCCAGTGGTGTGGAGGGGAGGGGGGCACAGGCAGGCTCTGGCAGCTGAGGTGGTATGGGGTCCACTCTGCAGCAGCTCAGGCAATGTGTGTGTGTGGGGGGGCTGCTTTGGGGGTCTTAGGTCGTGTGAAGGCCGCTCAAGGTGGGGGGGGCCTTTAGCAATATGGACAGGCTGCTCAGGCAGGAGCTGGGGTGCTCTGGGAAGTCTGCGGTGCTGCAAGGGGCTGCTCAGGAAGGCTCTGGGGGTCTCTGGCAGTGCAGGCAGCTGCTCGGCTGGGCTCCAGTGGGCTCGGGCAGTGGGGGGCTGCTCCAGAGAGGCCTCTGGCAGTGCAGGGGGACAAATCCAGGGTACAGATCTGGAGCGGACAAGTACGAGGCTGCTCTGCTGGCCTCTGGGGCCTGCGGCAGCGGAGGGGGGCCTTCAAGCTGGCTCAGGCAATGGAGGGGGTGGCACGGTGCCGGGCAGCGCGCAGGAGGCTCTGCCGCAGCACGGGGTAGAGGCGGTGGCAGCCATCGAGGCTGAGGCACAGGGCCTGGGCCCAGCTGTCAGGGGGGACACCCTGGCCGCAGCCCAGAAGCCCCGACACCTGGTTGAGGGAGGGCAGCAGGGCCACGGTGAGGAGGGCGGTGGCACGGCGCTCCTCGGCCTCACTAGGCTGCAGGAGCCAGTAGGTGGCGGCGGTGCCAGGCGGCCGGCACAGGGCGCAGCCCACCGCCAGGTCATACATCTCCACGTCAGCATCAGTGAGCGCCAGCGTGGCGGCGCTGACGGTGGCGGCCAGGGCGGAGCCGCCCTCCTGCAACAGCAGCGCGCTGACGGAGAGGCGCGCGCACGGGTAACGCGCCAGCCGCACCACCGCCTCCAGCACCTCACGCAGCACCGCCGCCGCCTCACGCTCCGCCACCGCCTCGTGCGCTGCCACCTGCCTCCCACGCCCGGCGAAGGGCGCGCGCCGGAACTCACACACCAACCACTTCGCCGCTGCGGCCGCCTCGCGCAGGCCCCAGGTGGCGCACAGCACCTTGGTGCCGCTCGCCAGCTCCACGTAGGCCGAGCCCTCAGCCTGGCTCAGCAGCTCCGCATGTGTGAACAGCGGCTGCAAGGCGCACGGGTCCCGCACCTCCTTCTCCTCCTCCTCCTCCTCCTCCTCCTCAGCCGCCGCTGCTGCCCACACCTCCGACGGCTGCGACTCCTTGGGGCCCCGCAGGCAGCAGTGATCCAGCGGCATCCTCCGGCCGCATGCCCCGCGAGGAAAGCAGGGAAAGAGGGAGGGAGGGAGGAGCCCGGCCCGGCCCGGCCCCCCAAGCACAGCCAGCGGCGCACGCGGCCTTTATTAGCTGAGTTGAACCCCCCTCTAGTGGCCCCATCCTCACCTCACTAAGATCTGCAATCTCCTTCTGCACATCCTTGTTGGGAGCTCTCTGCACTTTCACTTTGGCATCCAGGTCAGACAGCAATTTCTTGAGGCTGTCTACTTTCCTGAGGGCCTAGCAGAATAAAATTCAAGTTATGTTTTGCAGAGAGAGTTACCAAGTTGACTTCTGCCCAGAACCATATGCTGCAGTTCCAGACACGGAGACTCCTTGCCATTCCCACACTCAATGGAGAGCACAGTACCAAGCCCGAATAAATTCTGACACTTACCCCCGCAAGAGGACTTTAGATCAGCTGCCTATCCTGCAAATCAGTGTGAGCTTGCCCTGCAGCCGCCTCTGGGATCCACCCTATGCCCTTCTGCCCCACTAACACGACAGCTAGAGCTTAAGACTCCTCCAGCTCTCTCCTCCAGCTATGTCATACACAGAGACTTCCGGCACAACCTTCACTGACAGCAACATCCTTTTCTGTGACTGGGCTGGTGGAGTTCAAGCCAGGAGTCCTTTACGTACTCATAACGATACCCTGTGGCGCTGAGTTATCCCAGTAGAAATACTAGCCAAACTTGACTGAAAGGAACCTCGGTAGAGGGTTACCATGTGTGTGTGCATGCTCCAGTGATTTCCTGCAGTGCACAGATTTCACAGAAGGTTATCTCCTGCCTCTCCCTTACCTTTCGAGCTTCAGCACCGGTGACTGCAACTATCCTCCAGATGCCTTTAGTAATTGCTTCTTCTGACACAATCACAAAGGGGCCAGTATGGCTGGAGTTCTGCAAGTGCCTTTGAAAGAACCCAGACACAAACTCACAGGAGAGAGTTAAAAATCTCAGCAGGTATCAGCACGGGAAAATAAATAAATAAATAAATAAATAAATAAATAAATAAATAAATAAAGGAGATGCAGCAAGAGTGGAGACAGGACTCAACCCAGCCATCAAAAGCCTAAGAGGGAAAAAAGGGTGGCAAAGACTATGCTCCCAGCACTGCCATAGACAGTATGTGTGGGCAGGGACATAGGTGTATAGGCAGTTTCCCTGTCTGCAACGGCTGATAGGAAACACAGCTTTACTCAGGACAGTGCACAGAGAACGCTGAGGCTTATAATCATTACCTCAAGCTCTCACCCTTCTGTGCCCAGCACACATTACAGCAGACCTTCAGGAACTCAGGATCCACAGGGACTCCTCTTCACCCACCCCACTGCCTTCCACTGCCTCTCCAGATACTCACGTCCCTCCGCAGAACTCAATAGAAGTGGTCGAGCCTGCGGGGCCAGAGGGGTCAGCCAGCAGCTCTTCCACAGGGATGCTGATTGAGACCACATGGACAGAATCGGGGTAGGTCTCCTCAAAAACAGCCCGCAAGCCTTGGATAGCTTTGGCTGCTGCGAGAATGCAGTCCTTGGCATACACAGTCTGCAGAGGACAGGAAAGGAGTGCAGATAAGAGCTGGTCCTGCCAGCTGTAACCAAAGGCCTGCATTCCCACAGAATCCTGGCTTCCTCTGAAATATCCTAAAAGGAAAGTTATGTACCTCACAGGAGTGACAGTTTGTTGAGCTGCAGGGATCCCAAATTGTTTAACAGCTACTCCATCTTCAAGTTTCCTGATACCAGGGCCTGCTCAGACCCTGTGTGCTCCTCCACATTCAGTGATTTCTAACTACAAACTCCCAAGCAGCGTGGAGGGTTCCTTCCACGGTCTGCTCTGAGACAGGGCTTGTGCTGGGCAGAGCAACTCTCTCACATCATAGTGGGTCTGGCTCACATCACCAGCCAGGCCTGAGAAACTACTCTGTCAAGTTCTCCTTGGCTCTCATAGCTAATACGACACTAGAGCAGGCAAGGAATTACTCCATCCCTAGAGAGGCCTCAGAACCAGTGAACAGAGCAAGGTATCAATCAAAATTTTCTTGAGGTCATTCAGATCTGTGCACAATACTGCATCAGTAGCTCAGCAAACTCCTGCTGGGCCAAACTTCCAGCATCCCAGATCATACAAAAACTTGACCCAAGGCATTTTTTCCTAACTACGTCCCTATGTCCCTATCCAGCTGAACATAAAGACTGAACACAGAGAGCCAGTCCATGTGAGAAGAGTCAATGGGAACTGGTGACCAAGGCAAAATTTATCTTTGACCTGAAACATTTTGGGGAATGGCAACAAACATAAACCCATGTTACACCGCACAGTTCAGTCACAGGGAGGAGAAAGCACAGAATGAATGGGGTTCACACCAGATTTCTTCTGAAAACTGGTGCCCCAGTGGTCCACTGAGGCTGGTACAGACACTGTGGCAAGCCTATGGCTGGGTCTGCCAGGAAAAGAACAGGATCCTTTCTACAGAATTTGGACAGTGAACTGACTGAGTACCATCCCAGTCCACAAGGTCCTTCTGAACCTGACAGCCATACCCACCTTCACTTCATCGATTATCCAGTTGACAATCCCTTCAACCTTCTTGATTTCCTGGGTAGACAAGGCTCCCTTAGCCGTGAAGTCAAACCGCAGCTTGTCTGGTGCCACCAATGACCCCCTCCGGTCAGCTTCCCCCAGCACTGAGCGCAGGGCAAAGTTGAGGATGTGGGTGGCTGTGTGGTTGCTCATGACTGACCTCCGCCTGGTCTGGGGGAGGAAGTCACTGTTAAATAGGGCCTTGCACTGCAGAGTCTCTAGCAAGGGAAGTGCATTTTATGGTGCAGCTTCAAGAAAAACCTGAACTAGCCTGAGGAGACCTCAGGCTCATCAAATCCACTGCCCTGGAGCCTTGGCTTAGGGAGTAGGGCATTTCCCATCCAATTTGTACACAGCATTTCCCAGGATGTCCCCTCACTGGGCCTGTCTGGAAAGAGGCCAGGGACAGACCAGATCACAGACACTGTCTCCCCTCTTCAATAGGTAAAAGCGCTGCAAGATGGTAGCCTTCCTTTTTGCTCCAGAAGAGCCCCTTCAGGGAAGGGAAATGCATTTTGCAGACTTGGGCTTAGCCCAGCGCTCACTCGGCAGGCTGAGCCTGCTACAGCAATGTCTGGACCAGGGCAGCCCACCCAGGCTCTCAGCTGTCATCCCCAAGCCAGTGGGGCAGCATACATGTCTCAGCTCCCAGTCATGCCCTGAACATGATTCTGCTACGGATCAGCAAAAGCCAGTGTCCGTAGCTCAGAGCCAGCAGGGTGTTATCTGCCTTGCAGAAGGAGGAAGCCAGATCTCAGGCAGGAGGGCCATTACTCCAGCTCAACTGGAAGAGCCATGCTACTTGCCTGCACCACATGCTGCAGGGAGAGCAGACTCTCATCCCAGAGCAGCACTAATGGAACGACATGGCTAAAACCTCCCAGAATTGAGAGGTGAAGCCATCTATTATACTGTGTCTTAACTCACCTCATCAATAGACAGATGGACTTGATCTCCTACTTTCAAGCTCCCATACAGAGTTCCTATGTGAAGCACATAGCCCCCTCGGACTTGCACATTCTTCACCATGAACTCTGTTTTCTGTACAAGGAGGGAAAGGCACTCAGTGAGCAGAGGGAGACAGACCAAGGGGGAGACAGACAGTCTAGCCAGAGGCCTTGACTGCAACTAGAAAAGCCTCAGCTGAGGGAAAGCTGGACTGGTGCATGTGATGCAAGCTAAGCCCCTGCAGGCATAGTATGCAGGCTGCAAAGCAGAGAACTGAATGAAGGACAAGGTGGGGCACAGTTATGGGGCATGGCAGAGCTGAATCAGCTCCCCACTTCACGGCTCAGAAGCACCATGTCCCAGCACCACCACTGCAGGCACCTGCATCCTGGTGACAGCCTAACACTGCAGCATGAAGTTACGAAGTTTAGTGAAGCCTCCCAAGAAGCAGGGGAGCAAACCCCAGCACACCTGTGCTATGCTGCACCCCCAAGAAGGAAACCTGTGCAATGTCTGACGCCTGCTACGGACATGGAATTGCTAGAGCTTGTTTGACACCTTCTTCCTCTCTGAACACACCCGCCCAGGCCCCAGCTCAGACTATGACAGGCTCTCAAGCCCACTCACATCCTCCCTGCTGGCGTCGTCCTTGACCATGTAGCCCTCGTCATATGTGCCCATGTGCCCACCCTGCTCAGCACAGAAGCAAGTGTGGTCCAGTACTATCCCACACTCCTGGCCAGTGGACACTTCCTCCACAAACTTCTCCCTGCGGATGGCTTTCACTGTGGCCACGAGGCTCCCAAAATCTGTCACCGGGAGGACAGGCAGTGTCAGTAGAATAGGAAAACCTTGCAGATACCATGTAGAAGCAGAACTTCATAGCAAAGGCTCCCAGTTATTGCACAAGCTCATGGCAGTTATACACACAAACAGGTGTAAAGAGGAAGAACTAGGACAACATTTAGCTGAGGAAGAGGGAATTTGATTCAATACTTTTCAAGGCAGAGAATGACACTTCTTTTCACACTTTCACAATACAAGCCAGCAGCATGTGTGGCTATATCAAAGAATTAGCAGCAAGAGCCAAAACCAGCAAGCAGGCCAAGGACACTAATAGATTGAGGAGCATCTGCAAAGTTGTGTGGCACTGGCAACGGGCACGTAGGAAATGCAGACACTGTAGCGTGGAGACAAGAAGCTGCGGGGAAGAGTCCCCTTAGGTCTCTCTGATCAGGTGAGCAGCAACTGATGTGAACCGTCCCTAGAGCAGCCCTTGGACAGTCTGCAATTCTCTTTCTCTGCTCAAGTTATTACAAATGTGCTATTCATGTGCACGCATTTCACCCACTTTCATGCCCCAAGGAAGATAAACTCAGAGGGACCCTTGTTGAGGCAAATGCCAGGAAGACCTGACAAAGAAGCTCCTGCCTGTGAGATGTATGAGGAAAGGTTTGGCAGTAGAGGATGGTTCTGAGAAGGCTTTCTCATACCATAGGCACCACTTGGATCTGAAGTGTAGCTGCATTTCGGTGAGTCGTCAGTCACCTCCAGCCCTCGGGCCCTTAGCTCTTCGATGGCATAAATGTCCAGCATTAGAAGGTCCTCCCCTCCAGCACCCTTGCCTTGGGATTTGAGCTGCAAGTGACAAGCACAGACGTATGAGAGAACCCACTTCAGCACTGGCTTGCACACACCAGCCTGGACACACAGCTCTCGCTCTCGCATTCCTAGGATCACCTGGCTCAGAGCTTTGCTCTGGGCAAACACCCGCCACCTGGTAGAATGCTCCCACCTCTTCTGGCTTCAGAGCAGGCTGTTCCAGCACTGCCAGCAGGCACTCAAAGCAAGTCTGAACCCAGTACAGGCAGGTCAAGTACGTGGCCTGCTCATCCATGCTACCCTATATTGCTGTACTGTATGTGTCAGGAGACACATCCAAGCTACAGGCCTGACTGGACGCTCTGCTTCTCAGACAGGGAGACCCAGGACTTCCATGGGAACAAGGGAAGGTGCTCCCAGGACTTCAGTAATTCTGTCTGAAGGCTGAGTTCGAGGTCACAGGCCTCACAACTTTAGTGTACAAACACAGTCTCAGCTACACAGGAAAGGCATGTCCCATAGGAAGTCTCAGGGTGTGCTCCGGACTCTCCCATAGGGCACAGACGTTTGAGTGTACACATAAGAAAGGAGCAGTCTCATGACCAGAAGCTTAAAGATTGGGAATTCTCCTTGCATCCTCTCAGACCAGTGCCCCCTCGAGATGTTGTCTACCTGTGCGTTTTTCCGCTCTTCTTCAAAGCCCTCCATATCCACAACAAGGCCCTTCTCCTCTGCAATCAGCCCAGTGAGATCCACAGGAAAACCATGGGTGTCATACAGAAGCCAGGCAGTGTCACCTGCAGAGTAAAAACAGCAGTCAGCACTCCTGTTCCTTGAGCCAATATCCCTTTTCCTGCTCTCAACTGGTTGTCCCACCCAATTGGCTCTGTGCTATGGCAGTCAGTAATTGGTAGGGTAGAAAACAAGCCTCTGGTGAATATGACCACCTGATAAGCTCTTCACTGGCATGCTCAGGGCAGAGAGATCACACTAGCATGTTGTGTCTGGGCTGCTGCAAATCTAAGGAAGCGAACACAGACAAAAGAAAAATGGGGTGGCCCTACGCTGAGCAACAGGCTTTTGACTCCAGCTCGCAGCTCCCAGCCCAGCCAAGCCCTGACTCAGTCCCAAATGATAAACATCTTTTGGTGCATCTGGAAAGAAGTCACAGCCTTACCGGGGATGCTTTTACTGTCTCCCAGGCTCTGGATCTTCCCGTCCAGGATGCGACATCCTCTGGTGAGCGTTTTCAGGAACTGATCCTCTTCTTTGTTGATGATGTCCTTCACCATATCTGGGTCCTTCTTCAGCTCAGGGAAGGCATCCCCCTACACAGCCCAGAGGATTAGCCCCTCAGCATGGTGATCTGCACATGCTAGCACATATAGCAGAGTGAAAAGAGAACTTACCAATGACTGTATCACAACATCAACCAGTGTAGCAAAGAAGCCCTTGGGGGCATTGAGCTTCTCATGGGAGTAGCGCACAGCCCGTCAGAGAATCCGCCTCAGCACATACCTAGGAGATGGCACAAGCCCTCATGCTAACATTACATCTCCGATTCATGCTCATAAGATCCCTCTGTATCCACCTACCAGCATCCCCTTCCAGGACCAAGAATGCCGGCTTGTTCACCCTCTCTCCATATTTTCTCTCAACTAACTGCTCTCACCAGCAGCAAGCCAGAGGTGAAGTGCCTGGCCTCAGCCCTGTTCCTCAGACTCACTAGGGGCCCAGAACCAGTCCTATGAGTGGTACCCACTGCACAGTGCCCCGGCCCAAATTTCATTACATTTTTGACAACAGCATTACTGCAAGTGTAGTTCTGTGTCCACCTGTCCATAATGATCCTTTCTGGGGGTTGATACAGTGGGACTGGTACTCACTAGAGCATTCAGACTGATGTGTCTTCATCTTTTGGGGGACTGTGCTGCAGGGCTTTTTGAAGTGTCAAATATACTGTGGCAAACACTCCTCTATCTACTGCTCTAGTGATGCCTTCAAAGACATTTCACAGACTCACAAGACTCCACTCCCCTCAGGAAAGCTGTACTGAACAAAACAGAAGCAGCAGCAGCATGGCAGTTCCCTTCTTACCCTCTGCCAGTGTTGTCAGGTCTGCCCCCATCAGCAAGGGCCAGCGTGACAGTTCGTGCGTGGTCAGCCAGCACACGGTAGGCCATATCTATGCCATCTACATCATCAGCACCAACCTGTCCCATGTACGGCCTGGCACCAGTGCCCTGTGCAGAGAGAAGGCAATTGGCACAGCGGGGGGGGGAGGGATCAGCACCGTGGCAGAACTGAAGGGGAAGCACCTAACAAGTCAGCCTCATCTCCCCTCCCTTCCCAGGGCTCAGAGATGGCACACTCCTCTTACAAGAAGCTGAGCTGATGTATCCAGGGAAGACAGAGAGCTGCTGGGCTCCACATGGTGCCACAGCCTGCATTTGCAGGGCCAAAGGACGTCTGGGGCCAGAAGGAGGTAGAGTAAAATTACCACAGCATAAAAAACCCAAGGGAGCAGAGGTAGGGAGAGGGACCGAGTCAACGGTGATCCAAAGAAGAAAACATCTGTTTTGTGCACTGGCTCATAGATTCCAGCCTGGCATTAACCTGCCCAGGAAAAAACCTTTCCAATTCTGTCATGTGGGTCCCAGCTTCCCTTTTTTAGGGATGTCTCTATCTCTACCCATGAGAAAGGCTCTGCTGTAATAATGGAGTGGTTGCACATGGTGCAAATCTTGCACCATGGGCCAAGGTCCTCACAGTCAGGCTTCCAGTACATCCACACACAGCAGGAAAACAACAAGAACACACTTGCTTTGCCTAGCCAATGGCTTTAACATATGGAAAGGTGGCCCTCTAGCTCTAACTCTGAAGTTCTGCCCTACATCCTTCTGAGGATCAGGAGGTATCTGAGCTTTCCATGTTTTCTCCAGTACAATCTGCAGCTGGAGAGCTCTGACACTTCCATAGGAATAAATGTGTATTACTCAGAGGGCTCATGACAGTTAGTTCCTGGCACTGGTAACAGCCCTCCCCACCCAGGAAGACAGAGTAATTGCACACTGGTTCTGCAAGTGACCATTCATGGTTTAGGGCAGAGATCTCCTCTCTGCAGGGGACTTCTGCAGATTAGCACAACATGAGGTTCTGGGTAGAAGTCTGAAGGACAAATTCTGTCTCTGAGTCTAGTACTCAGTGGCAACATGTGCTATCTATCATTGGCAAAAGGATGGCTCTTGGCCAGAGCATCTCCCACTGTCAGAGATGACCAAGGAGTACACGATTAGGACAGCTCACAGGAAATAGATGGGAAAGCTGCACTGCTCATGTCCCTCATTCTGCCCTGGAAATATACCCCAAGGTAGTAATCAGTTGGGCTAGCCTGAGTTTCTACCCTTCTCAGCAAAGGACAGATCTGCAGAGCTCACCCTAGCTGGGAAAACAGAGATCTGCAGACACTATCCCTGGCCAATCACCTCCCTACATCTCCCTGAGGGTCCAGGAAATAGGGAAACAGACAAAGCTGGGTCAGTCTTCAAGCCCAGACTACCCTGTTCATACCTTCTGTATGGCTTCAAAATAAGGAATGAAAAGGTCACTGTCGTAGTTGGACATCTTGTTCTGCAGCACAGAAACCAGCCTCTCCAGACCCATCCCAGTGTCAATACTCTTCTTGGGAAGAGGTTTCAGACTCCCATCAGCTTCCCTGTCCAAACCCAAAAGGAAAGACAAGCCATTATGGAGAGAGACACTGCAGAGACATGCCCATCTCTCCTCTCCATGAGATTTTGTTGCATAAGATTTAAGAGACAGGCCCATACACAAATCACACACAGGGGAACTGTGATAAAATATAATTAACAAGAACCTCAACAACAACCTAGACCCAGATCAGGATGGCATCTCTTTCCCACTTAACTCCTACTAGTGAGCTGAGGAATCATTCCTAATTTGCCCTCAAAACCAGGTATAACCAACCTCTTCTGTTCAAGCTGGCTGGGGGACAGAACATTGCAAAGTGCACAGCTTCTTGAAAAAAAAGGAATGGTCAGCAGTCCCAAACCTGTTGACCTCAAGAGCCTGATAGGAGACAGGGAGACACTGAAGGGTGACCCTGCAGGACTGAATGAAGAGCAAGGCTCATATGGATTCTCCCTCGGTCAATGATAGCGTGCCAGCTTCCAAGCGCCACGACTCCTCTAACTTCTCAGTGGTGCAATACCAAAGTTCAAAAGCTTTCTACAAGGCTTAAATTGCTGAAGGTGTTTGTAGGTACAGGAATGAGGCTGTAGCAAACAGCAAAGCAGTAAAGAGACATCTGAGTCAGAAGGCCGAGAAAGTGGCCAAACTGCTAAGTTGGGGTTAAGGCTGACAGGAGAGATGGCTTGTGGTTAACGGGACTCTACATGTCTAATGAGGAACAGCATGGATAAATGCAAGTCCCAGGACTCATAGTTCAGCTGTGCTCTCCATTCAGCAGCTCAGAAGAAAAATGGGCAGAACGGTCAAAAATGTGGTCTTGTGCTAGGAGCCATCACTAACTACACAGCCTGAGTAAACTCCCATGCAAAACTGGAGCCACCTGGAAATGCAGGTCTCATCCACCTGTTGAACGGTATGAACACCAGGTTCCAGATTTCCAAGACACTGGGGTCATCCTGATTGATCAGGTGCAAGGCATCTCTGTCCCCAATCCGGTCATAGTGGATCTTGCTGCAAGGGCCACAGGGGCCTGTGTTTCCCATTTCCCAGAAGTTATCCTTCATATTGCCAGGCAGAATCCTACTCTTAGCCAGCCGGTAATAAGAAACTCCTGTTGAACAACAGAGACTCATGGCAAGGCAGGAATCCCCTGAATTGAAGACTGTATCAAAGAAATTTCAGTTCAGCAATTCCCTGAATGGGCAGAAGAGTGGTCAGGGTCCTGTGACAGACCAAGCCAAGAGCTTAATTCTCACGATCCTACCACCCAGATTCCTTGCTGAGTAGGCAGAGGCCTACAGAACTTCTCAATGAAGCCTCAGTCAGGAACAAAAGTGGCTATCTCACTTTAATGCATGCTAGGCAGGATTTGCTCCAGTCTAGATCTGTGTCATGGGGTTCATAACAGGTTTCACAGGGGGCAACAGCCACAATACCAAAGGCATTTCATTGCTACATCAAATTTTGGCATACTCACAGCTTGACTGCTAAGTGCAGTTCAGGTTTCCACATCTCAAGGAGGGTGAGGCAGAGGCAGAGAAAGAACAGAAGAGGGCAGCTAAAACTACCTAGGGGTAGAACTTCTGCTTTACAAAGAGAAGCTAGAAATAGTAAGAGTCTTCAATTTGGAGGGGAGGAGGTTGAGGGTGGACTATGACTGAGAATTACAAAAATCCAGCAGGCTCAAAGTAGGATCAGATATACTTTAGAGGTGCAGGTCCCTACAACATAAACAGAATAGAAGGGTATCCCTCTGTAGTGAGAGCACCCGCAGAAGATCTGTTGAAGAGTCAGTGACTGGCAGAGTACATGATAGCAGGCCCAGCGTGTGAAACTACACATTGACAAAATTCCCATCATGCCCAGGCATGCACATTCCATTTTGTCAACAATGTCTAGCTGCTTCCCAGCCAGCAGCTACTCGGGCTTAGCAAAGCAGAGACAAGGGAACAGTTCTAGTAGACTAAGAAGCCCTCAGGATACAAGTGGAGTCCTGTCTGGGCGTCCCACTTGTGTGTCTGACCCATGTCTCCAGCAGCCTCCCACCAGTGACTCCTCTGTGCGATTCCCAGGGCTTCCCGTGCAGTTTGGAGCATTACGTCCTTTATTAAATCTATCCTGTTTAACCCCTCATGAACTCTGAGTGTCACCAGTAGCCAACCCTTCCTTGCCTGCCTTGTGGTCACACGCTCTATTGTCCTTAATCCAACAACTGCAGATGCTGGAAATGGATGAGGAAAAGAGTGCAGACCACAGCCAGGCCTGCCTGTTCTTTTTGAATAGTATCTCCTCCTCCTGCTGTCAGAGACAACACACTGAACTGAAAAGATTGTTGTTCTGACCTAGCAGGGCACTTATGTTCTTAAGCTTATACAAGAAATTTTGAATTGGAAGAGCTAGGGTACAGGTCTTGGCCTCTTCCATCTAACACTAGTGCTTCCCTTTGGCTTTGCAGTTCTACCACCCTGCAAACATTATTTGTGATATGCCAGATACGCCTGTTACTCTGCCACATAAGGCATGCCACCTTTCTCTGAACAAAGGCAGACAGTTGCCTAAATTGTGAAAAATTAAAGATTTCCTGATGCAAAGGAGCGCCTGTCAACACAAAGCTGTACTTTTGAGTGCTGGAGACAGGTCCCAGATGCCTTCCTTGGTTTAGACTTCCTCTCAGTTCAAACCCACCTTCCTCAACAGTATTGACCTCTTGCATCTGCTGGCTAAACTGGGTAGAACTACCAAAAGTCAGAAGTGCACTCACACTTGGGCAAGCAGGACCAGAGACATCTGTCCCCCTCAAGCCACAAAAGAAGCCTCCAACGCTGCCTAGCTGATACCTTCCCTATTGCTTATCAAAACATGCAGCTTCCTTGATTGTAGGACCTTACCCCAAATCCAGCCAGATCTGCTTGCACTCCAGGTCTGGTTGCAATCCTGCAGTTTCATTTCCACCAAAGTAAGTAACATAGAGTCTTTCAATAGGGATGCCAAACTCCTTGGTGAGAAGGTCCAGAGCCAGTTTGCAAGCAAGTTCCTGTAGAAGGAAAGATGAAGTAAGCAAGTAAAAGGAAGCTTCTCTTCAACATGCAACACCTGCCCATGCAGAATATCAGCTGCTGTACTCACTAGCTGACTACAGTCTACCCAGGGAGTCTCTCAAACATGCAGAAACCTTCTGTGCCTGACTTAGGGTCATTCGGAAGATCAGGAAACTAGTCTCCACACAACATTTCAGCCAAGTCTCTCCAGACGTCTCCTTGTGCTATTAGGTCTACCAGACAGAAGCTGGACCAGAACAGCTCTCCACAGAGGAAACAGTCAAGAATTTACAGACTTTTGTTATAAGAAATATGCAAACTAATATATGTAACGCACAAGGTACACGGAACATCTCATATGGCTTTCCAAATGCAGTCAAATTAGCCCCTAGAAGGTTCTCTGCCTAAAAAAACCCTTTGAAATCTGCTGTTATACTGTATTCTTAACATCCCTTTTGTGAAGTTGAACCCTCCTCTAACAAGAAGCTTGGGCAAGGATATCATTATGTTATGATCACTCCTCTTTGAGGTCATAGTCAGAGCATACGCACCTTTCCATGGCTACAGCCAATAAAACCTCTACCTGAAGACACCAAACCAGCAGTGAGAATATAAGCACCTTTGTAAACACTAAGTGACTAATCTCAAAACATCCTGCAGTGTGGGGTTTTTACTCCATGTTCATCTATTCCAAAGGAGCACAACATGCCTTGGGGACCTTTGGAACTACTCTTGAGTAGAGGTCTTTTCTTTCCTCTTGGTACATTTGTAGACAAACACTTTGCTGAAATCATGGAGATGAGCAACTTTGCGCTAAAGATTCAGAGCTGCCAGTTTTACCTTGAAATAATCCCCAAAGGACCAGGACCCCAACATCTCGAAGAATGTGTGGTGGTAGATGTCCTTTCCCACATCATCCAGGTCATTGTGCTTGCCTCCAGCTCGGATGCACTTCTGAGTGTTGGTAGCTCTGTTCAGTTTAGCGAGTGGGTGTGACGGGTCAACAGTATTGAGGAAGATGGGTTTGAACTGAGAGGAAAAGGAAGAAAGAAATCTAAATGAAGGGAAAATATCATAAGCTCACTTTCAAATGTTGCTAGCAAAAGCAAGGCAATGAATTTTATCCACCTCGTGATATGCCACCAGCCTGGACATACCTGAAGTAGCATTCAGAAACATCAAGGCTGCTGTTTCCTACATGGAAGGAGGAGTAAAACTGGCTGTAACTCAGCACATGTACATGTTCCTGGAGCACATCAAGCCCCAGGACTTCCAAAGGGACTGAAAGCAGTCAGATTCCCAGCTGGCAATATAGTTAGCAAAAACTGTGTGCTGATCTCCTGCAGAGCACTTTCAGTAGCCCAGCCCCAACCACTCGTTAAAATAGTTATTAGTCATTTGTGCCAGGATTCTTCGTGCACCTATTTGCAGCACCAGTTGCAGTCCAAAGGGTCAAGGAAGGGATACTAGCAGTGCTCCCATGGCTGCACAGTCAACCCAGCAGACTCAGGAACTTATCCTAGTGTTTCTACCAACTCTGCAATAGAACAGGGGACTCCAGGAGATGCACCAGCTACCTCTTAATAACAAAGTGATGAAAGTGGATCATGAAAGCAGTAACAACTTTCCAACAATCCATGGAAGAGACTGTAGTTTGTTTGAAAACCCTGTCTTCAGGATATAAAGGGACAAATCTTAATCTTACTAAAATGAAATCAGAGGAATGTGACCAAGCTCAGCCCAGAGACCAGCCACTAAAATGTGAAGAGAAAACTGAATTCCCTGCAAATTGAAGTGTTTACAGAGCTAGTCACACCTGGAGCAGGCGTTTATCCGAGAGGAGAAAGGCAAATGCACTGCCATCTAAGAGGCTACAAGTGGCTTTAGACTGCACCTAGAGCTTGACAAACTACTGGTAAGTTCAGGCATCCAGGAGGAGCTTATTAAAAAGGGGCGGGGATTCCAAAAGCTCTGCAGACAGCTTCATAGATTTCAACTGCTACAGGCAATGTCCATAAGAACCACAGTACCAGAGTGGGAATCCTAACAGATTCATGCCAGCATTGGCAAAAAGCAGTGTGGGATCAGCCAGGGGTATTGTAGAAGAAGCGTGTGCATAAGTGTGCATGTTTTCCTTGAAAAAGTCAATAAATCGTTGCCTGATCTGGCTAGCTGTTAGTGTAACTTCCATCTTAAAACTGCAAGCCACAGCTGTCAAAAGCAAGTGCAAGGGAAAGCAGACAGGCCTTGGTGCAATCTGAGGGGACAGCAAAGAACAAGGCTCTTACATCAAGACATCACGTTGTCAACTCAAGCACTAACATCAGGATCACTGCCTTTATCCCTTAAAAGGGTTTCCTCACATTAACAATTACTTTCACCAACTCCCCAGTTTAATCATCAGTCTGTCCCAAATGGTGCTGATCCAAAACCTACCCCCTCCAACCTCCCAGATGTCTGCAGTTCTAGCTCAAGTTACCTGTTTTTTGAAACCATGTATTTGAAGATACCAAGTTCACCTGGATACTGAACTGTTAGTCAGAGACTGTGTCTGCCTTGCCCAATCCCTGGGGAGAACTGCTAAGTCCTACAACCATTCAAAGTGAATAAAGCATAGGATTGTAGAATGGCTGCAATTGGAAAGGTCCTCTGGAGATCTCCTGCTCCAACCACCTGCTCCAAGCTGGGTCAGCTGTAAGGATGCCTGGAAATCACCCCTGCAAGCAGTCACATTACCTTACGCACACCAGTGACAGAAGACCAGCTCCTGTGTATTGTACCTGGTACTTAGCACTGTCCTCGGCCTCCGAGAGAGGTGGGAAGAAAAGCCTCTCCCAGCGGCTCCAGTACCAGCGGTGCTGTTGCCTCCACCCTCTCACCACCGTCCCCCTCGCGGGGAACCTTCCCCCGGCTCACACCGTTCTGGGAGGCAAGAGAGGTCGCGGGGGCAAACCCAAATGCCGACAGCCCCCCAAGCTGCCCAGAGCCCCGGCAGAGGTCCCGCAGGCCGTTGCAGTCGCTCCGGCCCCCGCACCTGCCATGGCCACGGACAGAGGCAGGCTCTCGGCACGCTTTGCAGCAGGCTCACACCCAGCAGTGCTGCGCAGGCCACCAGCACCCAGTCTGGCGCGGCACCCCCCTGCCCCCTACCTGCGTGGCCGCCGCCGCAGCCCCTCGCTCTGCGCCACAAGAGCTGCCCCGCCCCCGCTGACCGCACCGGGCGCCCCTCTCCGATTGGCTGTCGTCGTTGTCGTCGCTCAGGATAAGCCCCGCCCCCTTTGCAAGGCCAAGAGGCGGGGCGGCAGCTGGCTGATGCAATGGCAGGAAATGAGGCCACCTGACGCGGCTGGGCAGAAGCTGGGTGGAAGCTGGGTGGAACCTGCGCAGGGCGCCACCATTTGAGGCGCCGCGGCCCCTCTGTAGAGCGCTGCTGGTGGCGCCGGGCGGGCAGCGCCACGCGTGCTCTCTGCGCATGCTCTCTGCGGGCGCTGTGATCCCGCCTTACGACAAGGCCTCGGGGAGCTCAGCACGGGCTCGCTCTGGTGCGCAGGCCTGAGGTGCTGGCATCTGAGGGGCGACAGGCTACTAGAAAGGCCAGGGCCAGGAGGGGAATAAGGGGGAGAAAGAGCCAGTGCAGGAAGGGTGGATCCACTGGGTGGCTGCCAGCAGTGATCAAGGCCCTCCTTGCCTGCCTCTCGGTCAATATGGCGGGGCCCCCTGCGTGGGATGTAGCAGTTGCAAAGCGGGTCTGAGGGGACCAGTTCACAAAGATGTATTGCAGTTGTTCAATATGCAGCGCTTGTGCTCAGTTCATGCAGTCAGGGAGCTGCAGGTAACGGAGGTGCACAGCCTGAGTGAAAAGGGCAGTGTTTATAAGGTAGAAATGGAGAAGGTTGCCCTAGAGAAAAAAAAGTTCACTGTGAGGATAGTCAGACATTGAAAGATGGGCCCAGAGAGGCCGTGGGATTTCTTTTTGTGGGGGTTTTAAGACCTGGCTTGATCAAGCCCCGGGCAACCTAGTCTGAAGTCTGTGTTGAGCTACCTCTGAAGGGGGTTTGGATTTGAGTCCTCCTGATGTCCTCCCCATTCTTAAGAGTCACAGGGTGCTTTGACAGCATGGAGATCTTGGTTATATTTGTCTCATCTCTTTCCCACAGCAACCCTTGGGAAAACTGCCCTCAAGTAGTGTTTCCTGAGCCATGACCTGTGCCCTGGCACGTCTGTGCTGCTGTCTGGTTGGCCAAAATGGCGAAGATGGCCGAAATGTTGGCCATTACCTTGGCTAACAGTTGGACGTTTCCAAAGGTTGCTTGCTGCTTGGCTTCCTCAGCTTTGTGCTTGGCTGGCTGGCAGCTGTCCTCATCAGATCTGGTCCTTCAGCTGCCTTTTTCTCATGTCTATTTTCTCCTTTCCCAGGAGCCTAGAAAGAAAAAGAAGAAACTCTAGTCATGTTGGTTTCTAATGGGAAGTCTGCTCTAGGTGCTGCCTTGTAGAGAGGAGCAGGAACAGGCAAGACTGCATAGTGCAATTGCTTGCATGGGTGATTATGCCCATAATAAAAGCCTTCTACAGTGGATCAGTCTAATGCCAGCCATTCTCCGAAATGTACACCCTGCATGGAGGCCTTAGTCTACCCACTGAGATGGAAGGAAACATTGCTTCTTCTTCCCATGCACTGTGTCAGCTGAAAACAGGTTTTTCAAATTTCCTGGCCCTCCACCATTTAGCAGCTGCTGGCAGAAGCCAGAATATTTCTCTGGTGAGTGCCAGGTCTGAAATTACTTGGATCTTAGGAATAGCCAGCCTGTCACTTTCCTCTGAGAGGCTGAGCAGGGCTGAGCAGCAGAGATGCTCTTAGACACATCCAGATGTAACAGACCCATCCCCACTACTTTGCTCTTATTTCCTCCCCGATCTTAAGCTCAGGTTGCCCCGAATATCGGGCCAAACACAGACTGTGAGACTTCTTTTGAGACTTTTTGTGTGGCAGTCCCTTGTTTCTTTCAGCATGTTACTCCTTCCTTCCCCAAATCCATGCCTCTGGGCTGGTTTTGGCTGCAGGAGCCTTGGCTTAGCAGAGATGTGTTGGTCTGATAAGCCTCCCTGCATTGTCCTCCAGCAGGGAGAAAGGTGATGGCTGTAGGCTTAGTGCCCTGACAGCTGTAGACAGCTGCCTGTGGAGAGCTGGGGCCTCCTCTGCTGGCTCCTGGGTGCTCTGAGGGAGATCGTTTATACAAGTTGAGCTTGCCAGCTTGTATAATAATGCCAGATTTCAGACCTGTTTAGGTCTCTTCTGGTTTGTGGTTGCGTTTCAGGCATCCTTCCAAGCACTGAATGGAAGTGATCCTTATTCCATGATTACAGGGACTGCAGCTGGGGCTGCAGGGAAGGAATCAAATCTTGGGAAACTGGGTAATGCTGCCAGACGGGGGACATCTGGCCCCTTGTTCACCATGCTGGGGAGCTCCTGGCCCAACCTTGGCCCCTAGACTGGCAAACTTGAGTCTGGGCAAGCTGCTGCCAGCACTGTCACCATCCCCACAGGAGCCCGGAGCCATGCCATGGCCTGTTCCCCATCTCCTGTTCCTGCAGAACAGCCAGAAATTCTGCCAGGTGCAGCCTGTTTGTCACCACCCAGTGCATAGAAAGTGGCTGTGCTGGCTCAAAGTGTCCTGGTGGGAGGGTCCAACCCAGGCATTGGGCTGGAGCTGGTGAGGTAGCTTGCCGCATGCTCCTAGGCCCCCTAGCACATCTTTGCCACCTGCTGTGAACCTGGTGGGAGGTCAGTGCAGGAGTAAGGCACCGGGATGGCCACAAGCTGGGTGAGCGAAGGGGAATTTGCAGACCCCATGGCCCTGCCAGGTCTCTGCAGGGTCTGGCTCCCAGCTTGGAACAGGCTGGCTGAGTCACTCCCATGTGACACTCTCACCATGTCTCTGGGGAGCTGCCAGCCCCCTGGCCAGCAACTGGGGCCCAGGCTAGCCTCATGGTTATGGCTGTGCTCGACCCAGCTACATGTGAGGAGACTGGAGGGGCACCCAAGCTGTGCCCACAGGGTGCCCACATCCTGGCCTTGCCAATGGAAACCCCTTCCCTGTCCAGCTGATCATTACCTCACTGTGACTGGGGAAGAGAAAAGAGCCTGAATCCAGCAGGACCCCTTCTCCTGCCAGCCTCTTGGTTGGACAACAAAATTCCCTACATCCCTGGCAATGCCATCTGGGAGAACGCTGCGCTGCCCTGTCTGCTGGGAATGCACTAAAATCACAGAATCACAGAATGGGTAAGGTTGGAAGAAAACTCTGGAGATCATCTAGTGCAACCTCCATGCTCAAACAGGGTCACCTAGAGCATGTTAGACAGGGTTGCATCCAGGTAGGTTTTGAATATCTCCAGAGAAAGAGACTCCACAACCTCTTCTGGGCAACCTGTTCCACTACTCTATCACAGTAAAGAAATTCCTCCTCACCTTCAGGCGGAACTTCTTGTGGTTCAGTTTCTGCCTATTGCCTCTTGTCCTTTTGCATGGGCCAACTGAAAAGAGTTTGTCCCCATCCCCTTGACACCCTCCCTTCAGGTACTTATACACAGATTAGATCCCCCTTCAGTCTTCTCTTCTGCAGGCTAAACAGGCCCAGCTCTCGCAGCCGTTCCTCAGAGGGCAGATGCTCCAGCCCTCTGATGTGGGATTTGCTTGTCTCAAGAAGAATTGTGGTATAAAGACAGATGTGATGGAAATGTACAAGTATGAGAATTTCTGGTGACCTTCTTGCAAAACCAAAACAAGATGTGAGACAGGACATGGAGGAGTTCTGTAAGGATAAGCAGCTTCTGATTTGTTTTAGTGGACTTTTTAATGAGCTCTCGTTGTACTCTCCCTGGGTACTTGCCAACGATGCTGTTACATGCTCTCACGTGATTTTACACAGACTCTGCAGCTTGATTGCAGCTTATAAGTATGACTGCTTGCACAATAAAGTGGGACATTCTCTAGCATTCACACTGAATGTGTGGTGATGTCTCATTTTCTTCGCTACACTCTGATCATCCTCATAGCCCTACGCTGGACTCTCTCCAGTAGTTCCATGTCTCTCTTGTACTGGGGAGCCCAGAACTGGACACAGCACTCAAGATGAGGCCTCCCCAGGGCTGAGTAGAGGGGCAGGATCACCCCCCTTGACCTGCTGGCAACACTCTGCCTAATGCACCCCAGGAGACTATTGGCCTTCCTGGCCACCAGGGCACATTGCTGGCTCATGGTCAACCTGTCATCCACGAGCACTCCCAGGTCTTTCTCTGCAGAGCTGCTCTCCAGCAGGTCAGCCCCCAGCTTGTACTGGTGCCTAGGGTTATTTTTCCCTAGGTGCAGGACTCTGCACTTGCCCTTGTTGAACCTCAGGAGGTTTCTCTCTGCCCAGCTCTCCAGCCTGTCCAGGACTCTCTGAATGGCAGCACAGCCCTCAGGTGTATCGGCCACAAAATCCTTCCCTAGCCTGTGCAAAGCCATCTTGGACAGGCTCTGGCTGGGGCTGACCTGAGGGCTGGGCTGGCACAGATGAGTGGTCCTGCATCTGGGATTCATAGCCATGCTGTTGGTCACCAGTGACATCTATCCCCTGCTCCATCACTTCACTTCCAGGCCCTGAGAGAATTACCTGCCCAGCACTCCAACGTGAAACTGGTCCAGCTAGGTATGGAGCAATCTTTCTCCCTGCACTGGGTATTGTCTGTAGCCCTCTGTTTTCCTCGGGGCCAGAGGACAGCTTTGTTAGATACCTGCCTTAATGCTGGCAGCCAGACAGCTCCAGCCCCGCCAGGCAGGGAGGAAATTCATGAATGTCTTGGCCCACTCCCTCCTGCCAAGCAGCACTGTCCTCTGTCAAACCAGCAGTCAAACTAGCTTCAGAGGCAGGCGGAGGTGGGTCTGGACAGCTTGACCAAGCAAGTTTTATGGAAAGGTACCACACCAGTTCCCAAAAGTGCTGAATGCAGTACTTGAGTTTGCCTGGCTTTTTGGACTGTGACACATAGATTCACAAACCAAAGTAAGGCAGGACACAACATTCAAACTTACTGGACAGTTCCTGACCAGAAGGATTGGTTTGATGCCTGTTTGGAGGTGATTCTGGTCATCCTTTCCTTTGCTGCTGGCAAAGAGAGGGAGAAGAAATAGGCTAAAAGGATGCACATGGGAAATCTGTCTCTCTGTTGGTGTTGATATTACAGGTTGATGCTCAGGCCCAGAGACACAGTCTGGTTTGGGATGTTTGCAGCCTGGACTGGGGAGTTTTCCTATCCTTTTCAAAGGTGACCAAATTTGTTGACCTTTGTCAGCAGTACTGGGGAGCAGCAGGAGAAGGTAGCAAGCAGATCTGGACAGCATAAGGGCTTGTAGTGGAACAGGAAGAGAAGACAGGACAGCACTTCATGTGTCTAAAGATAGGGTATTTGTGCGCACTTGCCTGCCAGGGTGGTGGGTAAGGATGTAAGGTGCCCGGAGAAGGTTGGAGTTGGGGTGAAGTGTTAAATATGCAGAAAGTGCTGGAGTATGTTTTCCTGCAGGTGTGTCTTGGGGAGGCAGACAGTAGTGTCTTAAGAGAGTGAGGGCTGCTCAGAGTGTGGGTTTTTAAAAGAGTTGGTAATAAATCAATAAAAACATGCAGCTAAGGGAACATTTGCAATAAAATTTTCACCACTGTAATAACAGAAATAAGAAGTAGCCAGAGCTCATTCCCAAAGTACTTCCGTAGTGTGAATAATAAGGAAACTGAATCAAGGAAATGCAGATACTGTATCAATTTCTACCTACCTGTTTATTTGTTAAAAATTCATCTAAAAAGTTCAAGTAAATGTTCATCATTTCTTAGCCAAAAAGACACTTCTGAAGTCAATCTTTACTAAAAATAGGCAGTGAATTTTTCTCTCGTAATACTAAAAGTAGAACGCCTTCTTTGTAATAAGTGATAGCATCTTTAAAATTACCTGAGATCCCCAACTGGTAATATGTGATGCAAAGAGCACACTCACTCTCCTCACCAAAGCTTGGCCAGCATAAAAGGGACATCTCAAGGGTCTGGTCACTCAATATAAAGTCTTTACTAAAATGTGTACAATCCAGAAGAGAGTCAAGTCTCCAAGTAAGCTAAAAACTGATGAAAAATCCTATTAGAACAACAAAATAGATTCAAAAAGAGAAGCTACTCCAAATGTTCTTTCTCCATATTAAGAAAAGGTAATTTCCAACCAGTAACAGGAATACACTTTTCAGAATTGGATGTTAGAAATCAATTCTAAAATGTGTAAGACCTGTCTCTTCATTCCATTTCCTTCCTTCCCTTTCTTATCCTTTTATTTCTTTGACTGTGGCAAAGTTGAAACTCTCAGCTGTTCACTTTGCTTTTAGGAACCAATTCAGCCATTGCATAGGGGAAGGTGATTTGGTTGGCGTAGCAAAAGAAATGAGCTCATCCCACACACCTGGCTCTGATCCTGCATGCACCTTGCACACTGGGCTGCTGGCATGTGGGAAGGCAAGTGTGCACTCTACTATGCAAGTGCTTTGGGTCTCAAAGGGCTACCGATAAGCATGCCATGACTCTTCCTTGTTGCAATGACTCAGGTAGTCCAAAGAAATTAATCATTCACCAGAGTGGTGAAAGATCCCTCATGGTGAGTGATAGCGCCTGGAAATTGGTTAATTTTATCCCCTCAAAAGGTCACTGAAGAGTATGCTGTGAAATGTCCTATACCCAGCCACAAGTGCCCTCTTGAATCCTGAGGAGAAGCTACACGCACACACCAAAGATGCTGATACTGTGCATGGAGTGTGAGGATGAGTCAGCTGGGGAAAGGATTTGGACTTCCAGCAATATCAGTCCCAAATTGAGCAGCACCTGAATGTGTCCAAGCTCTGTGCTGGGTCCAAAAACCTCAGCACAAAGGAAAGCCTAACTCAATATTCAAAATCACAAACAATTTAAAATTTGAGCCTAATGTTGAGAAACAGCCATTGATTTTATAAGGCAACAGCAATAATAATCTTATAAAGACCTGTGCTGCCCCTAAGGGTATTTAATTCACATAGGGCAAGCCCAAAACAAATTTGCTCATCAAATTCTCCCAGTTTGTTTTCATCACACACATCCGGTTGCAGTCACAGATGGACACGGTAGCACTGCTGCTCATGGACACGGGTTTATTGAGGATGTGGGCACAGTGCAGCAGCAAAGGGACCTGCTGCCAGGATCTGGGCATGACGCTGGGCTGGTGTCTCACCAGGGCAGTGCTTTCCCTTCCCAGTCTAGGAAAGTCCACGTGTCCTTCTCGGAGAGGGAGCAGAGCACATTCAGCATTCCTTGTACGCTCATGTCCACCGTCAGTGGGGGCTGCAGGGACAGAGGAGAAACACAACTTTGTGCTCAAGGCCTTCTAAGGGTCTGAGCAGGCTCCTGCTTCGGCCAACGCCTCCCTGAGCCCATGGCTTGAAGCTCACTGGGGTGAGTGAAGCGAGGAGACACTAGCACTTTGCAGGAAGGCTCCCTGCCTGCCTTCTCCTTCCCTCCTGTGCCACAAGCTCCGAGCATTGTCCACACAGCTCCACTGGATCCCGGCAGCTCTCAGGATGTTTGGTACACAGGACGCTCTGGGTTCCTGAACAATGAGGTTCTTCTGGACCTGCCCCAGAAAACATCCTACCTTGTGTCCTGCTGAGTTCCTTACGTCCGTTTGCACCCAGCCAGGGTGGAGAGCAGCGCAGAGGATGCCGTGCTGCCGGTACCCCAAGGACTGGCACTTGGTGAGCATGTTCAGAGCAGCCTGCAAGGAAGCACCACTGTGGGGTGGAAAACAGTGCCCTCCCCCAGGGAACATGTGCAGACCCCAAGGCAGGGGCAGAGGAGGGCAGGCAAGCAGAGCTCCCTGCAACACACAGTGCTGCCACAGTCTCCAGGCACAGGCACTCAGCACAGCTGAGAATGACACTGGGAAGTGGCATACAGCATCTCCTGGCATGGACAGGAAGGAAGCGAGTGCCGTGGGAGGGAGAAAGGGACTCCCGAGAACCGTTGCAAGTGGAAA
The DNA here is from genome assembly GCF_028389875.1 of Rhea pennata. NCBI lineage: Eukaryota > Metazoa > Chordata > Aves > Rheiformes > Rheidae > Rhea > Rhea pennata. The sequence goes on from NC_084683.1 coordinate 1,066,631, forward strand.
GAGATGGCAGGAGGGAGGGAGAGGAGTCACAAGAGGGATTGAGGGGGTTTGGGAGATAAAAAGCTCGGGTGCTCATGCTGTGCCAGCACAGCGTGGCAGTACCTTGTTGCAGCGGTATGAGATATATTGCACATTATCCCAGAAACATATTTTCTCAATGGAGCCAACAATGCTGGACATGTTGATGATGGCTGCCTTGCTGCAGCTCAGCTCAGAGCTCGAGCTTCCCTGGGCAGCCTTCTTCAGCAAGGGCAGGAATGCCTGCAACGAGAGGAAAGAAGGGCCTGTGCGAATGCACTTCAGGAGATTCGAACTGCTCCTTCCACACTACATCACATCAGCACCAAATCAGTGAGCAGATTCCTGCTCTCGCAACCTCAGACCACCAGGTTCCTGCTCCTTGGCACTGACCAATGGGTCCTTGCACTCCCCATCTGAGCTGGAGAATACAAGGCTGTTGTCAGGACAAGAGCCCACTGAGGGGGCTAGGGAGAGGGGGTCAAAGGAATACAGCAGAGGGGCCTGGAGGCAGCAGCTGCCTCATCTGCCTGGTGCAGCTGAATTTGTGCATGTGCTTGTTCCTCGGGCTGCCCTTGTGAGAGGATTTCACTATCTCTCCTGAGGCAGAAAGCCTAGTAAGAGCAGTTGCTCAGCTGAGATGCTGAGGCCCAAGTGGTGGGGGTGCTCACTTGCTCTAGAGCTATTGTGGGGTTGTTTTCTTTCTTTCAGGAAAACAATTTCCTGATGTGAAGAAGCAAGGACTCGTCCTAGCTTAGAAGTGGCTAGGATGAGTGTGCATGAGTGTGTTCTGCATTTTTCTTAGTCCTAGCATTTCTAATGCTCAGCATCCAGATGTGAGGCCCCTTGTACTTCCTTTTCATCCTTTGGAAAACTCACCTGCTAGTGGAGCACCTTCTTGTCTCTGTTGCCATGTTGGCCAACTCCTTTGCTCACAGCAATCCATGCACTACCATCTGCCTCCAGGCTAAGTCGTGCTAGCTCTCTCAGGCTCTCCTCGGATGAGAGATGTGCAAGACCTGTAGTCATCTTGGTAGCCCTGTCCTGGACTCTCTCCAGCAGGTGCATGTCTTTCTTGTACAGGAGAGCCTAGATTTGGTAAAAGCACTCCGCAGGTAGGGCTTCAGTAGTGCTGAGTGGAAGGGAAGGATCAGCTCCCTTGAGCTGCTGGCAATGCTCTTGCTAATGCAGCCCAGGATGCTGTTGGCCCCTTTTGGCACATGAACGCATTGCTGGCTCCTGACCAACTTGTGACCAGGACCCCCAGGTCCTTCTCTGGAAAGCTGCTCCTCATCTGAACTCGGTGAGGTTCCTTTCTGCCCATTTCTCCAGCCTGTCCAGGTGCCTCTGGTTGGCAGCACAAGCATCTGCTGAATCAGCCACTCCCCTCCCTTTTCTGTCATCTGCCAACTTGTCTAGGATTCCTTTGGTCTTATTGCCTAGGTCCTTACTGAAGATGTTAAACAATGTTTGCTAAATTGCTCTTAGGATTCCTTCTGGACTGCCTCCGTTTGGTTGTGCTCACATGTAAACCCAAGAGGTACCCAAGGCAGAATAATTAGTTCAGGTACTGCTCGAATGCACAGCGTGGCTGGGATTTTGTGTCATTGCCTTCCTGCAGTTTTCCCAGTCCTTGCAAATGATGCCTGCTCTTGCCCCTTCGTGCACGCGCAAACTCTACGTGTTGGCATGCACTCCACCTCTTCTGACAGTGTCACAAGTGCACAGCAGGCTCAGAGCAAACTGTCTTGCCATCTTGGGCACATTGGAAGGAACTATGAATGTTACAAAAGACTGGAAATGCCATGCAGTGTAACAAAGCCAGAGTGGCTTTGCAGGCCAAAAAACAAACGTAGGAGTTTGTTGCACACAACCCTAGTGCCAAAGAAACTGAAAATCTCTCTGGCCGCCCCCAAGGAGGTCACAGGCTGCTTCTTGGTGGTAGATTTGGAGAGTGCCCCTCAGCAAACCTACACCCAGTGCCAAAATGAGAGACACCAGCAGTTCCCTGAGGAGAAGCAGCCTAGTTGTGCAGTAAATGTGGAGCAGGCAGCACTCGTGTGTGCCTGTTATGGGTAAGGTGTTGCCGAGGGCTGTGGGCAAAGGCCGTCGAGGTAAATGCAGATTGGTGGGTTTATACAAGTGCTGTGCAGGGCTGGTATGTGCACATCAGCAGAGCTGCTCAGGCAAGAGCTCTGTGGGCATGGGCCCCTTTTTGTTGTTTGTAGGGGCAGAAAGGATTGTTTGTTGGAGCATATCACAAGGGGACTGCAGGCACCGCTTCTGTGCCCACAGCTCCTGCCTGCCCTTTTGGGGAAGGCAGATGCTGAGATGCCCAGCACAGACGCTCACTGCAAACTCCCTGGGAAACGTGAGTGCTTTCCCTCCAATTATCACCAGAGAAGGAAGCCTGCTTTTCACTAGCAGCATGGTAATGAGAGCAGTCTGCATGCAACTTCAGAGACCTTAGTTCGAGGCAAGAGAGACAAAAGTTTTGGAGATTTTTTTTTTTAATCCAGCTATTAACCCTCTGGCATCCCAAGAGAAAACAGGTAAAGATCTTCTCCAATTACAGTGTTGGTAACTGCATTTTTAAGTAAAAAATGCGTTGCTTGGGAAGCACCAATCTGTGCAAAATGTGTAACAGCCCCCCATGCCCGCACAAGGAACAGCCCAGGGCAGCATGTGCCATGGCATGGGCTGCAACAGGGGTTGAGCAGTGCCCCAGGACCATGGGGACCCCAGTTACCCCCCCCCCCGAGCCATCCTGCGAGGACAGTGGTGGCAGGGCTGAGGCCAGATGCCGTGGAGGAGGGGACTCTGCCTGTTTTTGAGGCCGATCCCTGCTGGGAGCCCCCGTCCTGCCCGCGAGGGGATGTTCTGGGCCCCCCTCGGCCCTGTGGTCCAGCCTGGCCCTGATTCCATCGCTGTGGGGCAGTTATCGCCGTGGCAACACGGATGCGCCAGGCTGCAGGCGCAGTCCCTGGCACTGCATGGGGAAGCAGCAGGGTCCTGGCTCTCCCCAGAGCAGGAGAGGGTTGTGCCCCCTCGGCGCCAACCATGAGGAGGCGAGTCAGGATGGAGAGGAGGGTGCCGCAGCCCCAGCTGGTAGGAGGTGCTGGGTGTGTTGGGGTGGGATGGGAAGCAGGCCAGGGCCGTGGGGCTGGGGGACGGGTTCATTCCTGCTGACATCTCCAGACTGCTGGGGGGGTGGCAGATGGGGACCAAAGCAGTACCTTGGATGCTGTTGCCATGACAGCTGTCCTGTCCTGGGTCCTCACAGCTCTTCCAACCTGAATGCCGCAGACATCCCCCCTGAGGCGGCCTCCCCATCGCAGGAGAGCTTTGTGGGGGGCTTATGCTCCTGCTGGTCAGGGTCCTTGGGACACACACCTGGCTGATGCTCTCCTTTCAAATCCAAGCAGTAGCTTTGGGTGCAAGCATGTGGCAAGAGTACCTGTAGCAGGGACTCTTTCCATCAAAAGAGAAAGACATTTTCCTTCAGTCCTAAAATGCCTGAAACTGCCCAGCAGCAGCCCCATAAAGCCTCTGGGCAAAGACAAGGCTGACACGAAGGCAAAAGGCTGCCACCGACCAGTGCAAAGAGCCCTGGCTCAGGGTGGTGCATCCGCCAGGGCTGGAGCCCCTGGGATGCAGTCCGTCACACTGCAGCAGCCCCATTGCGGGGCTGGGGGTCCACAAGATGGGCTCCTCTCTCTGATGGCCACACACTCGGGGGTAGCACCTCCATTCCTCAAGGCACTCTGCCCTGCTCCCCTGGAGAGGTGTGTCCCTGCCATGTCCTTGACTGAGGCCACGGTAAAGGCATGGAGACACTCAGCTGTGCCCTGTCCCCTCTCCCAGCAGGGCACCGTGAGGCGGTTTCTAACATTCCTGGTGACCGTCCTCTGGGACCTGTGGCTCTGGTGTCTCAGCCAGCTGAAGGGCTGGGGGACGGGCAAGCGGACAGCCAGCAGAGGAAAGGCAAAGCTGCAGCACAGCCAGCTGGGTAAGAGCCTCACGGCCAGAAGCACCCCTAGCTCCTGGCACTGGAGGCAATGGGGAAGACGCACTGCCTCCCCCACCCCCAGTTCCCAGGACAGAATTTGGGGTCAGACTGTGTCGTGGCCCTTCTCCTCCCATGAGGAGAATCCCTGCTGGGGAACACCAACTGTGGCAGGTCCATCACACACCAGCCTGGTGCATCTTGCAGGAGCCACGTCTGAGCACTGTGTGCAGCCCTGCGTCGTCAGACAAAGACCTGCTTTCCAGAGGAAGACAGAGACTGGCTCCTTTGTGGCTGAAATCATGTGTGCCTTGGTGAGTCCCAGCCTGGTGTGGGCTGTGGTGCCCCACCAGTGCCCCATCACTGATGGCAGCGCACTTGTTTTTCCTCAGACCTCGGCTCCTACCTCTGGGCAGAGACAAAAGAAAACCCAGGCTTTTGGCATCCTGTGGCGAAGACCGCCAGATACACGTGTTCCCTGTGAGGTAGGAGAAAGGGCTCTTTTGTGCCCTTGTTCCTCCTTCTTTGTGCCTTCAGCACCACTTCCCTGCCTCAGTTTCCCCATCTTGGCTATAGTCCTTGCCCCCCAGCAGCTTGCAGGCTAGGTGGGAGGAGAGCCAAGCTCGAGGCTCTCCAACAAGCAAGGTTTGAGCTCAAGGTGCCGGCAAAAGCTCAGGCTGTAGCAGGGCTCCTCGGGGTGTCTCCAGGGAGGACATTTCAAGCCAGTGATGGTATCAGACAGGAATGGGGCTGTGCAGAGTAACAGTGTGGAAACAGTCTAAGAAAAGAGGCTCTGTCTGGAGCCATCCTGGACTGCAAATAGCATGCTCTGCCCAGGCACGTATGGGATGGGGGTTGTGGTGCCAAACCTCCATCAGAGCAGGATGGAGACTGGAAATGGGATGGGGCCTAGGATCAAGATTGGAACCAAGATGGAGGCTGGGATGGAGTGGTGAGGGCAGCCCAAGAGCAGCAGTCAGGGGCAATTGCCCACTGGTGGAACTGAGGAGGCTGAGGTGAGGGCAGCCCCCAGGGGCAGGAGAGGTTGCTTGTCTGTAGAGTGAGGGTAAGAGAGCCCAGGCAGACACAGCACCATGCAGGGTGTCAGTGCAAAAGTGGGAGCTCTGGAAATATGTGCCTCTTCATAGAAAGTCCTGAGTGCCCTCAGAGGAACCTGTGGGTGCCTCACCAGCTGTGCTTTTAAAGTGCAAATAGCCTGGGTGCTACAGAAAGCTGGAACAGAAAAAGGGACACAAGCGCAAGGAGCAGCTGCCTGGCTCCCTAGGATGTGCCGGGGCTGCCATGGGGCAGCATGCAGGGTGCCAGGGCCCCTTGTGAGGCAGCTTGTGGGGGGACAGGGGTGTCATGGGGCAGCATGCAGGGCAGCAGGCTATTGTGGGGCAGTGTGCAGGATGGTGGGGCTGTCCTACGGCAGCATGTGGGGCAAGAGAGCTGTGCAGTGCCACGTGGGGAATGACAGGGTTGCTGGCAGTGCCAGGGCTGCCAGCTGCCCCCGGAGCAGAATCTTCTGCGAGCCCCGGGTGTGGGTCCCTACTTGTGTGGGGGGGAGCCCCATCCCCCAGCTTCCCAGCTGCCCCTTTGCTCAGCACGGGCAACCGTGTGTCATTGCAGTCCCTGATGGCAAGCTTCCAGACACCAAAGCAGACCAGGATGACAGGCCGATGGGGAAACCTGGGTGGCACCATGATGGTGACTGCTGAAATGTTATCCCATCCCGTCCACGTAAAAGAAGCATGCTGGGGCCAGGCACAGCAGCAGCATGTCCCGCTGTGCTGAGGAAGGGCTGGAGGAGTGGGGAGATGGGCAGCTTTGGGCACTCGGCAGACCGCGGAGGGGAGAGTCGGGAGCCCATGCTAGCTGGCCAGCTGGGGTGGGAGCATCAGTGCTGGGCACTGCAGAATATGGGGGTAACTGGTGGGTTTCTCCCCACTTCTGGAGCTAAGGGGAGGATTAAGTCAGGTTGCCACGTCTGGAGCAAAGGAGTGGGTGAAATGAGGGTGTTTCAGGGTTAAAGCCTACTCAGTGCTTTGGGGCAATGCACAGGTTTATTTCCAGCTTCCCTGTGTGCCGGGACTATAATTCTTTTTCCTTCTCTGAAAGTGTCATAAAAGGCTCCTTCTGAGCCACTGACCTGACAATTTCTAATCTGGCAGACTCTGGAGCCAGGCAGGATGTGGCTCCCAGTCCACAAACCGAATGTGAAGAATGTAAGCGCCCCTCACAGCCCTCCATCTTCTCAGCTCTGGGCTGCTCTCCTGGCAAGCAGAGCTTGGGTGTGCAGCCTCCCAGAGCTTGTGTCTGCAGCGATGGTGGCCCTGGGGGCACCTGTGGGGCATTGAGCTGCCGCTCACTGAATTGACATCCTGCCTGCATAAGAGTAGCGTGCTGGGGGCAAGGCATTGGGACAGCGGGTTCCCTGCTGCAACCAAGGAAGGGCTTGGGGAGTGGAGGGAAGGGAGGCCCTGGGGGCCCCACAAGCCCTGGGTGGGGGGATCACAGACGAGTGATCCGAGCTGTGTGGGGTGGGAGCCACGGTACAGGGTGTTGTTGGAAGATGGGGCTTTCTGATAGGTCTGGACCCACTTCTGGAGCAAAGGATTGGGCAGTATCAGGGTATTTTTGGAGTGGGTGTTGATTGGTGAGCAGGTTTTTGTAGAGTCTTCCCTATGGGCAGAGGTCAGTAGCTAACATGAAGGGAGGGTTTCACTTCCATCTCACCCAGAGGCAAGCAGCACATTGGCATCCCAAGGATGAATGTCCCCATGCAAGTGTTTAGGAAAGTCAGGAGTAGAGGAGACTTCCCCAGACACCAGTGGGAAGGAGGATGTTACGTGCAGGCTACTGGTCCCTTGTCTTGTCCCTATAGAGTGCAGGGGTAAATAAAAGTGTTAATTCTGATTGGTCCTGCCAGAGATTTGCCTGGAAGATGAGGGACATGACAATGCGCTGCAGGCCACCTGCTGTGCCAAGTCCTGCCAGGAGTCCACAGCCTATGCTGGAGTGGGTAAGGAGCCCAGAGCCACAGGCCTGCTCGCCCCTGCTGATTGCCGTCGACACCACACCACCGACAGCCCCCACTTTGGACCCGGTTTGCTGCTGGGCCCAGGACATCACCCAGAGCCAGGAGAAGCCTTCAACTGCACTGCAGGTAAAGGGGGTTCCCTGTGTCCCTGGGGCAGGTGGGCGGGCAGCAGTGCATGGAGGGAACTGGAATGCAGTGGAACAGCCAGACCTCAGCAGCCTTAATCAGCGTGGCAAGTGGGGAAGGCAATGGGATAGGTTTGTGGTGAGTCCGCACAGACTGGGGATCTGCTGAGGGCTATTTTGTTGTGATTATTCTTTGAAGTTATTCCCTGTGATGGGATATGCATGTTGTCCTTGGGAGGTTACAGCCAATCTCCAAAAGACTGAAGAAGGCTCCTTCTGACTCATTTTTAAATTCCTGGAAAGGATCACAACGACGATCCAAGGCCCAAAAGCAAGTGAAAACAATGTAAGCACCCATCATATATCTTCTCCTTCCTCTTCTGTTGTTCTGCCTAGGGGTAGCTTGGTCAGCCTCTGTAGAGGAGTGCAGATTTCCAGCATGGATTAAGAAAAAAAAAAACATATTCAAACTAGTGAGAAAAATCGAGGGTCTGCACATAGACAGCAGGCAAGAACAAACACTACCAACAGCACCCAGTGGCAGTGCCCGTGGGGAGATGGCTACCATGCCGGGAGCAGGCAGGGGGGACACAGACTCATGGCTCGTTGCGTGCGGAGAGCAGGCAGATGGGGTTGCAGGGAGCAGGTCGGGATGCATCGGGCAGGGGTGGTGGTGGCAGTGCCAGAGCCTGCTCTGTGCCAGCTGGCAAGCTACTCCCCAGCGCAGGGAAGACACTGCTGTACCTGGAAAGCTCCAGGCAGAAAACCTTCCAAGTTGGTCTTGAGCCAAAGGAAGAGACGGGTGCTATTGTTGATCTGCCATCAGAGTCATGGGATGCGTCTCCTCTGCGCTCCTCTTACCCCCCACAGGAAAGGGACTGTGGTCAGATGGGAGGGAGGCATCTCAGCAGTGGGGTGATGCTGCCACTTGCCAGCCATGCCCCCAGGACTAGGGCTGGCGCCATCCCCCTTCCTGCAAATGCCTCCTTCCCTTTTTCAGGCTCAGAAGGGCACGACAAGAGACACACTGGATGACGAGGCAGAGCAGGATGTGGTGAGCAGCATCCTCGGTGCGCAGGTATCAGGAAAGCAGTCAGCTGAGGCCAGAGACCTTGTCGGGACGGGCTTTGGAGGGGCTGTGGGAACAGACACTGTTCATGGGCTTGTGTGGGAGCACAGTGTCACATTCAGCTCCTGCACCAGAACATCTGTATCAGAGGAGGCATGGCTGTGGGGCCAAGATGGAGAGCATCTTGCCTCGTCTCATTGCCCCAACAAGCAGACCCATCCTTTCATCCTTTTTGGATTGCCTCACTGGGAACCCACCTTTGCATCAGGCTCGGGGCAGGCTTGTGTTGCATTTGCACCTTTCCCTGAAGGACAAGTTGCCTTCAGAGCTGCAGGCTGGCCATGCAGCTGCTCCATTACGCTCCTGAGAAAGGTGTCAGCGAGGCTGCGGTGGCAGCCTGGTATTCAGCGTGGCCGTGGTCAGCTGCCCTCTGCCATGGGTAGCCCTGCAGCCAAGGCGTCTGTTGTCCTTGTAAGGTTTTGCATCCGGGATGGTGTGGTGGAGACAGGCTGTCGAGCCCTGACGCCAGGGGCACCGTGGAGCACGGTGGGTGGGAGCACTTAGTGTTGGGACTGACCTCAAAGGATTTGAGGGTCTTGGGCTATTAACTTGTTCTTCTTTCCTCCAGGGTTTTAGTCCGTTGAGCTGGGATAGGCAGGTTGTCCCTGGGAGCTCCCTTCTAATCTGCACAAGGCCAAAGAAGGCTGCTTCCGACTCATTGTGCCAAATATTCCTTCCTTTCCAGCCCCTGCCAAGGATTCCAAAGGCAAGTGCAGTCCCCAGAGCATCCAAGAAAAAGGTAAGCGCCTATCATAGCCCCCCAACATCCTTACTCTGGAGCTGCTCTATCTGCAGGCGTAGCTTGGCCAGGCTGTGCAGATGAGTCTGTTGGTGGAGGTTTTGTAGCAGAGCTGAAAAAGGGGCTTATTCGAAGCAGTGAGAGAAGTGGAGGCTCTGCACGTAGTCTCCCTGTGAGACAGCATGCAAGGGCTAGCACTAGTGCGTGCACTGTCAGAGTGAGGCGTGCCCAAGGGGAAGGTCTGTCTTTGCAGGTGGTGTGGGCAGCCCGTGCCTGATGCGGGTCCTCAGGCCTTTGCAGCGTGCCCATGTTTGGGCTCAGCTGGCAGCAGGGCCCTGTTGTGCTGGGTGCCCCCGAAGCAGGCAGGAGCAACTGCAGTCCTGGGAGGGGACACACATGCCGCCTGAGCAGGACCTGCATGTGCAGAACATGCATGCTCTCTGTGCGGTTTGTTGTGTAGCGCCAGTGCTGCTGGGGATGCAGCAGCACCTTGGCCTCACTGCCCTGGCGATCGCCTGGGACAATGTGCCCTTGCTGCGCTTGCAGGCATTGCGCGGAGGAACTACCATCACGGCCGAGGAGACACCACGGAGGCTGCCCGCAACGCAGCAAGATGGAGCGGCTCGTGCAGAGGAGACGCCAAAGCTGGTGAGGCGTTGGGCGAGGGCAGCACAGCGTGCTGTGAGGTGTGCTGTGCTGCTGTCCTGGGAAATGGGAGCAGAGTGCCTTTCCTCCTGGAGGGGAAAAAGAGGTCCCCAAGCTGGGCACGACTGGTCCCAGCACAGCGCCAGCCTGCCGAGGCTCAGACTGAGTGTGCGCAGCAAAGTCTAGAAGCGCGTGCCTGTGTGTTTGAGGCATAAAACGCTCTGCGGTGTGCACAGCACCCTGTGAGTTGGCGCAGGCAGTGTGAGAGTCTGGAGAGAGATGGGGCAGTGCCTGTCTGATTTTGCCTGGAAGGATCCTGTGTAGTGCTCGGGGATCGTGTCCGGGTTTTGAAGGCCACTGTCATGGCTCAGCTCTGCACCTTTGCGAGGAGATGTGCAGAAGCCCGTGAGCCCTGTGCGCTGGGCAGCCCAGGCAGCCTGTGCCTTTGGTGGGACCAAACCAGAGTCCGGCTGTGCTGCACTGCTGCATGCAGCTGCTGCTGGCCACCTGTGGGCAGAAGGGCTGACAGGGTGGAGGCGGTTGCCTTGGTCTGAGTGGCTGCTGAAGAGCAGGCAAGCTGAGGCCCGTGGACAAGGAAGCTCTGGCTGCATGCAACCTGGCTGAGCTGGGCCCAGAGCTGCTCTCTGTCCTTCAGCACAGAGCTCACAGGCTCTGTGGGGGCCTTGGAGCATGCAGGTTTGTGTGCTTTGTCCCAGGGAAAATCCCCAGGGCCAGCAAGAAAATCCCCCCTGGCCCCAGCAGCTCCTGCCTGTCTCTTTCACCCCAGCTCCTTTGCCAAACCAGATGGCTGCTCTCCGGGCAGCTCCCATGCCTGCTGCCTGCCTCTGTCTCCAGCCCCATGGCTCACCTCACCCCTGCGCTCCAGCATGCCTGGCAGTGTGTGTGCAGCCTGGCAGCAGCCGTTTGCTGCCGCTCCTTGTCCTCCTGCAGGATCCTCTGCTGGGGTCCTGCTGCTCTGGCCCCAAGGGCAGCTGCTGCCTCCTCAGGGAGCGGCTCTCCTCAGAGGGAGGACCCCAGGGGCTCTGCTCACAGCAGGGACACAGTCCCCATGCAGACCGCCCCATCACCAGGGCCTTGGAGGCACCATGCCACCACCATCACCAAGCCCTGCTGCTCACTGTGGCAACACCCCTCACCAAGCCCCAGGGATCGCTGGGGGCACCCCCAGCACAACGCCTTGGCAGTCCCCACGGGCACACCCATCCCCATGGCCTTGCCTCCAAGCCTCTGCTTTCAGCTTTGGAGCCTACCTGGCAGCTGAGAGCTGGGCAGCACCACCAAGGTTCCTCTCTCCACCCCTGCACTCCATGCCCGTTGCACAGGCTGCCCTACTCCAGGCATTCCAGAGTACACAGCCATTCCAAGGCCACCCCTGGCTCTGCCTGCTAATCCTCAGCCCCACACTCTCCACTGGCTTCTTGTGCAATCCACACCACAGCTCCCTGCATTCTTGCTGCTCCTTTAAGGGATTTGCCTTTCCCCACACCACCTGGCACCTCTGCTTGCCATCCCAGGCCATCACTTCCTCACTCTTCTTGCAGTCACCGTCTCCTCTAGGTTTTTGCTGCTACAAGTCTCTCCTCACCAGCTTGCCCAGCTGATTCACCATCAGCTCAGCACTTGGCAACAGTCTCCTGCCAAAGACAGCCTGACACCCTCGCCCACGCTGGCCTTCAGCACCTCCTCCAGCTGCTGCAAGCCCAGGCCTTCCCATACCACCACCTGCTCCCCTCTCCTCTGAGCCTCTTCCTACTCACAGGGCTCTTTTCCCACCAGAGGTCCCTCCTTCTCACCACAAAACTCCAAGGACTCTTAGGGGCTAAGAGCAGCACTGGTCACCATGCACTGGGCCCTGCTGCAGTAGCCTTTGACACCCCCTGACCCCTCAGCTCCAGGTGTCAACAGCTCCCAACCTGCCACCACGACAAGAGCAAAGAAAGCTGAGCTCCAGTGCTGTGCTTCAGGAGCTGGGCTAGCTTTCCCCCATGCTGTTCTAGTTAGATTCCTGGGGGCCAAACATCCGGTTTGGCAAGCCAGCACAAACTCACACACACACACACACACACACACACACACTCTCTTCAGTAGCAAGCAGTTTATTAGGAGATACTTACAAACAGACCGACCCGATGGTAATCTTGAGAAGGACCGCTCCAATGCTTGTCCCGATCATCTGCATGATGAGAGAGTCGGCAGGCACAATCTCTGCGGGCATCCCCAAAGAGGCAACGTGGTCCTCTGTTGTGTAGCAGCCTCTCTCTCCTTTGGAAAAATTCCAGTATTTATGATTATTTGCAGTAGGCGGGAGTCCTGGCACCAGGGGCCAACAAATGCAGGGAGTCTAGCCCAACTCCGCCCCAGTCGCATAACTGGGCTATGATACTGCGCATGCATGCAGACTTATTTCGGGCGGCCACATTTGACTTTGGGGGTCGCTACTTCATTACTCTTCAACTTCTGACCTTCATGTTGACTGCTTCTCACGGTTATTCTGTGGCTGGAAGCCACAGAATCCGTATGTAACCAACTGCTGTTCTTTCTCGCAGATTTCCAAGACCTTGTTAGTTACGTATTTGTATGCTGCTTAACACAGCTGGGGTGTTCCAGGCACTAAAAAGTTACAACACGGACCATTCCCATCAAGTATCACGTAGTATGGATACAAGCACCCACAAATTGACAGCAGGGTGCCACTTCCATTTCTATAGCCAACATTGAGAGATCAGCCCAGGGAGCAGCTGCACTGGAAAGGCTGTCTGACACTGACAGAGCAACTCAGCACTGCAACAGCCCTCAACATAACGCCAGACCTCTGCTGTGCCAGCTGTGCCACCATCTCTGCCCCACACAACTGCCTTGTCTACTACATGCAACCAAATGCCAGTAAGAAGACAAGCATGCAGGGCACTCCCCACTTGCACACTCCCCTGGCACTGCTCTCCTCACTGCCTTCCCTTGACTCCAAAACCCAGGCACACAGGGAAGCTCTTGCACTAACACCAAAGGTGGCCAAGGCACTCCAGGCTCACAAGGCACATGCAAATGATCAGCACAAGATCAGGCACAGAGCTGGCTCTTTGCATGATGCGGTTCTTTACACTGGGCAGATTCCTGCTCTCTTTGGGCAGAGCAGGCTGCTGCTTCCCACCTCCATGCCCTCAGGAACCTCCAGCTAGGAAGGTGGTGAGGGGAGGGCATGTGGATTTTCTTTAGGAATACAGAAGTTGCAGATACAACGTAGAGTCCTGAAGGCCCCCGAGCCTAAAGGAGCTTCAGTTCCTTTCCTTTCCTTACTTGGGCATGGAGCCCTTGTGAAGGGAAAAAGGATGCAGAGGCTTTGAAATGAGGCCCAAAGAAAGAGACAGCCCCAGGCTGGAGGGCTGCTGGAATGCCAGCTCTCCTGGCTGCGCAGCCTCTGTAGCAGGAGTCTGGGCTCCACAGCTGGGTTCACACAGCACTGAGGCCTAGTGCCATGGAAAATGTGACCTTGGGCACATCTTCAGCCCTCACAGAGCCAGGAGCCTAAGAACTGTGACACTTCCTCAGTTCAAGCTACCAAGGCTTTGGAGCACTCACACAAAGGCACTCAACACATGCTGCCATTCATTATAAGGGTCTTTCAAATGTCCTACAGGGCACCACCACTTTCTAGGAAAAGGAAGGGGAACACTAGCGTTTGCTGAGTGGGCTGGCAGTAAAAACATTTCTGGGATGCAGAATGTGCAGCACAGCAGAGGTACCAGGAGGTGAATCCTCACCCCAGGTCACCCATGGAAGCCAAGCGCATTTATTGAACCCCTCACATCCATACCTAGCCTCATCTCATTCACTTGCAGGTACTTTCACAGAGGCTCACAATGATGGCAAAGATGCTGACAGGTACAGGGACATACCCTGGCATCCTGCCTCCATCCTCAGTGGCTCGAGGACTGCATTGGGAGCCTCTACAATTGGAGCAACCTGGAAAGAGAGAAAGAATCGGCGTGTTACTGTCAGTCCTGCTGTCCTTCCATAGTCACAACAGTCAGGGGCAAATGTCTCTTCTCTGTGCTGAGCTGCCTCTGTGAGAGCACAGGCAGTAGGGCCACTGACATATTCTATCCACCTTTTTGTCACTGGTGAGACTGTGTCTGTATACTGGGTCCCGTCTGGGCTCTCCAATTCTGCAAAGGCACAAGCACACAGCAGGGAGTCCAGCACAGGCATACCAAGACGGTCAGGCATTGGAGCGTGGGATATATAAGGACAGTTGCCCATCACCCTGAGAGCCCTGACTTCTTCTGAGGTAGCACCTTCCCCATCTCTCGGATGGATCAAAATGGAATAGGGTCTGAGATGGGAAGATGCAATCAGGGTCCAGATTCCACAGAAAGCCTTGAAGCAGTGAGAAGACCACTTTCTCCAGCAGAGTCTGTAAAACCCCCAAGACTCAGGAAGCATCAAGACCTTCAAAAACTGCAAGCCTGAACCTCAGCTGACAGAAAACAACTAACTGCAAGCATCCCTGGCTCAAACCAGGATGCTCCAAGGAGGGAGCACAGTCAGCACCAGTGCTCACCCAGGGCTCCCACAAGGACACTGTGATGGCAGGCTGGCCTCCGGGAGCAGAGCACTGCTCTCTCCAGACACCTCTTCCTGTGCTGAGCAGCACACCACTGAGCCAACATGTGCCTGTGCATCAGTGGTGCACAGGGCACAGCACCACACATGGCAGCAGACAGGACACCCCCAAGTGCCCCACAACACAGAAAGCCCAGCTCTCCAACTCTTCACTTCCCTTCTAGTCCTCCAAGGCTTTGCAACATGCACTGCCTCTCAGCATCCACTCACAGTCCTATACATGGTTACTTCCCTTCTCCAGGAAGCAGAGCAGTACTCTCACAAGCCCTGATCGGGCCACCTCTTGCCATTCGTTTGTGCCTCAACTTCCCTGAACAAGAAATCTCTTTCAAAATGTGGCCGCTACCTGTTTGGCGGTGACATTCCTTCTGTCTCCTCCAACAGACTTTGCACCCATTCTCCACTGGCTGCATGCTCAGACAAAAAAATCATCAACTTCTAATGTGTTACAGATCCAAATGTGTCATAAAAGCACGTGGACACCCGAAAGACAGGCACAGCATTTAGACCTTGCAGGAACATCTCACAAGCTCCCTCTTGTTTCCACAGCAGGAATTTCCAAAGCACACACACATGCTGGAGATAAGAGATTACTAACACTGCTTACACCAGCATTCGATTGATTTAGCAGTTTAAAAAACCGAGCTGGACTCCCTAGCTGTCTGGGAGCAGGCTACAAGCTTCTACTTAGGAACAAGTGGAAAAACAAACTCCATGTCCATATTCACTAGAGAACATCACCTGCATTTTAAATGTAGTAGTACTAACTCAGGATCATGGAGGGGAATAGAATTTGTGTCAGACGATGGGGAACATCTGCTTGATTAATTAGTTGACTTTCTGTATTGCAGTAGAGCTCTGCAGCGGTCAATCCCTCCTCTGGGCACATGCAACAAACCCAGGAGTCACCTCACCACCACCATCCAGGCCATGAGGCTTCTCCTGACCTGTCAGCTGCTTACAGAGAGGGGACCTCACAAGTGCAAACCCCCAACACGTGCCTGCTGCTGGCCTATGCGCTTCAGAGACACTAGTTGCCTCAAAATAACTTCCCCAGCCACGAACCACTGCTGTCCTAGCAGGGACTTGGACAAAAGAGACCTCACAGTCAATGCCCAGGCCTAACTGCCTGCTGCCAGTCTATCAGGGACTCAGAAAGACGGGACCTCACAGTCACCTGCACAACCACGTCTCTGTCGCTGGCCAAGAACCCCCTAAGGCAGGAATTACCTCACTATAACTTCCTCAGCCAAATTTTAGCTGATCCACTGCTCTGGCAGAAACCATCTCAGGAACACATCCCACTGCAGACCTACTGCTGCCCTATCCACTGCTCCGTGGGAAGTGACATCACAAGCAACAGCCACACCTTCTCCCTCCAGCCAGCCTATCAGGGACTCAGGCAGAACTGACCTCATCATCAACAGCTGAGCCATGGGCCTCCTCCAGCCCTACCAGCGACCTACAAAGAGGGAGAAGCCTTCCCACAGCTCGGAAGTCTACTTCCTTCCCCAATGCTGAACAAGCACAGCAAATCCTCAACACGTGAACCACAACAAGCATTCTCCTATTTTACGCACTGACAATTTGAGACATGGCAACGGACTCTGTGCAGGACATGTCAATTGCTGAAACCAGCAGAGCCAGAATTCAGCAACTCTTCATCCGCATCTAGGATTATGGGAATAACAACGGCGAGTGTGAAAATGGACATTCGTCAACTTCCAAGGCCCCTGAAAAGCAGAACACCTCACACTTAACAGAGCTCTTCTGCAAACACCCTTCAGGCTGCTCCCAGGATCACAGGTCCTGGAGCAAACCAAGACATATGGAGCAAGCACAACGACTTGGGCATGACACCTCGTGAGGACAGCAGCAACCTGCTCTCTCTTTGCCCAGCAGATCCCAAACACAGCTCTGAGCAACATCTGGAGGCTGTGGGGGCAGCAGCAACTCAGCGAAACACTTGAAAATGCATCTCAGACCCACAACATGGGCAAAGCTTCCTGCACCGAAACTCCACCAAGCCGCCCAGGCCCAGCTGCTCGGAGCAGGCCGGCACGCCTGGCTCGCAGGTCAGTTCCCCTCAGTGGCAGGGCGCTGGGTCCCCTGCTCACAGCCCCAACAGCCCCCTCGCCAGCACCGCTGCCCCTGCCCCAGCGAGCGGGCACCCGCCGGCATCTGAACGCACTCGCAGCCCCCACCAGCCCCACTCGCACCCACTCTCACTCCCACTCCCACTCCCTTCTCGCCTGCTCTGCTCCCTCGTCCCTTGCAGGTCTCCCTTCTCTTGGCCTTTTCCCACTCTGGACTCCGATTGGCTGAGAAAGCCGTCATTCCAATCCATTCCCACCCTCCTCCTCAGGACAGCCAATAGGAGGGCCGCACTCAGGCAATGCCATGGGAACGCTGCGCCCTCCTGCTCTGGCAGCCAGCTCTGCCCCCTTGCCCCGTGGGATGGCGCCATCTTGTGGGCGGCAGCGCAGGGCGCGGCGGGGCCTTGGGGCAGCCCAGCGCCGGGTGCCCGGGCAGTGCAGGGCCCCGGGGGCGGCCGCTCTGCTGCAGGGTCCCCTTGGGGCTCCTCGCTGCCCTGTGCCCTGGGGGCCCTGCTGGGCTTGGAGGGCAGCCCTGGTGCCCGCCCTGGTGCCAGCGATGGGACCCTGGGAATGGCTGGGGTGCCAGAGCCTGTGGGCAACATGGTGCTACCCTCAGGGCAGGGCAGCGTCCTCTCGGCCCTCCTGCCCTGGCTCCTTCCCTAGGGTAGCCCCAGGGCTTGGCAGCCCTCCTGCTGCGCCTGGTGGGGCTGGGGGGGGGTCCTGGAGGGGTCACTCCAGAGGGCTGAGGAGCCCCATGGGGGCACAGGGCAGTGAAGGGAAACCAGCTCTGGGGCTGTTGGTGCCAGGGAGTGGAGGTGTGGGGTCAGGAGGGGGCTGGGGGAGATGGCCATGTTGGGGTCACCCCAGCAGTGCACCCCCGAGAGAAAAGTCCTTGGGGTAGCCAGGTCTTACAAGGTGACAGTGTCGCCTCCACCTGTTCACAAAGTGCTCTCCCAAACAGGCTGTCTTTTGGGTGCAGAGGTTGGAGCCCGTTTTGCAGGAGGACACAGGCTGTGGCCATCTCAAGATGGCATCTCTGAGCCCCAAATATGCTCTGCCAAGTTAGAATCATGAAAGGATACAAACGGTGTCAATCCTCACTGGAGAGCTACAGAAGCACTGGAAACAAGCAAGTTTCCATGCTGGCTAACAGCGTCCATGCAGCAGTCCTCCATCTCGCTTGTCCCTCTGCCCTCAGCTCACCTCGCAAGCCCAGGACGAGGGACGCTCTTCCCATCTCATCACCCAATACTCCTTTCCAACATGCTGCTGCTCCTCCACATGTCGACAAGGGCTCCTAGTGCAGCCCTGTTGCCTCCTGTCCCCCATCATTGCCACAGAGCCACTACGAAAGACAGTCGTGGGGACTGCGTGAGCAGTGCCCAGCAGCGCCTGGGCCTCGCAGGGAAGTGAGGGCCCCCACCCATGGCACCACGGAGACCTCCCTGTGATGCAGCACATCCTGCTGTGACCTCAGTTCGTGTCATCTGGGGGCTCACTACACCATTCCCATGGAGATGGCCCAGCCAGGGAGCAGAGAGATTTCCTCTCACTTCCTGGAAAGCAATCCCCTCCCTTCCCCCCAGTTATATCCCAAACATTTCTGATAAATTCCTTCATCTCCAGAGGGGCCTTGGGCATCAGGGCAGCCCCAGCCCCAGGACCCAGGAGTCCTGGCTGCCACATGGTCTCCCGAGCCAGACAAGCCTCTCAGGCAGGATTTTGCCCGGGATCCACAGCAGTTTTTTGTCAGTTCAGAGTTTCTGTGTGCCTCCTCAAACAGGAGCCCCAGAACGCTCCCAGGGAGCTACAGGAGCGTTGGGAAAAAGGAACTGTTGTCTGGGCTGATGGTATTGGTCCAGCAGTCCTCCATCTGACTTGCTGCTTGTCCTTGGCTCACCTCTGTAGCTGAGGAGGAGGGATGCTCTTCCTGTTTTGTCACCCAAAACTCCTTTACAATGAGCCCCTGCCCCACTGCCTCCTGGCGAGGGGCCCCAATGTGGACCCATTGCATCCTGTCCCTGCTTCTTTCCATAGAGCTGCTATGGAAATCAAAAGTTTCTTTTCTCTTCTTGCTCTCCATTTCCTGCTTTTGCCCATAGCAAGACAGCAGAAAAATCTCACTCTTTCAGCAGAGTCCCCTACTTTTGCACACCTGCTTTCTGCACTTTTTCAACACCCTCTGTATTCCCCACCTACTCCCCCCCCCCACACACACCCCAGTTCCTTTCCTTTGCTCCAGCAGCATGCTAAGATTGAGAAAGCCTAAGTGTGTATGTGGGGTGTGTATGTGAGGGAAATAAAATAAATAAGGAGATGCCAGCACAAACAGCAGTGGAATGGCAAAGCAGGTGGTGTATGAAAATGCCATGTCAGACACCCCAAAGAAGTCACGTCCTTCCAAAATCTGCCAAGTGGAAATGACGTACAAAGCCAAACAATTCTGAAGGCTTGTGGAATTTGGTGCCTCCGGTTGTACATGATGCCAGGGACACAGGGCTGTAAGAAGCACTTAGGAGAGGGCCAAGCCTTGCAAGAGGCAGCGTCGGCTGGAGCTGAGCCCTAGCAGGAGCAGGGGAGAGCAAGGCAGGGGTCTTGAGGGTGCTCTGCTTCTCCTGCTAGCCAGGCTGGCTGGGCAGAGGCTTTGTCAGTGTGGGGCAAGAGACGGGCAATGGCAGCTGCCTTGGGCACCCGCAGGCATGTCCTTGCAGGCTGCCAGGCAGAGCATGCAGTCAGACTGCCGGCAGGCAGAGACCTTCTGCTCCTTGCCAGCACTTCCCACTTGCTCCTCGGCAGCTCCAGGGAGTCAGGCAGAGGCTTACGAAGCCACCATCATGGTCATCTCTGCACCTTTGCGAGGTCATGTGCGGAAGCCCATGAGCCCTGTGCATTGGGCAGCCCAGGCAGCCTGTGCCTTTGGTGGGAGCAAGCTGGGCTCCAGCTGTGCTGCACTGCTGCTTGCAGCTGCTGCTGGCCACCTGTGGGCAGGACTGACAGGGTGGCGGCGGTTGCCTTGGTCTGAGTGGCTGCTGAAGAGCAGGAAACCTGAGGCCCGTGGGCAAGGGAAGCTCTGACTGCACGCGGCCTGGCTGAGCTGGGCCCAGAGCTGCTCTCTGCCCTTCAGCACAGAGGTCATGGGCTCCGTGGGGGCCTTGGAGCATACAGGTCACTGTGCTTTGTCCCAGGGAAAATCCCCAGGGCCAGTAAGTAATTCCCACCTGGCCCCAGCAGCTCCTGCCTGCCTCTTTCACCCCAGCTCCTATGCCAAACCAGATGGCTGCTCTCCGGGCAGCTCCCATGCCTGCTGCCTGCCTCTGTCTCCAGCCCCATGGCTCACCTCACCCCTGCGCTCTGGCGTGCCTGGCAGTGTGTGTGCAGCCTGGCAGCAGCTGTTTGCTGCCGCTCCTTGTCCCTCTGCACGATCCTCTGCTGGGGTCCTGCTGCTCTGGCCCCAAGGGCAGCTGCTGCCTCCTCAGGGAGCGGCTCTCCTCAGAGGGAGGACCCCAGGGGCTCTGCTCCCTCCTGGGGATGTGCTACTCTGGCCCCAAGGGCTGCTGCTATCTCCTCAGGGAGCGGCTCTCCTCAGAGGGAGGAACCCAGGGGCTCTGCTCACAGCCGGGACACAGTCCCCATGCAGACCGCCCCATCACCAGGGCCTTGGAGGCACCATGCCACCACCATCACAAAGCCCTGCTGCTCACTGTGGCAACACCCCTCACCAAGCCCCAGGGATCGCTGGGGGCACCCCCAGCACAACGCCTTGGCAGTCCCCACGGGCACACCCATCCCCATGGCCTTGAACCAAGCCTCTGCTTTCAGCTTTGGAGCCTGCCTGGCAGCTGAGAGTTGGGCAGCACCACCAAGGTTCCTCTCTCCACCCTGCACTCCATGCCCCTTGCACAGGCTGCCCTACTCCAGGCACTCCAGAGCACACAGCCACTCCAAGGCCACCCCTCATGCTCTGCCTGCTAATCCTTAGCCCCACACTCTCCACTGGCTTCTTGTGCAGCCCACGCCACAGCTCCCTGCATTCTTGCTGCTCCTTTAAGGGATTTGCCTTTCCCCACACCACCTGGCACCTCTGCTTGCCATCCCAGGCCATAACTTCCTCACTCTTCTTGCAGTCACCGTCTCCTCTAGGTTTTTGCTGCTACAAGTCTCTCCTTCACCAGCTTGCCCAGCTGATTCACCATCAGCTCAGCACTTGGCAACAGTCTCCTGCCAAAGAAACACTGCCACCCTTGTTTGAGCGATGCTGTGAAAAAAACCCTGCAAACTGTTAACAAGACTCAAGGAAAACAAGGGAAGAAGAGTAAGAAGAGGAGAAGGTGTGCTAGCTCTGTGGATCTACCACGGAGTACCCATCTCTGCGCAGAAATGAAATAAACAATTTTCTGGACCCTGTGTGTCTATTGGGTGCTTGCACACCAGGTAACAGAACACAGTTTGGGGACAACACAGGGAGAACAACAAACAGGCTGAACATGGGCTGGGGAAGCTCTAGGGTGAAGGAGTAGCCCTCGCAGGGCATGGTCATTCCCCCATGGAGAGGGGGCTGCATGGGGCAGGGCTGCTGACGGCTCCCACTTGCCTCCCAGACCTTTCTCAGGGGCTTCTCAGGAGGTAGTTGAGACAAGAGCCTGACACTCCAAGCTGATGTACAGACCAGCAGGTCTGTGAGGAAGCTTGCAGAGTGCCTTCCCCCACTCTCTGCCCATGCACAGCACCAGTAGCACCTTGGCTGGCCCCAGCAGGATCTGTCCCTGTTGCCCCTGAGCTCCTGCCAACACGCAGATGTCCCTCGACACTGCCCCATTGCCAGGAGGCATCTGTGGGGCACCTGGAGCCACCACAAGCACTGCTGCACTCGCGGCCTCTCCTCACAGCCAGGACAGCACTGAGAAATGGCCACTGCAGCTGGCACTGAGCCGCGGCACCACCAGGAGAAGGGGTGCAAGAGCCGGGGGCTGCCGGCGGCCACGGTGTGAGAGGTGTCACTTGCGGCTGTGGGGGCAGGACCTAGCTCTGTGGTTCTGTGGACCCCCTCACTGCTCCCCACAGTTCCCCACTGCACAATGCAGAACTGCCAGGCATTCCCCCAGCACCCTCCGAGGTGTCCCCACACCCATGGTGCTCTCCCGCACCACAGTGACAGCTGCCCTCTCCCCACGGTGCCCCGCACCCGCCCCACACTTCCCTGCCAGGCCTCCCGCAGCCCCAACACGGGGGGCTGCTCTCGCCCCTGCCTGCTCGGCAGCAGCTGCTGCGCAGCCAGACAGCCAAGGCTGAGGCACTGCATGGCAGGTGCTTTGGGGAAGGGATGCATGGAGGAGGAGAGGCCAGAGGAGCAGGTTCTTCTGGGCAAAGGAGAAAAGTCCATTCTCCTGGCCGGGCAGCCGGGTCTCTGCAGGCAGCCATTGGGATGCCCCAGAGGGAGGGCAGGGACAGCACACACCGTGCCCTCAGGATGGCTGGCAGCTGGCCATACACAGTGGTGTGTGACCACGGCATGGAGGGTACGGCCTTGTGGAGCTCTGCCAGGAGGGCTGTCCCAGACACTCTTCCCAGAAGAGGCGCTGCGCGGAGCCAGGAGCTGGGGGGCATGCCTGGGGAGGGCTGGCGACAGCGCCCAGAGCCCTGGTGGAGCGCGCCTGAGAGGCAAAGGGGACAGCGTGGCCCCGGGGAGTCTGACTGCTGCAGAGATGCCAAGAGATGGCCTGAGGTGGCCGCATTAGACAGGAGCCCTTTGGCTTCCCCTCATCCCTGCTGGGCTGCTCATGCGGGGGCCAGGCCGCTGCCGGGGCTTTCTCCCCGCTGCCTCTTCTTAGGCGTCCGGAGGGACAGAGCAGGCCCTGCGCTTGCAGACTCCTCCCCACCATGCTGGGCCAGCGGCAGCACGCCCTTGTGCTGTGCACAGCTCTGCTCAGGTCTCTGCCTCCAGGACCCACGTCAGGCCACGGGGGGCAGCGGGCCACAGGAGCCCAAACGTGTGTCCCTGGAGCGGGACACAGCGCTTCGCTGGGGGATACGCTTTCCCCCAAAGCAGACTCCCTGAGGTCAGCAGGAGCTCCCGGTGAGCCCCACGTGGCCTGAGGTGGCCAGCACAGGGCAAGTGCTGTTCTGAAGGGTCTCCTCTTTCAGCTCGCGCAGAGGAATGTGCAGCCAAGGACTCCCGCTCCCGAGGGAAGCACCATCTGCCCCAAGTACCCAAGGCCACTGAAAGTAAACCCAGGGAGGAGAGAGTCCAGATCAAAACGCCTGCAGCCAGGTGAGACTTGCTGGGGAGGGTGCTGCTGTTGCCAGGGGAGTGAGCTCTTGCCTTGCACACAGTGTCCCTGTGAAGCCTGAAGAGGAATGAATAGTTTTCTTCCCACCGAGGACAGTGTCATTTCTGTGCTGACTCTGCTCCCGGTAGGCAGAGCATTTGGGGAATGCCCTGGGAATCCGGAAGGGGGAAGTGGTGCCTCGTTGGCTCCTTTGTCTGGGGCTGAGCAGGATGTGTTTGCCTGAGGGACCTGTGCTCACAGTGCCTGGAGACTGCAGCAGGGGCAAGGGGGACAGAGGCTTTTCTCCTGGCTTGTCAAGGGGGCAAGTGTCCTGTGAGCTGTGCTCAGCACTGGGCTCTTGCCAGAGAGGAGTGAGAGAGGACTGAGCCTGTTGGGATTGTCGGTTGCAATGGGAAGGATGTGTCCAAAGGCAGCACATAGCTTGTGAGCATGGAGTGGAGAGCAAAGTCCTCCTGTGTACCTACCCATTGCCAATGGTGCTTCTCCCTAGAGTGCACATGCCCTGTCTGGCCGGCTGCCCCTGGGTAGAGGAGGATGGCAAAAGGAGACTCCTGTATCCAGCTGAAGTCCAGAAGATGCAGCAGGAGTGCAAAGCCTGCCAGGAAATAGCAGTGATAGGTGAGCTGGCTGGATGCGTTTCTTATGGCAGCTGTCCCTGGAGAAAAGCCTAGTTGCCTGGCAGTCCCTTTTGTAAAAGTGCTTCCTTCGGGCCTTGCTGCAGGAGAGGGAAGCCGCTCAGTAGTTTTGCAGGGCACTGTTGCCTCCTGCGTTTCTGTGGAGCACTGCAGGGTCCCTTCTGTAGGCACTGTTGATGCCAGCAATGGCAATGGTGGGCTTTCCTGTGAGGGCAAGCGTCCCGGCTCTCCTGAGCGCATTGACTAACATGGTCACTGCTCATGGCAGAAGAGACCCTTGTGGCTGGATAGGGTTTGGGAGCGTACCATATGTCCATGCCCCAGCAGTGGTGAGCAAAACCCCATGGGCAGAAAGGTTTGTGCCAGAGAGCAGGAGAGAGAGGGAGAGCTACCCAACTCATGCTTGATGGTATAGCCATGCTGTGGCCCTGCAGAAAATCTGCAAGCTTCTGAAGAAGTGGGATATGGGATACTTCTGGGACGCATATGCCAACCTAACTACACGGCCAGGCTGGAGGAACGAGGTACTGGCAGCCTTTGAAGTCATTCAGCCCTGCATGCCCGCCTCATGTGACGTGAGGTTTCTTCTTGCCCCACCTCCATCTCCACTGCTTTCTCTTTTCCCTCCCTTGCCTGACAGTATCACCACTGGACGGGAGGGATCAGTGTGGAAGACACTTCCCTGGATGTGTGCGATCCACTGCTGGCCAAAAGGGAAAGTCTGGAGAGCACGGCCAAGATGCAGGACCATTACGAAAGGCTTTTCTTGGGGAAGGAGGCTCTTCAGGCCACCATGGGCACTTCTGTGTCAAAGCTCGGGAGCTCTTCTCCAGAAGCCCAGGTGACAGGCAAAGGAAGAGCAGCCAGGCTTGGTGCACTCCACACAAGATGGTGTGTGGAGATCTCATGTTGGAGGCACAGCATGGGTGCCAGAGGGCACCTCTGCCCCAAGGCACCCAGGAAACAGCCCCACTGCTTGCAGTCTTACTTCTCCTGTCCTCACTTCCTCGGCAGCATTTGGGCCCTCTGGTGCGAAGGGTTCCCCATCTTCCAGACGAGCCCAGGAGACAGAGCAAACCCAAAATGCAGGGCAGGAAGCCACCTGCTCGAGTGAAGAGAGTGACTTTCCAGCTGCCGAAGCCTGGCAAGAGCAAGCGTGCACAACAGCGGCAAAGGCCTGGCACAGCCCAGTGCCATAGCCCTGCACCCGCAACATCCCCTTTCCCTCTCCCTCATCCGCGGGGCTGGGGGTAGCATTCCCCGGCTTCTAGGGGTCCCCAAAGGACCTGGGGGAGACCTTCCCTCCAGGAGCCTCTCTGATGCCCTAACTTCAAGCCCCAAATCCCTCCAGGGCCGAAAGGGGCTCTGGGTACCAAAGCAACCGCGTGTGCTGGGGCTGCGGGACGGCAATGACAGCAGGGCTGCCAGCCAGCGGGTGAGAGGATTTGTTACCGCTGTCGCAGGAGCACTTCACCGTGGGGAACGCAGGCTCTGCCCCCGCTCAGCGCCCAGGCATCTCGGCGGGAGAAGTGGCTGGAGGCCCAGCGAAAACTCCTGGAGCAGAACCTACAGCAGCAGCACTTCCCTGCATAAGTACCTGCCAATACAGGGGTGTTTGCTACTCCCCTGCTTCCCCTTTGGAAAGAGGGTCTGTTCCTCGGGCAGCCCCGGCCTGGGAGTGCAGCAGGCTTGGGAGCCTGGTGCCCGAGTGGGACACCCCGGCCATCCCCGCTGTTAGGCCCTGAGAAGGAGAGAAGAAGCTGCGAGCTTCTCACCATCA
Organism: Rhea pennata; assembly: GCF_028389875.1. Taxonomy (NCBI): domain Eukaryota; kingdom Metazoa; phylum Chordata; class Aves; order Rheiformes; family Rheidae; genus Rhea; species Rhea pennata. The sequence goes on from NC_084683.1 coordinate 1,091,775, forward strand.
GCAATGGCCCGAGCGTGGCCAGCAGCATTTCTCGGCTTCTCTCCTCATGCTCAGCCCCTTCCTGTTTAACTCCGCAGCCCTCGGCAGACATCTCACCTCCTGGAAAAGAGGCAGAGGTACCACTGATCCCCAGCCGGGCTCCTGCGCTCTGGATTTTCCTCTGTTGCATTAAACCAAGTGGCCAGGTCATGGGAAACTGTGTTGGAGGGGATGTGAAACGGGCACTTTGCAGCGTGGCTGCTTTGGAGGGGAAGTAAAGCACAGCTGAGGGCACAGGGACTGTGCACCCCCTTGGTGTGCACAGATGTGCCTGTGTGTGTGCCCACACTCGTGTATTGTGGGGTTTCCTGCCCCCATGCAGCTGGAAACCACCATGTGGCAGCAGGACCTTTGGGGACTTCCCTTGCCCCTGACTTTGATGGCATCTGCTCTGCATGTTTCTCCTGGAGCACAGTTCTGGCCACATGTGAAAGCTCAGCCCAAAATGTCTCCCGCGAGCAGGATGGGGCAGGCAGAGCTGCACGGGGGCCCACAAGCACCTCTCCCAGAGCCACCTTTTCACTTCTGTTCTCTCTCCTGTTCCCAGAGGGTTCCGGTTCACGGGCTTCCCGCCTTCCCTTTCCTCCCTGTGCCTTGGCTCTGGCCATTGTAAGGATAATTTAGGGGCTCGATCATGAAAGACATGAGGCTCATTAATATAAATATATTTATTAACAACTAGGTAAAAAAAAAAAAAAAAAAGAAAAAAAGGAGCAATGTTACCAATGCAGGAGGGTTCCCCATACTCCCATGGTGGCCGGTGAGAGAGACAGCAGGGCTGCCCCGAGCACGGCTCTGATGTGAGGAACTCCCACCATCTCTCACTTTTACGTTTTATAGACAGCTTAACAAATATTACAATCATCAAATGTTCTTTTCACACAGATTTATGGGGTACATGTGTATTACATCTTTATCCTAAGGTACAAAATATAAACAGCTTAGCACATCCATGAGCAGTTATTTATAGTTGCTGATTAGTAACATTTGCCCTGACACCGGGTTATTCATCGGACTTGCATGCCGGACAAGGCAATTTAAATAATGTTGAAAGTAATACACATAGTGTTATGATAGCCAGCAATGCTATGAGACCGCCTGGATATGGTGTCCAAGCCATCCAGGCAAGGAGCCCACCACTCAGCCAGCCATGCGTCACCATCATACTGGACAAGCTCTTCGATATGAGCAACATCATACTCATAGACAAAGATTCATTAGTTAAATTAAAACACCATGTTCTTACAAAGCTGTGGAATCTGTGGTTATTGCGTGGAAGCAAATAGTCACTTACCAATCTCTTCTGCAGTACTCCTCGACGTAGCTCTTGTGTGAGGCGATAGTCTTGAATGTCCAATTTAGACCCTGTGCCAGTGCACAAGCTACACGTTCCAATTGCCAATAGTTATGGGTCACCACCCCCGGCATCCCTACTAGGCCTAGCAGCAACCCTAGAGCTTCTCCATGTGAAAAAAGGCTTCCATGGGGGTTACATGTGTTGTCCAGAACATGCTGTGGAGATCTAGTTTTATTTAACATGTAAGGCAAGATACTTAATGGTACTCTTCCCATGGCACGGGGACCTCCTGCAGAATTAGCAGGTACATACGTATAAGCTGTACTCCCACATAAAACGAACCGTCCGAAAGGCAAGATTAAGTAACTCCTCCCCTTACTCTTTGCTCATTCCTGTACCGAGCTGCTGGTTTGCACTCTAGGGAGTTTAAAGCTTGTTCTGCTTTTTAGGAGCCTGTCCCTTTAGCCAAATCCACAGCAACTTCAGCCTCTTTCTCACAGGCCTCCCAGTAACACCCCCGTCAAGCACTCAAGCCTTCTGTTGTTACTAACAACATCAGACTACCCCTGCCCACACATAAAGCTTGCCTGCTTCTCAAGGAAAGCAACACACTAAAGATTACTAGGCCAGCTCAGATCAGAAAGAAACATACAAATCACTACCTTCTGTAAGCTCCAGAAAGAAAAAAGCAACTCACAGGCACCCACTGAAGTCATGTCCTACCAAAGGAGGCCTCAGGAGCTAGGCCTTTCAGTAAGTCTCAGCTGCACACTTCCTTACCAGGCAGTGAGGAAGGCAATACTCAGGTGGAGCATTTGGTCAGCAGATACAAAGATGGAGGCTTGCGAGTAGTTCTGCTTCAGGTACAGAGACTGAAAGCTGTTGACAAGTTTTCTTCTGCTTGCTTTCCAAAAGACTAGGCAACACTGTAGGGATTCTTCAAACCTTCTTCAATAAAAGCACCTCTTTTCAACACTTTTGCTCCCAAACCCAGCTGGTACCATCACGACAGGACCACCTCCCTTTTGTGTCAGGTGCACAGAAGCTTCCTACCACAGAACTAAGATCCTTAGCTGCACTTTCCACGTATTTGCTGTCAAAAGACTACTCAAGCCAAGCAGAAATCTTTGGGGGCTAGACGACAAACATAAATCTATTCCTATAAAAATAGAATCCTACAATGGTAAGGTTGGAAGGGACCTCAGGAGATCCTCTAGTCCAATGCTCAGCATAGCCCATATGGGAATTGAACCCGCAACCTTGGCATTAGCAGCACCACACTCTAACCAACTGACCTAAATCTGCCCCCAAACACATTCTTGTTCAGCAGGGTCTGCTACTTCAGAAAGTAAAACTCAAGCACACAAAACATTTCTGTGTCCCCCAGGTCAACTTTCAGCAAGACACAAGTTTCTGCCGAGCTCTCTTCAGTCACAACTGGCCAGCATCTGCCTGCCAGCAGAGAGAAAGAAGACTACAACCTGCTCAAGGTGACATTCAGGGATGATGACAGTTGAAATACCTGGCTGTAGTAAGAATACCTGCTCTTGAACAGAAGCACATCTTTCTCCAGTTTTAGGAGAGCACTTGCCATGCGGGAGACCTTGTTCTGCCCTTATCAAACACTCTGGGAGTCAGAAGTAGTTTGACCATACAGGAAGAGCCATCTTCTCTTCATATTCAGGAATGAATGGAGAGAGCTTGGATTTGCTAAAGCAGCTGCAGCCAGGGAACACGGATGGCCACCACGCAGACGTAAGAAAAAAAGCAGAGGTATCTCTGTTTAGATATCTCTGTCTCCAAGAGCAATGCACACCTTATGTTCTGGCTTTAAAATGTAGGTTTAACCAAGGGCCTGGGAAAAAGGAATAAGGACACCGAGGCCAATAGATATAAACAGAAACTGTGGGGTCTGACCTGTAAGCTCTTTGAAATAGCTCTCCATGCAAGGGTGCGTTCACATCCTTCTCCTTGCTCTAGCAAGGACAGAGCCCATTTGTGGCCATCTTTTTCCTTTCCTCCTTAGCAAAAGGAGGATGAGAGGAAGCTACCAAAACAGCACTAGAGCTCTATATGTACATACCTCAGGGCTCAGGCCTTGCTCTTTTCACAGCCATCTTCTTTCCTCTTTTTCTTTACTGCAGAGGACAGACTGCTAAGGTTTGTAAGTTTAAGCTGAAAATAAATCACATTTTCACAGGTTGATCAAGAAAACTGAATACTGCACTGCCCCCGCACACTACAACAGCAGCTCCTGCCTGTCTGCTTTCCCCAACAGTTTCCCCTACACACACACAGGGTGTTTCAGCTTTCCAGGAGGGGACAACATCATGTGTCAGAAGCAGTACAGGAAGCAGCTGCTCTGTTCCTCTCCCTCCTGCCCTGCTGCCTGCGGGGTCACTAATGCTGCAGCTCTCACAGCTCAGGGCTTCTCGGCACCTGCCAGGCCGCAGCGCGGGCTGAAAACCCCCACTGTGTCCCCAGGATGCTCACAGGCAGCAGCTGCCCCCAGTGCAGCACAGAGGTTTCTCTCCCATCCCTCCCCTCCCCTCCCGCAGACTCGCCCAGGCCCCGGGGCAGGGCGGGGCCCTGCGGCAGCAGCATTTCCCCATGCATCAGCAGCCAGGGACACACAGGCCCCGCCCCCACAGCCAGAAGTAACGCCCCCTGCACCACGGCCCCTCCCACCCTGCACTCCTCCAATTGGCTCCCGTGGGGCGTGGCCTCGCGGGGCTGGACACCAGGGAGGGGCGGGAGGGAGGCAGCAGTCTGCATGCGCTGTGCAGGGGCTGGGTGGGGAGGGGCGGGCAGGGGAGCCAAGGGGAGGGGCCCTGAGGGGAGGGGAGGGGCGTGGCAAAGAGGGAGGGGCGTGGCCGGTCAGGGCAGAGCATGCCCAGAGGAGGGCGGGGAGGGCGTGACAGGGGCAGGGCTGCCTGGGCCCTGCAGGTGGGGAGGCGGTGAGAGGCGGCTGCTGCAGTGGGGCAGTGTCTCCCGGCCCGGGGCCACCTGGAGCCTTTAGCCGCAGCGGCGGGAGCTGCCGCACCGGGCCAAGGGCCACGGGTTGGGCAGAGTGAGCGGCCGTGTGCGTGGGGGCAGCCGGAGCCGCCGCGGCCCGGCTGTGTGGCAGCAGCGACTGGGGAAGGCCCGGCCTGGCCTGGGCCGCCTCCGGCCCCCGGCAGCCCCTGTCTCTTGCACCCTTTCTCCTAACAGCCCCATGGCTCAGTGCTGGCTGTGGTGGCCATTTCTCAGCACCATCCTGGCTGTGAGGAGAGGCCATGGCTGCAGCAGTCCTTGTGGGGGCTCTGGTCAGGATGCAGGAGGCAGCCAGTGTCCCAGTGCCCCTGCTGACAGCCCCGCTTTCCCTGGGGCAGGTCCCCAGCTCCTCTCTGAGCCCATCCCAGCTGTGGGCACTATGAGGAGCAGGATGTGCAGAGGCTCCTGATGGCTGTGGCCAGAGCCAGGCTCTCGGGTATCGCGACAAAGCGGCTGTGGGAGAGCTGTGCCCTTCTGGAGGGTGCTCACAGCCCCTCAGGACACCTCCCCAGAGACAGTCGAGGGTTTGAAGGTGACATTTCCTCAGGAGAACGCTGACCCACAGGCCCCATCACAGCCTTGTGTGCTCAGCTCTGCCCCACAGACACCTCCCGGCAGCAAGGCAGTGTTGAGGGGCATCTGCGTGTTGGCAGGTGCTCGGGGGCAGTGGGGACAGATCCTGCTGGGGCCAGCAAAGGTGCTCCTGGGGCTGTGCATGTTGGGGAAGGAACTTTGTGAGCTTCCTTCAGACCTGCTGGTCTCTCCATCAGCTTTGGAGTCTCGGGCTCTTGTCCAGGCTTGGCAGCTCCTCTCCCTTCCCCCCCACCCCAGCAGCAGGAACCTGAAAGCAGAGACGTGGGGAAGCTCCTTGTCTTTGGTGTCATCCCTGCCTGGAGCTACCTGCTGAGAAGCCCCTGGGAAGTGTCCTGGGGGTGAGCAGGGTTTGTGAGCAGCCCTACCCCATGCAGCCCCCTCTCCATGGGGGAATGACCATGCCCTGCGAGGGCTACTCCTTCACCCTAGAGCTTCCCCAGCCCATGTTCAGCCTGTTTGTTGTTCTCCCTGTGTTGTCCCCAAACTGTGTTCTGTTACCTGGTGTGCAAGCACCCAATAGACACACAGGGTCCAGAAAATTGTTTATTTCATTTCTGCGCAGAGATGGGTGCAAGGTGGTAGATCCACAGAGCTAGCACACCTTCTCCTCTTCTTACTCTTCTTCCCTTGTTTTCCTTGAGTCTTGTTAACAGTTTGCAGGGTTTTTTTCACAGCATCGCTCAAACAAGGGTGGCAGCGTTTCTTTGGCAGGAGACTGTTGCCAAGTGCTGAGCTAATGGTGATTCAGCTGGGCAAGCTGGTGGGGGAGCAACCTGGAGCAGACACTGACTGCAAGAAGAGTGAGGAAGCGATGGCCTGGGATGGCAAGCAAAGGTGCCAGGTAGTGTGGGGAAAGGTAAGGCCATCAAGAGAGCAGCAGGAATACAGGGAGCTGTGGTGTGGGCTGCAGAAGAAGCCACTGGAGAGGGCTGAGGATTAGCAGGCAGAGCAAGGGGTGGCCTTGGAGTGGCTGTGTGCTCTGGAGTGCCTGAAGAAGGGCAGCCTGTGCAAGGGGCATGGAGTGCAGGGTGGAGAGAGGAACCTTGGTGGTGCTGCCCAGCTCTCAGCTGCCAGGCAGGCTCCAAAGCTGAAAGCAGAGGCTTGGTTCAAGGCTATGGGGATGGGTGTGCCCATGGGGGCTGCCAAGGCGTTGTGCTGGGGGTGCCCCCAGCAATCCCTGGGGCTTGGTGAGGGGTGTTGCCACAGTGAGCAGCAGGGCTTTGTGATGGTGGTGGCATGGTGCCTCCAAGGCCCTGGTGATGGGGCGGTCTGCATGGGGACTGTGTCCCTGCTGTGAGCAGAGCCCTTGGGGTCCTCCCTCTGAGGAGAGCCTCTCCATGATGAGGCAGCAGCAGCCCTTGGGGCCAGAGTAGCAGGTCTGCAGCAGAAGATCATGCAGGAGGACAAGGAGCAGCAAGCAAACAGCTGCTGCCAGGCTGCACACGCACTGTCAGGCATGCTGGAGCGCAGGGGTGAGGTGAGCCATGGGGCTGGAGACAGAGGCAGGCAGCAGGCATGGGAGCTGCCCGGAGAGCAGCCATCTGGTTTGGCATAGGAGCTGGGGTGAAAGAGGCAGGCAGGAGCTGCTGGGGCCAGGTGGGAATTACTTACTGGCCCTGGGGATTTTCCCTGGGACAAAGCACAGTGACCTGTATGCTCCAAGGCCCCCACGGAGCCCATGACCTCTGTGCTGAAGGGCAGAGAGCAGCTCTGGGCCCAGCTCAGCCAGGTCGCATGCAGCCAGAGCTTCCCTTGCCCGTGGGCCTCAGGTTTCCTGCTCTTCACCAGCCACTCAGACCAAGGCAACCGCCTCCACCCTGTCAGCCCTTCTGCCCACAGGTGGCCCAGCAGCAGCTGCACGCAGCAGTGCAGCACAGCCGGACTCTGGTTTGGTCCCACCAAAGGCACAGGCTGCCTCAGCTGCCCAATGCACAGGGCTCACGGGCTTCTGCACATGACCTTGCAAAGGTGCAGAGATGACCATGATGGTGGCCTTGAAAGCCTCTGCCTGACTCCCTGGAGCTGCCGAGGAGCAAGTGGGAAGTGCTGGCAAGGAGCAGAAGGTCTCTGCCTGCCGGCAGGCTGACTGCATGCTCTGCCTGGCAGCCTGCAAGGACATGCTTGCGGGTGCCCAAGGCAGCTGCCATTGCCCGTCTCTTGCCCCACACTGACAAAGCCTCTGCCCAGCCAGCCTGGCTAGCAGGAGAAGCAGAGCACCCTCAAGACCCCTGCCTTGCTCTCCCCTGCTCCTGCTAGGGCTCAGCTCCAGCCGACGCTGCCTCTTGCAAGGCTTGGCCCTCTCCTAAGTGCTTCTTACAGCCCTGTGTCCCTGGCATCATGTACAACCGGAGGCACCAAATTCCACAAGCCTTCAGAATTGTTTGGCTTTGTACGTCATTTCCACTTGGCAGATTTTGGAAGGACGTGACTTCTTTGGGGTGTCTGACATGGCATTTTCATACACCACCTGCTTTGCCATTCCACTGCTGTTTGTGCTGGCATCTCCTTATTTATTTTATTTCCCTCACATACACACCCCACATACACACTTAGGCTTTCTCAATCTTAGCATGCTGCTGGAGCAAAGGAAAGGAACTGGGGTGTGTGTGTGGGGGGGGAGTAGGTGGGGAATACAGAGGGTGTTGAAAAAGTGCAGAAAGCAGGTGTGCAAAAGTAGGGGACTCTGCTGAAAGAGTGAGATTTTTCTGCTGTCTTGCTATGGGCAAAAGCAGGAAATGGAGAGCAAGAAGAGAAAAGAAACTTTTGATTTCCATAGCAGCTCTATGGAAAGAAGCAGGGACAGGATGCAATGGGTCCACATTGGGGCCCCTCGCCAGGAGGCAGTGGGGCAGGGGCTCATTGTAAAGGAGTTTTGGGTGACAAAACAGGAAGAGCATCCCTCCTCCTCAGCTACAGAGGTGAGCCAAGGACAAGCAGCAAGTCAGATGGAGGACTGCTGGACCAATACCATCAGCCCAGACAACAGTTCCTTGTTCCCAACGCTCCTGTAGCTCCCTGGGAGCGTTCTGGGGCTCCTGTTTGAGGAGGCACACAGAAACTCTGAACTGACAAAAAACTGCTGTGGGTCCCGGGCAAAATCCTGTCTGAGAAGCAGTAGTGCTTGTTCAGCATTTGAGAAGGAAGTAGACTTCTGAGCTGTGGGAAGGCTTCTCACTCTGACTGGGACATGAGGCCCTGCTCTCTTGCTATATATCGAGACTGCCTAGGCTAAAGCTAATGTATTTTTGAGGGATTGCAGCTGCTACGTAATGGGTGCTTTGCTGCACTGTGAGCATTGCGAAGCCAGGAAGTGAATCAGGGAGGCCATTTGGGAGGTGGCTCAGCCGTGGGAAAGGGCAGCAGGAGCTGCAGGCAGCCGCAGGGTGGGCAGTGAGGTCCCTAGTGTTTAAAAGGGCTGTATCAGAAAATGCCCTGTGTCCCATCAAGTCTTTGTAGGTAGCTGGTAGGGCTGGAGGAGGCTCAGCTCAGCTGTTGATGGTGAGGTCAGTTCTGCCCGAGTCCCTGATAGGTCAGCTGGAGGGAGAAGGCGTGGCTGTTGCTTGTGATGTCACTTCCCACGGAGCAGTGGATAGGGCAGCAGCAGGTCTGCCCTAGGATGTGTTTTTGAGATGGTTTCTGTGAGAGCAGTGGATCAGGCAGGATTTGTCTCCTGGTTGGGGAAGTTCTAGTGAGGTAAATCCTGCCTTAGGGGCTTCTGGGCCAGTGAAAGAGACCTAGTTGTGCAGGTGACTGTGAGGTCCCGTCTTTCTGAGTCCCTGATAGACTGGCAGCAGGCAGTTGGGCATGGGCGTTGACTGTGAGGTCTCTTTTGCCTGTACCTGCTAGGGCAGTAGTGGTTCATGGCTGGGGAAGTTATTTTGAGGCAGCTAGTGTCTCTGAAGCGCATAGGCCATCAGCAGGCATGTGTTGGTGGTGTCCCAAAATCTGGGTTCTCTTATTCGGTGTGCAAGCAACCAAGAGACACACGCAGGGTCAGGAGATTTGTTTATTTCCTTTCTGCGCAGAGATGGGTGCTAGGTTATAAATCCACAAAGCTAGCACACCTTCTCCCCCTCTCATTCTTGATTTATACACACTTTCCAGGGAGTATTTTATACAAATCTTTCTATTGGTTACAGTTTCATTACCTCAGGTAATCGCTCTGTGCTTGCGCTTTCACCTTCTTGTTCATTAGCATAGGAAGCGAAGAAGAGGCGGTAACATCATTATCATGTCATTTCCATCTCATTATTCATTTAGGGGTGTGAAGTTTAATATGTTAATAAGCCTTAATGAACCTAAGGTCACTTCTGGGTTATTCTGCTGTTTTTGTCTTACCTACCCGTCGCAATCTTCAGAGCGCTGTGGTTTCATCAAGGTTCTTTAGCCGGAGCTGGTTATCCTTTGCAGTACTGTTTTTCTCTCCCCCTTGTCCTTCAGTCTTGTTAACTATTTGCAAGGTTTTTCTCACAGTATTTCTCTAACAATTCCCCCCTTTGAGACTTGTTAATATCACTTGTCTAGCAAGTTTCATTTAAATTTAACTTCAATTATTCTTACATGGATGTTAAGTTAATTCTAAGTATTTCCCATGGCATGGGTGATCTGGGAGATTTGGGGAATAGAGAAGCAAGCAGTAATCTGAGTCACTTTTTCTGAAGGCCTGTATAAGCTACAAAATCAGATTCGTTGTACCAATGAGCATGCATAACAAAATTAACAGTGTCCTCATTTTCCATCTTAACTCTATAGCAAACAAATTAAATTAAACAAATCAATATTCTTATAAATCAGCTCTATTATTAACAATACTATCAGAATGCAAAATAACACCTAATAACACTTAAGAGCACTCTAATTCCATATAAAAGAGTTCAATTTTCCAAGTGCAATTCATCACTTTTGTAACTTCTGTATTCTTATCTTGAGAGATATCTTCTGGGGGCGGCAGTCCACGAATCGTTCAAAGGTGCCTTCTGCATTTGGGAATAGTGGGTCCAGGAACTTATTCCCTCCACCTTTACTGCAGTATGAGTTGTCAGAAGGAGCAGGTAAGGTCCTTTCCACTTTTCTCTTAGTGGTTCTTCTTTCCATGTCTGAATATAAACCAGATCCCCAGGCTTGAAGTCATACGGAGGGGAATCCAATGGAAGGGGGGTACGTTGATTAAGGTACCTATGTAAAGATGTTAGTACCCGAGACAAAGACAATAAATACTCTCTCAACACTTCTTCCCCTCTTACATGCATTTGATCACTTTGTCCCCCTATTTCATTAATTGGGTAAGGTTTCCCGTAAAGTATTTCAAAAGGGCATACTCCCTCTTTTATTCTTGGGGTTATTCTTAGTCTCATCAAGGCCATTGGTAATACCCATTTAAGATGGGTTTCCTGACACAGTTTTGAAATATGTCTTTTAAGTGTTTGGTTCATTCTTTCTACCTTACCGCTAGACTGGGGTCTCCATGGAGTGTGTAATTCCCATTTCATCTGTAAAAATTTCGATGTTCCTTGAACCACCTCTGAAATAAAAGGAGGCCCATTATCTGAGGATATACCTTCAGGAATCCCAAATCGAGGAATCATCTCTTTTAGTAAAATTTTAATTACTTCTTTTGCATGATTGGTGGAGCATGGGAAGGCTTCTGGCCAGCCAGAAAAAGTATCTACCAAAACAAGTAAATCTTTAAACTGACCACATTTAGGCAACTCAGAGAAATCTATCTGCCAGTGTTCCCCTGGGGTTAATCCTCTTCTTAGTTCTCCCATAGGTGGTTTCTTCTGAATTTTGGGGTTGTTTGCACAACAGGTGGGGCATCTCCTTACAATAAGGTCAGCATTTGATAGCATCTTTGATCCTACAACATATCTTTTTATGCTGCTTATCATAGCAGCTGCTCCCATGTCAGTTTCTTCATGCAGTCTTTTGAGGAGCACTTCCATCATTTTGGCTGTAGTTAAAACTTGTCCATTTGGGGTGACCCACCACCCTTCAGCATTTTTTGTACATTTTAGCCTTTCTGCCAATTGATTGTCGGAATATTCAGGAGGTCTCATTTGTATTTTTCTACTGGGTAATAAAGCTCCAGTCACCTGTCCTGCTAGTGCTGCCTTTTTGGCTGCCGCGTCTGCTCTCCTGTTTCCTTGTGCCACTTCACTATTTCCCCTCTGATGGGCTTTGCAATGCATTATAGCTACTTCTTTGGGTTCCATTATTGCTTGTAACAATCTTAATATCTCTTGTCCATACTTTATACTACTTCCTTGAGAATTTAAGAGCCCTCATTCTTTCCAAATCGCTCCATGATTGTGAAGTACCCCAAAAGTATACTTTGAGTCAGTATATATATTTACTCTTTGGCCCTTTCCGATTTCAAGGGCTCGTATAAGGGCAATGATTTCAGCCTTTTGTGCTGAGGTGTTTTGTGGCAACGGTTTAGCTTCTACTTCTTTCCATTGAGTCACCACTGCATATCCAGCCTTTCTCTCTCCATTCTGTACAAAGCTGCTACCATCTGTATGTAGTTCCACATCTGGGTTCTGCAAAGGTTCATCCTTTAAATCAGGCCGGCTAGAGTATACATGCTCTATAGTGGCCAGACAGTCATGCTGTAGCTCTTTTTGCTCTTCACCAGGTAGCAGAGTAGCAGGGTTTAAGGTCGAAACCACCTTTAAGGTAATATCTCCTTGTTCCAATAACACAGCATGATATTTTACCAGTCTGCTCGGGGAAATCCAATGATGCCCCTTTTGATTTAAAATTGCTGATACTGCGTGTGGTACAAAAACAGTTAAGGGCTGTCCCAGAGTCAATTTGCGGGCCTCTTGTATTAATAAGACAGTGGCTGCTATAGCCCGGAGGCAGGCCGGCCATCCTTTACTTACTTCGTCTAATTGTTTAGAAAAATACACCACTGGTCTTTTCCAGCTCCCGAGCATTTGGGTCATTACTCCTGAGGCCACCTGCTGTCGCTCATGTACATACAATTGAAAGGGTTTAGCCATATCTGGGAGTCCCAATGCTGGAGCTTCCATCAATTTCTTTTTTATTTGATCGAAACTAGCATGGCATTCTGAGGTCCACCCTAACCATTCTCCTGGACCTTTTAGGGCTGCATATAAAGGTTTAGTTATCAGCCCAAAATTAGGGATCCATATATGGCAAAATCCTGCCATTCCCAAGAATCCCCTCAGCTGTCTTTCCGTGCGGGGTACTGCAATTCGGCATATAGCCTCTTTGCTTTCCGCTCCTAGTGCACGTTGTCCTTTTGATATTTTAAAACCAAGATATTGGTCTTCCTTCTTTGCAATCTGAGCCTTTTTCTTTGAAACACGATACCCAACAAGTCCCCAAAAATTTAACAGACTCGCTGTTGCCTCTAAACATATTTGCTCTGAATCCGCTCCAATCAAAATGTCATCCACATACTGTAAAAGAGTGACATTTTTGTTACCTTCCTGCCATTGGGCTAGTTCTTTGGCCAAGATCTCACCAAACAGGGTAGGACTGTTCTTGAATCCTTGAGGAAGAACCGTCCAGCATAACTGCTCCTTCCTCCTCGTAGTGGGACTTTCCCATTCAAAGGCGAAAATTGTCTGGCTTTGTTCTTCTATAGGAATACAGAAAAAAGCATCTTTTAAATCTAGCACTGTAAAACAATTGTTAGTCTCAGGCACCGAGGCTAAAAGAGTATATGGGTTTGGCACGGTTGGATGGATATCTTTTGTTATTTGGTTCACTGCCCTTAGGCCCTGGACCAGTCGATATTCTTGGGAGCGCGGTTTCCTTACCAGCAGGATGGGTGTATTGAATTCAGACTGACACTCTCTGAGCAGGCCATATTGCAGGAAGGCATTAATTAGGGGTTCCAATCCTCTACGTGCTTCTAGCTTGATCGGGTACTGATGCACCCTAACTGGCTTCGCTCCTGGTTGTAGCTCTGTTTTGACCGGAGTCGCGTTTTTGCTTTACCTGGCTTTGTTGAGGCCCAAACTAAGGGAATCACTGAAGGGATACTTGCACTGTTATTGTCTGGAGCTGATCCCATCAAAAGGCAGATTTGTGCTCTCCATGCCGATTCTGGAGGGATGTGGAGCTGCACGGAACTCTCAGAAAAGGTCACGTGCGCATTCAGTTTGCATAGTAAATCCCGTCCTAATAAAGGGAGGGGACACTCTGGCATAGAGAGAAATTCATGAGTCAATTTAGTACCTCCAATCGTACACTCCATTGGTTGCAAAGACGGCCTCAAAGCTTTCCTTCCCGTAGCCCCAACAATGGTGGTAGTAGTCTTACTTAAGGGTCCTTTACAGCTAGTTATCACTGAATGAGTGGCTCCACTATCTAATAAAAATCTATAGTTTCATTCCCCAGCTTTACTGCAACCAGGGGATCAGCTGAGGAAATTCTAATTTTCTCCCCCCGTCCCCTTCATTCAATATCTGACTCCTCTAACATAATTAGGTCGGTGTTTGCTGGGCTCTGTAGCTTTGTTATCCTTCTTCGGTTTGGACATTCATCTTTCCAGTGCCCTTCCTGTCTACAAATTGCACACTGATTCGGACCCAAAGCGGGTCTAGGGAGACCTCCTCCTGGCCTCCCTCCCCTTCCACTGCTTCCTCCTCTGTTACCTCTTCTGCTTCCCCTGCCCCTGCCTTGGAATTCATTCCCCTGAACAGCTGCCAGGATAGAAGCCTGTAGTTTCATTCAATTTTGTTTTTCTGTTGTTCTCTTTCCATCTCGATTATTATATACCTTATACGCTATTTCTATCAGCTGTGAAATAGACATTCCCCCAGCTCCATCTACCTTCTGTAGCTTCTTTCTAATATCCTGAGCTGACTGGCCAATGAATAGCGTATTAAACAGTCTTTGATTCGCTTCCTCATTTGGATCCAGGTCTGTCCATTTTCTGGCTGTTTTGCATAATCTTTCATAAAAGGCCGAGGGATTTTCTTCAGGCCCTTGCTTTACTTCATACAATTTTGATATATTCTTTGGTTTCGGAATCCCGTACTGAACCCCATATAAAATTAGCTGTTGATACTGCCTCAATAGCTCCCTACCCCCGCTCCTATTTGGATCCCACTCTGGATCCTTTCTGGTGGGTAAATAGACCTCAGGATCCCCCTTTCTGTCCCTTCTCTCACCCTCTTCTTTTGCCTTATCAATTACCAGCCTCCTTTCTTCTCCTGTCAGGAAAGTATTCAACAGCGTCTGCACATCTCCCCAGTTAGGATTATGAGTTATCATAATAGTCTCCAAAAGCTGATGCAGCTTTTCAGGATTTTCCCTGTATGATCCAATAGACTGCTTCCAGTTTAGTAAATCTGAGGTTGTAAAAGGAACATGTACAAATACTGGCAGCCCTTCTGGTCCCACTGCTTGTCTCAAAGGAGCCTGTATAACAGGTTGTTTCCATCTCCTAGTTCCGCCAGAAACAGGGCTGGACTCTTTGCTTTCTAGAGGGGGGGGGCGATGCTTCAACTGAGGTGGAATCGTTTCCACAAGAGGGGGGGCACTGTCAGTAGTTGTACATCCTCCTGCTTCTCTCCATTCAGAATTTTTCTGTTAGCACAATACCCGCTCTTTTCCTTCTTTGCTACTGCAACCATTACAGATTCCTCTTTACTTGTAAGTTCACATTCCCTTTGAATTTCTGGTTCCTTATATAGTGACACAAAAGCCTCCACATCATAGGGTATTTCGTCCCACTTCCCCTTCCGACAACAAAACAGCAGTAACTGTAATATAGTATTATGGTTCAAGGTCCCATTTTTTGGCCGTTGCTCATCACATTCCAACTTATACATTGGCCACCATTGATGACAACATCTTTTCATTCTTTTTTTTGTCATCCGATCTCCTCCAAAAATATTCCAGTGTTTCAAAATACAACCCAAAGGACTACAGGGAGGAATCATGGATTGGCTTGATCCCATGTCAATTACCTAGAAATACCAACCTTGTTACCTAGCAATACCCTTTTTCCCGTACCTTTGTGCACACTCAGCTCTGACCCCTCTGGTCAATTTAAGGTAAGCCTTGCCAAGCGTCTACGTGCGACTTAGTTCAACATAATATTCCGCAGAAGTAAATTTTATACTCACCAATCCAAAGATTCACCCCGCTTTTGCCCTGCCACAAATATCTCTGTTTGGCGTTGCACCTTTGAGTCTCTTGTCGTCCCAACTTTGGAGGGAGGTCAAAGGACTCCCCGATCAACAGGTCAGTGCGCGCTGGAGCTCGATCCAATCCAGTCCGCTGTCGGGAATGGCAAGATGATCCGGGTAAGGCCTTCTGGCAAGTCCCATCTGGGTCGCCAAACTGTTGTCCAAAATCTGGGTTCTGTTATCCGGTGTGCAAGCAACCAATAGACACACAGGGTTGAGATATTTGTTTATTTCCTTTCTGCGCAGAGATAGGTGCTAGGTTATAAATCCACAAAGCTAGCACACCTTCTCCCCCTCTCGTTCTTGATTTATACACACTTTCCAGGGAGTATTTTATACAAATCTTTCTATTGGTTACAGTTTCATTACCTCAGGTAATCGCTCTGTGCTTGCGCTTTCACCTTCTTGTTCATTAGCATAGGAAGCGAAGAAGAGGCGGTAACATCATTATCATGTCATTTCCATCTCATTATTCATTTAGGGGTGTGAAGTTTAATATGTTAATAAGCCTTAATGAACCTAAGGTCACTTCTGGGTTATTCTGCTGTTTTTGTCTTACCTACCCGTCGCAATCTTCAGAGCGCTGTGGTTTCATCAAGGTTCTTTAGCCGGAGCTGGTTATCCTTTGCAGTACTGTTTTTCTCTCCCCCTTGTCCTTCAGTCTTGTTAACTATTTTCTCACAGTATTTCTCTAACAGCCTCAGTGCGTGACACTGCAATCCGGAGTTGTGAGGTTGCTGCTGCGTGAGGGCGTAAGAGGCCAGCGTGAGGCTGTTGTGTGATGTTTGGGAGCGTGCACTGAGTTTGGGCTGTTTGCTTTGCAGACCAGTGGCAGTCCTGCGTCAGGTGCTAGTGGTTGTGTGGTCAGCTTAGAAGCAGCGGCTGCTAGGCCAGTGGGGTGATGTTGTTGCTGTTTGTGTCTCTTCATTGCGTAGTGCCGGAGTGCCTTTGAGGCGAGCGCTGCTGCGCAGGCTGCTGGTGGTGGCTGTGAGGTGGCTTGTGCGTGCGTGCATGACAGGCCAATGCTGTGGCCACTGGTGGTGGTGGTGGTGGTTGGGAAGTGCCTTGTGCCTGCGTGCGTTATAGGCCAGTGCTATGGTCAGGCTTGTGAGATGCCTTGTGGCTGAGCGGCGTGTAGGCCAGTGGCAGGGCCATGTCTGCTGTTTGTGGCTCTGAGGTGACTTGGGCATCAGTCGCTTGGAGGCCAGGAGTGTCAGCCCAACTGGGCACGCTTTCACAATTGCTGCAGGCTAAAGACCAAAGCTCCGTTCTGATCGCCTGCTGGCTAGTGTAAAGTACTTGCATCATCTCGTGTTCTTCAGCTGTTTGTCCATATGGATTTGCTGTGACTTGAAAGGCTGATGAGTGTTAAGAAAAAGGAGAAGCAGGATCCCTGCAGGGAGTGCACATGAAGCCCTATGTCAGTATTTCTGGGTATCTGGTGCCCCCTGGAGACTGCTGCTGCCCACAAGAAACATAGAGACTATCAAGGCTGCACATTAGTAAGTGACCCTAGTCCAAGCAGACTGAAAAAAGAGAAGAACATCTTTTTCTCAAAGAAGTAGTGCAGGATACTAGAAAAGGCCGTAACAGTAAAAGCGAGTATTCTCTAAAATAATAATAATTACATGTCTTGTATTTCTGAAGTCTAATAAAGACTGATAGCTACGTTTCATGTTATGTATATATGCCTATGTATTTCAGAAACGAATGCGCAAGGCTATGTTTAGACAGCTGGTAGTGACATGATACGAAATGTACAGAGTTTAAAAGATAGCTTTAAGAGGTTCTATTAGTTGGTCTGAGAGGTCAACAGATAAAATCAGAAAATGTGGATGTCTCCTATCAGCCCTGGGATTGGAATTAGAATTTGATCACAAGCTTCATAAGATGATTGGGTGAAGTTAGTTCTGTGTGATTTTTTTGAGGGGGTGGGGATGGGTTTTTTTTGAAGGTGGCAGGTGTTTGGGGGTGTCTTAGAGTGTTTTGAGGGGTTTTGAAACAATCCTGTGTAGAGAATAATGCTGGGTTGTTGGGGCAAGAGAGAAGAGAGGAGAAATTTGTCAAAAAGGAGATAATGCTTTTATACAAAAGTTCTGAGAGTTAAAATTAAGACCTACCTGCTAAAATACTGAGCTTTAGAATTATTACATGCTGTTGATGACCTGGCTAGATTTAGCCTAGTTTTCATGAGAAATCACTAGAGTCGTATAGCTGAGTCCAGACCATTGAGATTGAAATAAAATTTTAACTGAGCCTTGTCTGCATCCTGGGGCTCCTTCGACCCACAGAGGGCACTGTGCTCAAGTTCATCCTGTGTTCTGCCTTCTGAGGCAAGGCAGTGCCCATAAATGGAAACAGAAATGAAGCTCAGGATACTCCCAAGAAATTTACTTATCCTTGTCTTTTTTTTTTCTTTCTTTTTTCTTCTTTTTTTTCTTTTCTTTTCTTTTCTTTTTTTTTTTTTAAGAAGATACCAATCAAGTGTTGTTCAGAGAAGTCTAAACATAGAGGAAATAGTTGTTTGGAGCTGGAGTTTTACATGAAATATGAACTTAATTTAGAGTAACTTTGAAGACTTAAATTCTTGCTTTGCATTCTCAAAGCTTTTTCTTAGGGGGGAAAATCGCTATTCTCAGACTAAGGTTTTTTTTTGTTTGAGTGCGGTTGTTGGGGGAGGTTGGTTTTTTTTTGGGGGGGGGGTCCAGATTTATATTGTGCTTTACAGAGTCAGCTTTTTTACATGTAAGATTTCTAATGGCATAAAAATAATGTGATTATAGCACAGGACTGCTTCTGATATTCAGCTTATTTATTTTACATAGATTGGTAATAAGGAGTAATCGTGCCGTATCAGTTGCCTTAGCGATTTGCAGTCCTTGAGAAAGAGAAACATACATATCCCTTAATCTCTCTTCCTTGCTTCCCTTCCTTCCCATGAAACTGGTACAGCGGCTGTTTCACTCCAGGCAGGATTCTGTGATCACCTTGATTTACAGCGACAATACGCTAGCAGAGACTAATGCTTACAGTTCTGGATTTGTTTTCTTAAAACTGGCTGCAGTATGCTGTTGCTGTTGAGCTGATGGTTTTTGGTTAGGCCACTTGTCCCTCTGTGGGGTGTGTGCCATTATTATGGCACATTATTACATTAGATGATGTGCAATATTCTCTCTTCTGATTTTTTTTTCTTTTTTTAACAGCAAGAAGGTAAGATGGAAGGTGAGGCAGTTGAAGCTATTGTGGAAGAATCAGAAACTTTTATTAAGGGGAAAGAGAGAAAAACCTATCAAAGACGCCGTGAAGCTGGGCAGGAGGACGATGCTTGTCATATACCACCAAACCAAGCAGATGGGGGTGAAGTAGTTCAGGATGTCAATAGTGGTGTGCAGATGGTTATGATGGAACAGTTGGATCCAACACTTCTTCAAATGAAGACTGAAGTAATGGAAGGTGCAGTGCCTCAGGAAACAGAGGCTACAGTGGATGACACACAGATCAGAACACCTCAGGTTGTTAATATGGAAGAGCAGCCTATAAATCTTGGTGAGCTTCAGCTGGTCCAAGTACCGGTTCCAGTGACTGTACCTGTTGCCACCACTTCTGTGGAAGAACTTCAGGGAGCATATGAAAATGAGATTTCCAAAGGAGGCCTGCAAGAGGGAGAGCCCGTGATCTGTCACACTCCCCCTTTACCAGAAGGCTTCCAGGTAGTGAAAGTGGGTGCAAATGGTGAGGTGGAGACGCTGGAACAAGGTGAACTTCAGCCCCAAGAAGATCCTAATTGGCAAAAAGATCCAGACTATCAGCCACCAGCCAAAAAA
Source organism: Rhea pennata (assembly GCF_028389875.1). Taxonomy (NCBI): domain Eukaryota; kingdom Metazoa; phylum Chordata; class Aves; order Rheiformes; family Rheidae; genus Rhea; species Rhea pennata. The sequence continues at coordinate 1,110,734 of NC_084683.1, forward strand.
ACAAAGAAAAACAAAAAGAGTAAGCTACGCTACACTGAGGAAGGCAAAGATGTGGATGTCTCTGTGTATGACTTTGAAGAGGAGCAACAGGAGGGTTTGTTGTCTGAGGTCAATGCAGAAAAAGTAGTGGGTAACATGAAGCCACCTAAACCAACAAAAATCAGAAAGAAAGGTGGGTTTGTAAGCGGATTTCTAAACTGCACTGGTTGTGACTGCACCTTTCAGTACAGTTGAAGTGATTGAGTAGATGCAAATGGGAGTAAAGCAGGCATGCTCAGTGTCACCATTTTATATAAGAGCTCTCAGCTCTGTTTTCTGGGCAAACCTACTCTCTCCTGTCTATAGGCTTGCAAAGGAGCTCATTTGCCTTATGTGATGCTGTGGTATTAGTATTCCCATATCACTACAATTGAAAAGGTTCTGCTTTTTGCTGTAATGCATATTCAAGAGATTACTGTGTACAATAAAGTTTTACATCAGGAACCAGTGGTATAATTGGTTTTTGGGGGGCAGAGCTTTTCAGAGAGTCACATTACTCAGGAAGCACCTCAACACTCACACAGGTACTCGGACCTTTGTGTACATTCTTCTAATAGAATCTACTCTGTCTTTATTCTATAGGCACGTTGGGTCTATCTGAATCTGTCAGGTTTCTTCTATGGGACAAGCTGGAAAGGAAGAAACTATGCAATGCTGATCTCTATTTTTTTTTTCTTCCCCTGTGAGAGCAATTTTTCACCTGACCATGTTAGGTGCAAAGCTCGTTCTGTACATAGATACAAAAACTAACTCTGGGATTGATCCAAAGTTACTTAAAGCTGTAGAAAACATTCTGTTTGTCTTGGGTGTTATTAGGGCCCTCAGTTTGCTGTGTTCTGAGATTTGTGCTGCCATTGCTTCCTATGGAAAAATAAGGTGAGGCTGGAGCTAAACAGAAGGCAGATGGAGCAGAAAAACAAAACAGGGAATAGATTATAAACTGGACCAGTAAAACATGTAGGAATGAAAGCATGTTTCCATTGTTCCTCACTTAAGTTTCTGTTATAAAACTTAATATAGGAGTAATTTCGGAACTGTCATCAAATTTAAACGATGTTCTTTTGACCCTTCTGCCAAAAAAGTGTAATTCATGTTCTTAGCTTTCTTTTCATACCTCTGCATTATCTAACTGAATGGTTCGAAATTTGCAAATAACCAAGTGATAAGAAAATAAGGGAGTTTGTTTCCCTCATTGAAGGCATGTACAGTCTCTAGCAGTATCTTCTGTCCATTGGCTGTTTATACAAAGGCTATGATGCCTGCGTGCCATTTGCTGCTGTAATCTAATCTTTCAGAAGAAAAGGAACATTGCTGATTCATGGTGGGGGGGGTGGAGAGGGAGAAGCTGTGTCATATTTTTTGCCACTAAATCTGAATGTCCCCATCTTCCTGTTTTCCTGCAAATGATTAGGTACACGCCCTCACAAGTGCCCGGATTGCGACATGGCCTTTGTGACCAGTGGAGAGTTGGTTCGGCATCGCCGCTACAAACAAACCCACGAGAAACCATTCAAATGCTCAATGTGTGATTATGCTAGTGTGGAGGTATGTTAATTGTCACAGTGCCAAGTACATGCTTGTATGCTTCAAGACTTACTCATCATCTGTTACAAACTTTCCTCCTTGACCATTTTTGAAAAGCCTCTGAGTAAATGGGTTATGAATTACAGAATCAGTAAGGTTGGAAGGGACCTCTGGAGATCATCTAGTCCAACCTTCCCTGCTCAAGCAGGGTCACCTAGAGCATGTTAGACAGGATTGCATCCAGGAGGGCTTTGAATATCTCCAGAGAAGGAGACTCCACAACCTCTCTGGGTAACCTCTTCCACTGCTCTGTCACTCTCACAGTGAAGAAATTCCTCCTCATGTTCAGGCGGAACTTCCTGTGGTTCAGTTTTTGCCCCATTGCCTCTTGTGCTGTTGTGTGGGACAGCTGAGAAGAGTTTGTCCCCATCCTCTTGATGCCCTCCCTTCTGATACTTATACACACTGATAAGATCCCCCCTCAAGCTTCTCTTCTCCAGGCTAAACAGGCCCAGCTCTCGAAGCCGTACCTCAGAGAGCAGATGCTTCAGCCCTCTGATCATCCTCATAGCCCTATACTGGACTCTCTCCAGTAGCTCCATGTCTCTCTTGTACTGGGGAGCCCAGAACTGGACACAGTACTCGAGAGGAGGCCTCCCCAGGGCTGAGTGGAGGGGCAGGATCACCTCCCTCGACCTGCTGGCAACACTCTTCCTAATGCACCCCAGGAGACCATTGGCCTTCCTGGCCACCAGGGCACACTGCTGGCTCATGGTCAACTTGTTGTCCACTAGCACTACGAGGTCGTCTGCAGAGCTGCTTTCTGAATGAATTAGGTCTGTTTTTTTGGAAGCAAGTGATAGGGTTTCCTCAGTTGATGAGAAACCTATTTGAGGATATTTGTGCACCAAAACCCTAGATCATTTCCATTTCCTCTTTGGAGACTGTAGTTTTCATTGTTTTTAAAAAGAGCAGTCCTTTAAGATGAGTAAAGGAGTTGAAGGAGGCAGGTATGTGCTGGGTAGAATGTACTTTAAGACTAGAGATGCTCTCCAATTTTAAAATGTGCACTTTGCATCTTACATATCTGCTGATAAAGTGACTGTTGCCAAAATGAATGGCGCTTTCCCAAATTGTGAAAAACAGCTTTGCTAATTCTAAGAGGTTATCTAATTTGCTTCAGGAAATAAAGCTTACTTGAATGTTCTACCCTGTGCCCTAAGCAGCACTGTTGCTTGTGCTGCAGGACAGCTTTTAAAATGTAATAAAAACTACATTGCAAGATGGGGATAGGAAATCTGAGCAAGGTCACGAACAAAATTTTTAAAAACTGATCTGTGCAGTGGAGGAAGGTTACAGTGGAGCTGTTGAACTGGGTGCTTAATCTTCTTTTATTTATTTATTTATTGAGTTTTCTGGGTGTGGGTGTTTCAGTTTGTGTGTGTATGTTTTGGGGTTTTTTTGGGGGGGGGAATGCTGGGGTTTTTGTGGGTCTTTTAAGTTTTATCATTTTATTTATTTATTTATTAAAAAAACAAGCAAAACTTTGAGCTGTGACTGTGGTGTTGTAATTCCAGGCCCTGAGGTTTGAAGTGCTGAATGCGTTGTGTTGCAGTGCATGAATTAGGAAAGAATAAGCAAGTTGGTCCTATGTGAGCTGGTTGCAGGGTTTTATAGACAGCAGTTGGTGCAGCTTGCTCTTACTGAAGCAGAAAATGCTTTCCGTTCATGTCTGCTAATTCTTAAGCTATGTTCATGCCTCCTAGATGATGGCAGGAGCATAAAGGGATTAAGTCACCTTGATTGCAGGACTAGGGCTTTTTTATTGAGTTACTGATTTGTCTTCTTCCTCAAAGTAACTGGAGGGCATCCCGGGAGGCACCCTGTGGAAGAACATCTGCAGTGTTCCTGGGTGCATGCTTTCCTGGAACGCTTTTTCTCTGTGTCTGTCCAGGATGCTTTCAAATTTTAGCTTATCCTCTGATGTTGAGATGGTTGATGCCAGTAAGGTGAGCGCAGGAGACAAAATCCGGCTGCTTTGAATGTAGGAGCAAGACTGGGAGTAAAGCTGGGAGGTGGAACAGAGTGGGAAAGGGAGTATGAGTGGTTACATGGCAGTGCAAGACTGGCACTGAAACGGGTTGGTTGGTTGTATTATTTTTAACCTTGCTACTGAAACAAAATGTTACTGTAACAAAATTTTTGACTGATTTCCTTTACTTTGGAAATCTTACCTATTCATGCTTACTAACTCCAGTCTTGCTCTTGGCTTTCAGGTTACCAAATTGAAACGCCACATTCGCTCTCACACTGGAGAGCGTCCGTTCCAGTGCAGCTTGTGCAGCTATGCCAGCAGGGATACTTACAAGCTGAAGAGGCACATGAGGACCCACTCTGGTACTGATGTCCTGCTTTTAGCACGCTGTCTGTGTGCTGGTGTCTGAGTGCTGGGACAGTGCATAATGGTGCTCATGCTCGGAGTCAGCAAAATGAAGTATTCAAGTCTGATGTAAAATTAGCATGAAGTCTGTAGCTGAAGAGAATGCACTGTTTATCAACATTAATAAATTCATAAACTGACACTAGTAATTGCACTGAGAAATGTGCTGGAGGATTCTGATTTTTGCCTTCACTGTGAGGTGACAGAATACAGGCCCTTTTTCAGTATGAAGATGAGCAATATCTTCTTTATTGATGTTTTACTTCCCACTGAAGGCTATAGCCATTTTTAGTTTCATTCTTGAGTGTAATTGCAACAGTGTCTGGATGCAGTTTGTGAAGATCCTTAGTCTTTTCTGTGACAGAAATAGGACTTTTTTTCTAGCATGGGACACTGCTGGAGTGCTAAACTAATGAGGCTGCTAAAATTTAATGACAGAAATGTTCTTGTATGTATGAGCATTCAAAAGAAAATCTCAAATTTGATGTTCACAGTGTTCCAGCATCTTGCATGTAGGTCTTGAATGTGTTTCTCATTGTAAGGACTAAAAATTAACTCATTTGCTCAAGAGTGAATTTGTTTTGTCTTTGTGTTGTAGAAAGATATTTACGGGAACTAAAACTTCTAGAGAAAGAAACATCATTGAGCTGTTTGCTGGTTTCTGGGGAGTTATTTTATTTTAGGGCTTTTTGATTAGATTTCTTGTTAATAAAAGTGCTCGTGCTACTTTTTTTCCTTCCGTTACTGTAGGAGAGAAGCCATATGAATGTTACATCTGCCATGCTCGCTTCGCTCGGAGTGGTACCATGAAGATGCACATTTTACAGAAACATACGGAGAATGTGGCCAAATTTCACTGTCCTCACTGTGATACTGTTATAGCAAGAAAGAAGGGCTTGGGTATGTATCTTGGCAACGTGGCCATTAGCGAAGTTACTGCAGAAGGCTACATAAAACATACCTTCCCAAAATTAGAGTTCATGTAACCCATCAGCTTTCTCCCCCCCGCTTTAACCTAGTAAATCCAATAACTGCACAAAATGAAGCACAGGCTTAGAAGTGTGGCTGGTAATACATACTTTTAGCCTTTCAGCTTACAGTAACTGCTGCATGCTATGGGAACAGCACTTTCAATTGCTTTTCACTATTTGAAAATGCAGCATGTTTTTCAAGCATCCAAGGCAAGTTATTTTCATGTCCATAGGTGCGAGGCATTTATTGAACTTAGACTAATATTTTAACTGTATGACTTAAGGTCCGAGAAATTGGAAGGTCATTTGGCGTGACCTCCTATGTATTGGAGGCCACTAATTATCATCCAGATATATCTTCATCAAGCTGAAAGGCTTGAATTAGCCTAAACAATTTCATTTTTCAGGAAGTGGAGCTGTGTGCCACAGACAGAATAGGAGAGACTGAGTTGTCACAAAAGCCCTGAGTCCTTGCAGTAGGAGAGTGTTGACCTGGTGAGCAGTTCCCCATGATTCTAGTAGGCAAGCTCTCTTTTATGATATACAAGAAGGTGAAAAATAGTACTACTCCCAGAGCAATTGAAGATAATCTTTCTCAGTGAAGAAAAGGCCGAGATTTGGCATAATTGGGTCTGTAAGCAAAATATCAACCAGATAACGGGAAGGTAGGTTCTCCTTCATAACAAACAGATGTAAAGTGCTACAATGAAGGACACGTTGAGACGATGACACCAAGTGTCTATGAAGCAAACAAGTACTGATCTATAACAGGAAAAAACAGAATAGCTGTGAAGATTTTTTTTTCATAATGATTGTTCAAGCTACAGCAGGCTACCTTGTGCAGGTGCAATATGCTCATATTTGGAGGATTTTAAAGTGATTAAAACCTCTGATAGGGGTTAGCTGTTGGTACCCCTGTTACCCTCTAGTCTTGTCACTTTGACTTCTAATCCTGCAAAAAATCCTGTTTCCCAATGTATTACCTGGCTTCTGACTGTATTCAGGCAATTCAGAGTGGTCTTAAGTGTCTTGAGGACAGTGCTGTGTTTTACCTTGACTTTACTTCATCTGTTGCATGAACTTCAATAGCAAAAATCTATGTTGCTCTGTCTTCCAAGAGAATCCTTACAGATTGTCCGAAGCAGTCCTGGGCATCAGTGATCTGGCTGCTATGTTTTTGAGATGGATTTTTGAAACAGTCTACACACTAACAGTCTAAGAATCCTGCTGTATTTTGCAGATAGTGAATTTTGAATATAAGTTATGTGGTATATCAGCAAACACTTTATCAAATGCAAGTGTATCAGCACAGATTGCTGATATTAACCAAATCTAGAATCCTTTAAAAAACCTTACTAAGCTTTTGACTAGACAGTTCTGTCAAGAAATTATGCTGATTGCTGTTAATTATAAGCCTATTAATTTTTTGATAGAATCTCAAATTAACAGTTTACTTTCCTCACCTGAACTCAAGAGTATACAGAGGGAAAGACACTGAGAGATTGTATACCAGGCTCTTTCACCCTTGGATAGCCGTGATGTGATTAAAGGCTCTGGTTCTTGCATTCCTAGGTGTCCATTTGCGAAAGCAGCATTCCTACATTGAGCAGGGCAAGAAGTGTCGATACTGTGATGCTGTGTTTCATGAGCGATATGCCCTCAAACGGCATCAAAAGTCTCACAAGAATGAGAAGCGCTTCAAGTGTGACCAGTGTGATTATGCATGCAGGCAGGTAAGCTGGTGGGACTGACACCCCTTAAGAGCATTAGAACAGGAGCTAAACACGTAAGCTAAGAAATCTTATCTGTTAAGTTTGACCAACTTTCAAAATCAGTGTTAGCTCTCTGACTTTTATTTATTTATTTTAAGGGCATGGGAGAGTTCAGTGGCTTTTGCTTTCTGCTGAAGTGCTCCCCTGTGGAGAGTATCTTTTAAGGGAGTTAAGTCACAACCTTGGCATACCTGTTGACAAAGAGCTAGAGTTGCTTGGAGGATGGAAGTAGGTAGGACCGAATATGCCATCAATCAGAGTGTGGTTGCACTCGGGCAGGACCATCTTCTCCTGGGTGTTTTTCTTGGACTAAAGTGTTTGACCTCGTCTTGCCTGCAGAAATAAATTTCTCAGTGTCTGCATCTGAAAGTTTTCAAGTTATTCTTTCTCTTTGGTTTGTCCCTACCAGGAGTGGCGCATGATCGTGCATAAACGGACCCATACTGGAGAAAAGCCTTATGCCTGTAGCCATTGTGATAAAACCTTCCATCAAAAACAGCTCCTTGATAAGCACTTCAAACGATACCATGATCCCAACTTTGTCCCTGCTGCATTTGTCTGTTCCAAGTGTGGTAAAACTTGCACTCACAGGGTAAGGGAGTGTGTGTGTCTGTGTGTGTGTGTAAATACATTTTGAGTTGTGCTTTTTGGTTGAATGGGGATTTTGGAAAGGAGGAGCCCTGTTACTCAAAGAAAAGGGTGGCTGGGGCACAAGGCACAACACTGATCTTTTAAATGGCGGCACTTGCTGCTCTCTGAGAGGAGGCTCTGGTATTGATACTGATACTGGCATGTGCTAGCAGTGGCATCATGAGCAGTAGGAAAACTCAACTTTATGAGTAGAAGTTAGTGAAATTTACCTATATTTGGTAAATATTTTTCCATTACAAAGAGGAAAAAGAGACAAGCAGTCAGAAATGTCTGTGTAAACACAGGGCCAGAATATCTGATCTTGATTTCAATGCGTGTTGTTTTTTTTTGTTTTGTTTTTTTCCCCCCATTCTGAACAGAACACAATGGCCAGACATGCTGATAATTGTTCTGGCCCAGATGATGGGGAAGGAGAGAATGGAGGAGAGACAAAGAAGGGCAAACGTGGCAGAAAGAGAAAAATGTGCTCTAAGAAAGAAGATTCCTCTGACAGTGGTAAGATTCAGCTCAGTACCTTCTTAGCATTACAGGCTTGTGATTCATTGTTTCTTTGTTAGCTGTTTGCCAGTTCTGCAGGTTCGGTTTGGTACCTGAAAGGCTTTTATGTACTCGATAAGGGGAAAAAAACGATCATGTATGTATGTACATAGAGGACTGTGTGTGTTTAGGAAGGATGGTGTGAATTCGGCTGTCCTGGACCTCTTCCGAGACTCAGTAGTTGGGGAAAAAAGTGCTGTGTCTGTTACCCTTTGCCTAGACTGCAGTTGTCTGTCTTGCATGCTCTTCTGTGTGTTAGTACACTGTCTGATACATTTTTCCAGTACTAAAGTCATGTTGTCCCCTGCTTTGGCCTGTCAGCTGCTGAAGTAGACAGACTGTTAGTTGATAAAAGTTGAGATCTGAGGAAAATATGAAGAAGCTCTAAAAAGGTAGGACCTGAAAAATTCAATAAAAGAAATTTGTCTTTGAATGACTGCGTATAATAGCGCAGCACATGCATACCTCCTTGTACATAAGGAAGTAGGTACTTACAGACATGAGGAAATGTCTGGAAAGCAGTAATGCACAGAACAAATAGATGATAATGTGAGATCTTGTGGCAATAAAATCAATCCATTCAGCATAATCTGACTGAGGGGGATGAAAGCACATCATATCCAGAGTATTTGCAGTCTTTCTGGGATGTTGAACTGATCTTTTTTCAAGCCAGAAATGCACCCATAAGATGGCAGCGTATAGTTAACCCTAGTATGTTTGGCTGTTTTCTGTTTTCTGTCTTAATTTACTTGTGAGATTGATGATCTATGGTATGTTGATGATCCTAGAAAGCATGGCAAGGTGTCTGCAAAGCTGTGTTCATCTGTGATGCTTAAGACCTCCCCAGTTCCATGTGACTTTACTATTTTCAACTTGACGTTGAGGTCCTTAACACTAGTTGTGATGTTCAGGAACTGCTACCCCAGTTGCTGATCTACGTTACAGAAAAAGATAAGTACAGTGCTGCTGTTTCTTGAGGGCTAGGAGACTTACTGTTGGATCACTCTTGACTTCTGGAGTGTTTCATAAAGGTATTGAAGTCACTGCCACCAAGTGAAATCATGTTTTCTTTCCCTTTCTGAATGGCATTTTGTTCCCTTTAATGTAGGAGTAACAAACTGAGTCTGTGCCACTAGGTTCTTAGCAAAGGCCTCATTCGCCTTCTCTGTTACCAGGGCCAGCTCCCTTCAGTTGAGGATTAAGTAATGGCTCTTTGTAGGTGAATGTGTTTAACCTCTTTAAACTAAAGACTTGCTTAATGCACTTCTTCGAGGATTTTTTTGTTTCTTTTTTTTTTTTTTTTTCTAGAGGAAAGTGCTGAACCAGATTTGGATGATAATGAAGATGAAGAGGAGACAGCAGTAGAAATTGAGGCTGAACCAGAAGTTGAGCAAGAGGCTCCTGCACCACCTCCTAGTAAGAAACGAAGAGGAAGACCACCAGGCAAAGCTGCCACCCAACCAAAACAATATAAATAATAAAACTTAAAATGATGTTAGACTGTGATTTAACTAGAACTTGCTGTTTTATGTTAGCATTACAGGATCGTGGAACATTAGGAAGTATTTTGGAGTCCTTCAGGGTTTCCTATGAGATGCTTGATTAGTTTTGCTCTGAGCTGCATTGTAAAGCTGGTCCAAGGACAGTGTTTACATGCAACAAGTTTTAATATACAAAAGTGGAAGCCTTGACTAGAGTACATGGTAAACCACTCCGGACTTCCAGTTCGCAGAGTCTTTGAGCCTCCTTTTCTCAGTAGTGTTTGTAACTGTAAATGCAGACTTGAGAGGGTTCTAGACTTTTAAAACGTTTTTGCTTTTCCCCACCGACTAGTTCCAGTTTTCTGAGTCGGCTGCACACGGTAGTTTTGGCATGCTCCAAGTGGTTTCTGTCCTTAATATGCTTATATGCTTTGCTTTCTGCAAAGCATTTCTGTAATGGTCAAGCTTGTAAATAACTTTTTTTTTTTTTTTTTTTTTTTTTTTTTTTTTTACATTTTAATCTTTTTCTATTAGTTAAGAGGTATGCAAAAATAAACCCCGGTATTTTAATTCCTTTCAAACCAAGTGACAAGAGACTTTTATAGAGTGTAAATGTTGGAAAAGCTGTTGATAACCAATCATGTAGAGAAAGGTACCCAGACTACTCCTTGAAGATCAACAGATACCCACACGTGAAATCTGGTTTTGAAGTACACAACTGGCATTTGAAACATGCATAATTAACCTTCTTTTTGAGTTACAATTTTATGACTACATTTTCTTTGCTCTGTCTTGTAGCTGTATTTTGTGTTTATGAATCCTATGTTAAGGCAGAAGTGGTGATTTATAAGTGGGTCACTGCAGCCCTCAAAACCTGGGCCAGGAAATATTAATAGGTCAGTAATTACACAATTTTGGATTTCTAATAGAGACAAAAGGAAGAATGTGAAATACAAATGATGCCTGTATATGAACTGTCACATGTTAAAATATGTAAGCTTTTTATAGAGCCTCAGTCTTGCTGATTTCAAACAAATTTTTCTTCTATGTATCGCTTTTAAGAGAGCTATCAGTTTAGCTATCAGACCCTAGGTTGATGCATTTTTGTACTTAGCTGTACTGTGTGATATTTTTCATTATTTTAGGAAGCCAACATGGGAAAAACTGTTATAAAATATGTAATGGGGTTTGAAAGCTGGGAAGGAGAATATACTGCTGTACAGCTAATAAATAATAATGGATTACCATGTGTGCTCACTGCCTGATTCTTTGTATTTATTAACTGTTTGTCCTGGCAGTGATTTCCAGACTGTAGTCTCTCTTCCTTACGGAAGGATGCTTCAGGCCTGAAGTTAAAGTGTGTCTGTGCCTCTCATGGTGGGTCTTTTCCTCTACCTCCTTCTGGCAAGGATGAGCCAGATCTGGCTGCAGAGGAGGGTGGATTCTCAGCTGGACAAGGAGTTTGTGTCATCAGAAACCGTAAGAGATGCTTCAGATGGAGACACTGCTCCGAAGGAAACACCATTTGCATGAGCCTAGAGCGAGAGGCTTTGTGGAAGGGAACTAAGCTGTCTTCAGGCACTGTGCTTTTCTACAATATGCGTCAGTACTGAAGGAATAAAAACTGTGGTAACAACTGCTGTTGCAGATGACTGTCTCAGTCCCCTCCTGTCTGTGCACAGTCCAGGACTTGTGCTGTAGCACCACCGTGTGCCAGGTGGGTTGCAGTGAGCGCTGTCCCTCCTCATGTTACAAATATGATGGGAAAAGAGGAGTGCCGTGATCTCTTAAAACCTGTGGTTTAACCCACTACTGAAAAGGGGAGCATGAAAAATGTTGCAATGCTGCTTTGTTTTAAGTAGAGGTCTGTAACGGTGCCCCGAGGAGGTCTTACATGCGTTCTAGCAGAGACCTGCCTTGGTCCACACCAGCACTACTGTACAAGCTCCCATAAGCAGCAGTTTGTGCTGTTCCCAGGTGACAGCAAAGCCCAAGGCACACGTTGCCAACTGCCCCAGTGTTCAGAGGAACTAGGAGAAATTGCTTGCTGTGTGAATGGCTTGCTGGTAGGCTGGAAGAGGAGAGGCTGCCAGGTGGATCTGTCTAAAAAGTACAGAAATGACTGCTTCCAAATTGTCTTTAATTGTCTTTTATCTACTGGCAGGCTGTCATGTTTCTTGGCAGTTCTTGCCCTGCTAGTCACAACCCACTGCAGCAGCACATGTGGGAAGATGAAGCTCATTTATCAGGAACTCAACTCCTATTGTGCTTTTCTGAGGAAATGATTTCTAAGCAACATTACTTAACAAAATAGATATGCATAGTATTCTTAAATTATCAGATTCACTCTACGTGTATTGTAGGCTGCTTTTTGATTTTCCCAGAAGCCCATACAAAGGTTTAGTAGGGATGGGAGCAGTCACCCTGTGGCCATTTTCCTTTTTGCTCAGACAGGTCTGTCACTACTCTTTCACTTGATAAATCAGCTGACCTGGTTTCTGCCTACTTGCTCAGTAAATAGTACTGTTATGCAGCCCATTTTTGATGTGCCTTGAGCTCTGGCTTTTGCAAGGGGCAGGTGTCTCCATTTATGTTCCTCCCACAGGCTTCTGGTTTGCCCTTGGTTGAGCTGCTCTGGAGAAATCCAATGCAGTGTTCCAGCAAGCCCTTGAATATGGGTGGCCAGGGTGGTTAAGTGCCAGCATCTCCAAGTGAGGTAGCCAAGTCTGAATGCAGGCAGCACATCTCTGCCCTAGAAAAGTATAAAAAGCACAGTCTGCTCCCACCATTATTATCCTCACTGGAAAAGCTGTGTCCTGGACAGCGCATGAAAAGGTATGGTTAGCATGCATCATTGTAGCACCCACCAGCCTGGCCACACTGAGTTAACAGGCACTTGGGTGTCTGGAGGTAGGATTAGCTCACCTGGTTTCCAGACTGCAGCCAGTATCTCTCCCTTAGTGCAGTAACTGCAGACTGATGTAGAATAAGAGGAAAAAAGTCTGTGAGCAAGTCCTGCTAAGGAAGGGAGGTTGTGCAGCTGCAAAGAGTGCTGTTACAGGTCCGTTTGCTCTTTCTGCTGGCATCCAGATCTCATCTGACTTGCCTGGCTGCCATCTCTGGTGCTGTGGGCTGCTCTACTGAGGGCATGCAGAGAGGGGCGGGGTCTCTGAGTGATTGCTGCAGCCTGCCAAAGGCACATTTGGCTTCCAGCAATTGAGAGCTTCCCCAGGTTAGAGAACCACCACGTCAAGGGGAAATACTGCCTGACAGGCTTTTGCATTCTCTGGGGACATGTCTGACTGTGTGGACAAAGGGAAGGCTGTTTATCTCGACTTTAGCAAGGTCTTTGACACTGTCCTCCACAGACTTCTTATAACCAGACTAGAGACACAGGGTCTGGAGGACTTGAGGATGGCTACCCTATGAGGCTCAGAGTGCTCAGCAATACAAAGCCCTACTAGTTATGAAAGGTGTTCCTTGGGGATCAGTTGTAGGACCAATGCCTTTTAGCATCTTTCTTAAAGACCTGGCTGATTGCCCAGGATGAACTCTCATCAGGTTTGTGCCTGATACCATACTGAGGGGAGCGGCTGATAAAGTGGAGGACAGCACTGCTGCTCAGAGGGACCTCAACAGGCAGGAAGATTGAACAATGAAACCTCATGGAGCTGAACAAAGGCAAATGCAATGTACGCCCCTGGGAGGGAACAGCCCGTGCAGCAGACCAGATTTGGTTGGCTTTCAGTGCAGAAAAAAAGCCCTGGAGGTATTGGGAGACAGCAAGCCAGCCAGGACTCAGCAGGGTGCCCCTGTGCCAAAGCACCAGGACAGGCTTAGCAAGAACACAGACAACAGGCCAAGGGGAGAAACTACTGCCCTCCATTTGGCTCTGGTGAGACCACATCCAACACAGTTTGGGCTCCCCAGTGGAGGCCAGACAGTAGCAGACTGTCCAGCAGAAGCCCCTGAGACCTGGGAAGATCCTAGTATTCCAGGATGGTGCAGGAAATGCCCAGCCCCAATACACTCCAGATGCTCAGGAGGAAGAAAGAGGAAATGGGTTCCTCTAGGCATCCTGACAAACGTATGCTTGCACAACAGATGGGGAACACTTGTGCACCTGGGAACACTTGTGCACCTGTCCTCCTCTTGGGGAAGATGTTCTGGTACACTGGTGCTCAGCATGTCCTGGCACATGGGACCCAGTGTTTTGGAAGATAAGCTTGGAGATGGGGCTTGCTGGGAGGTCCCTTTGTTTCTAAGCTTCAATAGGAGCTATCACCTAATGGGTACAAGAGGACAGTTGTTCTCTCCATGTCCTGAATATCCTTGCTATTCCACCCCTGGAAATGCTCCTTTGAGAGCCCTTGGTTGGCAGATCTCTGCTCAGGGCAGCCTGGAGATTGGTGGTTTGTCAAAAATTATAATTTAGGGGGATGAGGCATTCGGTACTGTCCATTCCAGTTCGTTCCAGTTGTGGCCTGCTGGCTCCATCAGCACATGCCCTGAGGTTCTAGTACGGTCTGCTGATCCAGTACTGAGAGATTTCGGTTCCATGCAGTTCTGCAGCACCACAAGGGTCACAGAACAGCCTTCTACAGCATTCCAAACACCTCCAGCTTTTGGCCCAGGTCAGAGTTTTTCCTGGGATAGGAGAGTGTTCAGTGTACCAACACTGCTCATCCACATTGCCCCAGGGAGGCCACCCTGTCTCTGTCTCTCCTCACTTTGGGCCAGCAGTTGTGCCACAGTCATGCTCACCAAGGAACACTTTGGCCTGACACCCAGTGCCTTTCTGCTCAGGAGCAGCCACATCTGCAGTGCCCTGCCTTTGGCACTGGAACCCTTCATCTACCCAATGTAATGTTAGGGCCTGGGGCAGCCCCTCATCCAGTATCCTGCATGGGAGCAGAGCTGCTCTCATGGTTCACAGCCATCTTTGGGCACTGAGGCAGGAATGTGCACCCAAAAAATGCCCTCGAGGGGATGCAGGGCAAGAATAATTCAGGATCCTCAAAGCTTAAAGGCTGGAGAGGATGCTGCTCCCAGTAAGGAAGAGCCGGCAGCATGCATGCTCCTTGCCCATGAGAAATGATAGCTTTATCCCATGTGGGAGAAGAAAGGCTGAAGGAGATGCTCAGAAGTGCAGCCCTCCTCCCAGGTAGGCTTATGGCCTTGCTCATGGCTGGGCCTGGCTGAGGAAGCTAGCTGGGGGCCTGGCAGCTTGGGTGCAGGATTTAGCGGGCCTGCGTGGGCTGCTAGCTCTGTCGCTTTCATTTCACTTCTCTTGCTCACTCAGTAAATCTTGCCTGACAGGGCAGGAAGAGGCACTGAGCACTGGAAAGGGGAGGAGGTGCCGAGGCAGTGACACTGCTGGTTGGTAACCTCAGTGCTTCCTCCAAGCAGGGTGCCTTTTGCTCCAAGCAGGAGCTGTGCTGAAGGATGCTTCCCTGATACCTCTGTGCCCTTCCCTGAGTGGTTGCTGTGGTCCCAGCAATGGTTGTGTCTCCCAGAGGGAGACACTGCTGAGCTGCAAGGTAAGCGTTATCCACCTCAATGCTTCTTGGCTGCCACACGGAACTTGCTGATCTGGGGCCTGCTCTGTTGCTCTCATGTCTGTACTGGGGCTGTCGGGGCTGCTCATGGGTTTATTATCAACCCCAGCTCAAGGGGGTCTGAGCAGAGCCTCGGACATGGGGCTGCAACACCTGTTCACTTGATGGTGCTGCTTAGACCAAAAGCTTCCCCTAATAACAGGCTGGGTCATCAGGGATGTGGTTTGCCGAGACTTCCACTGACCAGCAGGGTTTTCAGGTGCAGGATGGTGCCACGCACACCTGCAGGCTTGGGATCCCCACACCAGCCAGAGGATCTCCAACTGTTCCGTGGGACAGCCTGACTGGCACCATTCTTGGCAGGGAGGCATGGCCTACAGCCTTGCCGGGGCTCTCAGGCATCAGAAGGGATGTGTGAAATACTGTGACTAGCCACTACCAGGCCTTCAGGGGAAGTTCCCAGACCTGACTGAAAAAACAAATGACCACAGGAGGGCAAGGGGCCCTAGCTTCACCACCACCATTGCTGCTTGTAGTGTGATGGGAAGGCATGGATTGCTAACCAGTCCCCACTGCCAGCAGAGGAGCTAACAGGACTACCTGCAGCTTCAGTGAGGGCCAGAGGGAGCAGTGTCGTTGTGAAAACTTAGTCTGCTTTGCAAGGAACAGGCAGTTGCAGTTCTAGTCACAACAGCCTGTTCTGAGCAAAAGGTCTGAATCATGAGAAGGAGAGAAGCAGCTAGGCAGAGAGGTGAAACAAAGCTCAAGATGAGAGACAGTAAACAGGAGAGGGGTTTAGGCTTGTCTATAACAACCATAGGAGCAATAGGATTGCAAATGTGGGAAGGCTGGCACACATGACTACTGGTGCACATCATGGCCAAGGCAATTTCCAAAATAATGGAAAGGCAGAATACCTCCCTGGATGCACCATGGAGAGGGCAGGACTCAGCTGAGGCACTGAGGAGCTTGTGGCGAAAGGGTACCTGTAGAGCTCCCCACTGACCCTATGACTACGAGCAGGAAGAAAGGAAGAGAAACAGGGACCCAGGTGGAGCACAGTACCAGATTCCAATGAACAAGGCTATTCCAAAGCACGTGCACTGTAATCCTAGCGTGGGTAGGCAAACACACATTATGTTGAAGTCAAAGGCCAGACAACCTAAGAAAACCCTGAGTGAGCCCTGGGAGAAGTCCTGAAGGATCCCACACAAGAAAGCCAAGCAGTGTGTCCGTGGAGGGCAAACTGGTGGCACCCAAGCACTGTGCTTGGTCCCAACTGTAGCCAAGGCTCCACATGCCAATGAGCAGGTGGATGTGTCTATCACCTGAGCACCAGACAAGATACAAACCAGGTTTGTGAGGAAGTGCACAGCTTTCCTGAAAAGCCGTTAGGCACCGACAACTCAGTCTGATGCAGCATTCAGCACTGCTGCAAAGTCATGGAGAGCAAATGGTACCATCAGTGTCTACCTTCAGATGTGGCTAGAGAAGAACTAATTCCTGGAGGTGCATGGGATGTGGGGCTAAATCAGTTCATGTTTGTGAGGGAGAGTGTAATACCAAAACCAACTGCTTCCTTTCTGCAAGGCCACAAAGTAAAGAGCCTCTCCACCGAAAGGGGTGAATGGCCAGATTGAAGAAAAGGACCTGTGCCTGGTGACAGGAGTTTTCAAACGGCCTCGCACAAGGGGTTTCCACTATGAACATAGGATGGAACTGGGGGGGGAGGGTGTCAGGGCATGTAGCTAGTACTATATGGAAGTGCCTGGCACTGGCACATCACGAGGACAAATCCATTCTTGGCTCAGACATGGTAAGGACCACATCTCTGTGTCCTGCTCGAAGTAGCCTGGAAGAGTGCTTTGTGCCTTCAGTCTGTGACAACTTGATGGCAGATCCATGCTGCCTGGGGATGCCCACCCTTGCCAAGGAGGAGGATTGTGATGTTGTGATGCTAAAACCACCACTGTGGTTTAGGGGAGCTAGAGCCATGCACGGACCTTCTCCTCAGAGGGATATGCACATCCTGATCCCATCCCTCTCCTCTTAACCTGAGCCCTCATTCTTGGTGTGGGACTGGGGAGCTCAGGCTGTGTTTGGGGTCACAGGGATCATCTTGGGCATGCTGTGCCATGCACCCTCCAGGGCACCAGATCACAGGTACATGGTAAAGGACTAAGCATGTCTCCTAGATTCAGCCAGATCAGTTACACTTGACATTGGTCTTTTCAGAGGGCATCACTGCCTGCCTGGGGATGAAGACGATCCTCCTGGTCAAGAGCGTCTAGCTGCAGGTGAAACCCAAGTATGATGACTACATCTTGGTACGTTCAGGGTCCAGCACTCCATCCCTTGGCTGTTAGCCTAAGCTTGATTGGGGTCCTGAACCCACAGCGCACAGAGGGAGCAGCATCTACCTCGCTGGGCTGTGCAATAGGGCGGTAACCAGACACACAGTAGGGACTGAAGGGGGTGGTTAAACCCAACCAACTGGGCAAATGGTATCATCAGAGGTATGGAAGACATTTATGTCTGTCTGGATCTTCCCTGCCTGTGCAGGACTTGCAGGGCCAGGCACACATCTGCCCCTTCTCCCAGCACCTTGTAGGGCAAAAACAGAATGGACCCTACTGCAGGTTACAGAGTTCATTGTGTGAATTATCCAGTAAGTTTTCCCAGCTTATGCTCTCCCCGGTTTCCCCAGGCAGCAACTAAAGTGCTTCAGTGGGCTGTTGGGCTTCAGGGCTTCAGAAAGGCTATTGCCTGGGGTGGGGGTGGGGGGGGGAAGGGGGGATAGTCTGAACAGGATGCAAGCTCCTGTGTTACCCCAGTCCCCTGTCACCCTACTTTCTCCTGCCTAGGTGCTGACCCCCTGGCGAGCCTATGTGCTACTGGTGACACTACCAGTGAGGGTAAGTGTTGGGGTCCCTCTACTCCATGTTAGACCCCTGCTGCTCCCAGCAGGACCCCACTCACTGCCTTGGGACACCAGCCCCAGTGCGGGACCAGGTGTCCCGCATGGTGACCACAGGTACCCTGGGTCAGGAGGTCTGGAAAGCCCCAGGGAGCAGTATTAGTCTGTGGGGCTTGCCCCCAGCATGCAGCAGCATCAGGGGCTGCATTATGGCACATGAGGTAGGGTGGGTCAGATAGCAAAATGGGAGAAGGAGCTCAGATCAGGACACTGGCAGCCAGGCTGAGATTTGGGGGCTGGGGGGCTCTGGCCAAGTGCAGGGAGAAGCTGTGGTCAGGCACTGCCCTGGGTCATGGGAAAGAGCTTGGAGTCCAGGGTGCTGATGCATCTCTGTCAGCACTGAGGCTGATCCAGCCCTTCTCTCCCACTAGGTGCACAGCAGTTTCAGCTTTCTGGAGGTGCAAGAGATCACAATGCGAGAGCCCGGCCTGGTGAGTGGCACTCACTGGGAAAGCCTCCCTGGACAATTCCCATGTGGGGCATGTTGGCACCCGGATTGCCAAGGCACATTCTGCTCATCTCCCCCCTTTGGAAACCCTGGCCTGGAGCCTGCTGCAGGGTCTGGGGGAAGTCGTTGCCCACTGTTTTACATTTGGGGTCACCATTGCAGAGCTTTGGGAGCTTCCCACCATATTTATCCCTTGGCCACCTCTAAAGAAATCCTCTTACAGCTTCGCCCATGTTAGCATCCTCTTTAGCCAGAGGTAAGGGGAGGCGCTCAGGGGTGCTAAGAGGGGAATACAGGTGTCTGCACCCACTCTCCTGCAGCAGACCTGGACATGCATGCTGCAAAATCACTACTGAGAGCTGTAGGCAGCTCCTGCCTTCCTTGGCATTTGGGTGACACCTCCCACTCAGCAGGGACAGGGTGATATATTGCAACTGGCTTACACAGGCAAAGCCAAATTTAGTAGGAAGGTGTTTTAAGCCCTGTTAATCCTCTTAACAACAAAGCATGCATGCATGGTAGATGTAGCAGGTGCAAACCATGAAGGAGAGGAATGGACTGTCCCAAATTGGACATGTCAGCTGAAACCAAGGCTGCAGTTCCTGTTAATCTCTTTCGCTCATTAAAGCACCGTCAGCAGTGATAGCCCTGACTTGCAAATGGGGCTTTTGCTGCTTGACATTAGAGAGACAATCCTCTTAGGAGCAGGATGCATATTTGAGCTGTGCTTTGCTTAGAGATCTTTAGCAGGAGCACAGAGCTAAAGAGGAGATAGGCAGAGAGAGCAGAAAGGAAGCCATGAGCCTTCAGACAGCATAGCATCAGGAGGCTGGAAATGCCTGGTGTCAGCTGACAGCTTCCACAGACTGGGAAGTACAGGTGGGAAAGTTAGGGGAAGAGCTAGAGCCTCACGTATCCTGGGAGGGGGAGTCAGGAGGAGAGGCACATTCTGCCGAGGTATGCTCCAAGGATGCGAGCAGAGACAAGTGATTTGGGGACAGGATGGCATCACCTGGCACTTACAAGGAAGTGGAAGAACAGCTAACTTCAGATCATTGGCTTATCTCTGAGACCATTTGATTGGGACCACAGACCTGAGGCTGTATGACAGTTCCAGTGGTTACTCACCTGCCAGTCTGAGCACCTGGCTGGGGTAGGCAGAGACTGGCCCTGCTGCCACACATAGAGCCCTGCTCTGAAAAGAAGCTCCATCTTTATGCTGCCCAAGCAGATAATTGTCATCTCCCTCCTACATTTCAGTGCGTAATTAAATTGGAGAATGTGTTGCCATGGGATTTTTGTAGGAGACAAAAGCTAAAAAAGCATCAAAACCAGGTGAGACAATTTCAGGGGGGAAATCTCCATCAGGGGCTGTTTAACACAGCAAACTGGCTGTGCCTTAGCTGGGAATGGGCAGATGCAGCAAGCCAGCTGCTTCTATGCAACATTGCTGTTCACCACTTACACTAGAGATGGGACCCTGGGCAGACAGTTGGGTACACAGACCCAGGCATTTCTGCTCTGCTGGCCCTGCCATCTCAATTTTGCAGGGCCTCGCTGTAGCAGTGCAGGCAAAGAGATCTTTTTTTCTCTGCCAGGATAGCGAGAGGCAGAGCTGATCTGGAGGCAGTTCTGAGGGTGGAAGGAGATTTTGTTGAGGATGAGCAAGTTCAGGCACTGAAATCAATGCCAAATGGGGTCTGTCTTGGTCATTTCAATCCCTAAAGCTCTTAGTAAGAAAAGGGCAGACCACTAGCAAAGCTACTGTGTCTCTGAAAGCTAATCACTTGGGCCAAGGGAAGGGTAAGCAGGTGTTAATGCCTTGGTCTGGCACATGACAATATGTTTACTCCATTTCATCCTAAATTCCTGTTGTTCTCAGCCTTACCTCCACTTACAGTGCTCTGGCTAGAATTATAACTACAGAGACTGGATGCTTGCATTACGAGTGCAGCCCTTGCAGTGCCTGGCCAATTGCTGTCAGCGTCATGTCTGCAGGTTTGGGGTGCCTCACATTGCCAGTTTTCTCAGATGTTTCCCATCCTTTGGCCTCTGCAGGTTGTCCTAGAAACAGATACGTCTTCTTATGTCATCCGGCTTATGTCATTTGATGATTTGGAGCAAGTTGTCATCCATGTCACCATGTCACTTAAGAAGGTCTTCCCAGATTCGTCCCCTGGGTAAGGGTTCCCTAGTCCTCAGGGACTAACATGTAGGAACTGGAGGGATCATGTCACCTTGGAGGAAACATTCTTTGCTCAGACAGAGCCAAAAAGCAGCTTGAATGTCCAACAGGGCCTTTTAATAGGAGGAAACCTTGCTAATGGAGGCCAAATGTTCCTCGTTCCCTGATCACATCGGGAAGAATATTTTTGGTCACTCTCTGGGCCTGGCAAATGGGTTATAGTAAGGCATATATTGCGGTGGGGATGATTTTCTCCCAGCCTGCTCCCTGGTCCTTCCCCCAGAGCACTGCTCAAGAACTCGCCCCCCAACCTGTACAAGAGGATGCGGAGGATCACAGACTCCCTGGAGGAAATGTTGCAGAGCAACCAAGGGCCCTGTGGTAAGTGCTATTCTCCCTGTACACATACCAGACAGGGGCAGGAGGGTTGGAGTACCTCAGAGATCAAGCCAGTATCCACACAGTCATTGTCAGTGGCTATTTGTGGCTTCCCCACGTCTGGTGGCAAGGCACTCCTGCACTGGCTTATGTCTGTAGGAGCCCTGCGAGCAGGCTGCACTCTCCACCGGCGTACCCCATCTCACAGAGTAGGAATGAGGTGCAGGGTGTGTGAGTAAGGAGCCGATCTGGCAGGCTGGGGAGATTGCAGCTTCCCAGAAAGGAGCAGGATAGCTGTATGGTGAGGATGCACAGTCACGGATGCGTCTACCCATGAGGGTGTGAGTGGGTTTTATCTACCTAATGTGATACTGCTGCAGCACCAAGCCTGGGTTCTAGCTATTTGGAGTAGGAACTTTAAAAGCTCCAAGGGTTTTAGTGGGAGAAGAGTTAGACCAACATAAACTGGGAAGCAAGATGGTTGCTAAAGAAAACCAACTACATGAACATAACCCTGTCATACCTCTGCTGCCACCATAGCAACACAATTTGCCTGACATTTCTGAGGGGCAAGGGGGGTTGTTACAGCATGGAAATTGGATCCTAGGTCAATCTCTAGGATCGTGGGGTTGTGGCACAGGTTTGGAGCTGAGATGTCTGTGGGCACATTGGAAAAGCAGACTGTGCCCCAGCACCACAAACTAGGAAGAGCACAAGGAATCGTAATGAGGAGGCCACAGTGATGTGCTGGGGGGGGGCTTCTGCCTGACGTTGGAGCTGTGATGTTTGCAGATGCAGTATGTTGGGGCCAGGCATACAGGAGACATGTGGGAAAAGCAGCATATAGTCCAGATGCCATGTCCAGGCAGACTGATGTGGCCTGGGTATGGTTTCCAGAGCAGGCCAAGCTCCACCTCTGCCATCCCAGTGCCGAGTTTTACAGTCCATGGTCATAACCACTGTGTTTATAAGGAAAACAAAACCTCTTAGTAAAAGGATGCCGAGAGAATACAGGCAATAAGGACCTAGGATTTCCTACATGGATCAGGTGAAGGGAGCAGAGTTATTGCCTCAGCTCCCTGAGTTGTGCATTCCCTTTCAGGATGGCAGTAGACTGAGCAGGACTCTGCAGCCCCTTTGGGGAGGGCAGGGAGAGCCTCTGCCTCCCACTTTTTGCTTTCTGCCTACCCTAAATGTCTCCTCAGTGTTCCCTTGGGGAGGTCTGCTCACAGTGCCCTAAATACTGCCTTCTCTTTGCATCTGAGTTTTCAGAGACTTATGCTGCTTTATGTGATGACAATGGCTTTACCTTTCGTGAGGAGATCCGGTGGGTAAGCTGACCCATGCTGCAGAAAGGAGACAATCACAGCAGGTTGTTCGGAGGGCATGGCAGAGGGATGCTTGCTGGTGCCTCCACCCCACTCTGCAGCCACACAGCCATTCCAAGCAGCAGAGGCATCCTGAGAGCTGGGAGTATCTTGGGCACCAGCTACCTCCCAGGGCTGGGAGTATGCCAAGGTCAAGGAACATCCCAGAGGGCTGGGAGCATCCCAGGGATGGAAACTACAGTTTTACGCTGCTTGAGTGCTCCCTTCTCTTTTGATGTGGTGGAATGAAATGTAGAGAGGGATGAGTTACCTTGGATTAGGAAGCTTCCCAGGCTGATGTATAAGAAAAGCCCTTGGAAACCCATAGTCCTGATGGATATCTCCAAAGAGAAGAGCTGGTGACAGCATAACTGGCCACGTTGGGACACAGACACAGCAGCACAGGCTGTCCCCCTCCTCCTGTGGGACACCAGGTGACTGTAATTCACATCTTTCCAGGCCCTCATCCCCACCATAGAAGGGGTTCATTGGCTTCTTCTGGCCAATCCTTGTGAAAGCAGTCAGGAAGCCACTACAACATAGGGTTGCACCCGTATGGGACACGTGCTCTTGCTGCCTCTGTTCCTAGGAAGGTTTCCGGCTCTGGATTTAGGCATGAGGCTCCCAGCATCTGTTTAGGCTCTTGAGAACTCTGGGAAATGGGTTCTGGGTGAGGGTCCCCGATGAATCAGCCTCTGGGCAAAATATAGCTCCTTCCGTTGACAGCACAGCTTGCCAGGCATGCTAGCAGATGTCGAAGCCCTTCCCCAGACCTGGCACTGAGCCCTGTCTGAGTATCTGTCTGTCTGGCAGGATGTGGACAACATCTACCATAGCCAAGACTGCAGGGAGTTCAACCTACTGGATTTCAGCCACTTGGAGAGCCGGTGAGTCATTCAGCCCCACCAGGTGCATCCTGGAGCACACCCTTTCTCAAGCACCTTGGCCATGCTGCCCTGTACCCACCACCATTTGTCTCCTTCCTTGCTGTGCATGGCAGGAGCTTTTCTATTCTCTTGTTGGAGGTTTTTATCTCTTCATGTGTTCCAAGGATGGTAGGTTTATGTCCTGCTGGCTGCAGGCAGATGTTTCCCCAGAGAAATCTCCAAATTAGAAGGAGAATTCCCTCTGAGAGCCACCTCTGTCCCTCCGGGTGGCTGTCTCAAGAGGCCAGAGAGACTTCCCTATCTGTTTTTAACATCTATATAACCCTAAGAACCAGCTAAGGAGGTGAAAACTGAAGGCTGTGTCGGCCTTTCACAGCTTGTGTCTGTCAGGTGTTTCCTTATGCAAAGCAGCCAGCTCTGCTAAAAGAGCTGCAAAAATTTGCAATTCTCTGTCTCCCCTCCAGATTGCAGCCCTGCTAGTACCCCAGATTGCTGTTACAGAGTTTGAGCCTTGTAATGAGGCTATGATTTCAGGTTGTGCCCTGAGCCTTACATTCAGGTTGCCCTAGCAGCTCTTCCAGTCAGCAGGGGCCTCCAATCCCTCTATACTTATGTATTTAGACATATTTAGATAGATATAGACATATCCAGAGATGTGACCTTAGAAAGAAGGAGTGAAGGCTTATCTGTAGGAGAAGGCAGTTGGCCAGGCTCTCATCTACCAACTGGGAAATAGTAAGAAGGTTTGGGCTTTTCATTTTGGGGAAAATTTAGGTGTTTGGTCCACCTGAATGGGGACATTTTTTGGATATTTCTTTGGACCAGAAAGTCAGAAAGAAACTTTCTGTTCAGTCAAGCATAACATGCACTGTTCCTTAAATGAAGATGAGTTTTAAACAAAAATGGACATTCTGATGGGGACATCCAAATTTTTGATTGATTTTCTTTTCACGGGAACAATCTGGTAAAACTGAGCTCTATTTTTGAGGTGCTTTAAACTCACAGGCCTTCTCCAAAAATGCCTTAGTCTGACTGCTCAGTCCTGCTCTGGTGAACACTGTGTTTGTGCACCCTGGGCCCATTTGTGGAGGTATACCCTGGGGCAGCTGTGGCTGGGTATACCAAAGCTGTTGTGGCTGCGCACCAGGAGGCAGTTGTGCTTGCATGCTCCAGGGTGACTGTTTTTTCACCCTGTGGTGGCTGTGCCTGTGTGCCCCAGGGTGGTTGTGGCAGTGCACCAGGAAGCAGTTGTATGCATGTGCCCTGGGGAGATTGTGTTTGTGCATGCTTGTGTGGTTGTGGCTGTGCACCCTGCGGCGGTTGTACTTGTACTCCATAGAAGGGTGCATATGTGTGGGGCCCAACTGGCTGCTTTGTCAGGCAGCCACCCTCAGTCTGGCCCCTGACTGCCTTGTCCTTGTCACCCTGCAGAGACATGGTGCTGAGTGTTGCTGCCTTGTCCTTCAATCTGTGGTTCACAAAGCTCTACTGCAAGGACTTCAGACTGGTGAGTGCCCATCATGTGGCACAGGTCCTGGTGGAGCTGTGTCTCCTGGAGATGGATGGGCTTTCAGAAAGGCTTTCTTTATCTGCAGAACCTGGAGATTTCAGAGCAACTCCTGTATATGCTCAGCAAATCAGTGACACTGGAGGAGTTGGTGCTGGAAAACAGGGGGCTAAAATCGTAAGGAAATACACTGCTTTTCTGAGGGTATTCTGTAATATTGATGTATCCGGGACAGCACTAGATAATTTCTTCTGGTCAGCACAGAGAGCTTCCTCTATCTTTCCTCCAGCTATTTGGCTGATTATGTCCTCAAAGTGTTAAAACAATAACAGTTTTGGTCACACTTGAATCCATAGGTAAAGCATTTGAGCCATGTCAACCTGCATCTAACAGGACAAACTCCTGCCTTGTAAACTGGAGGCTGGAGGAGGGGGAATGCTTGTCCCTCACAGGTGCTGAAGCACTGATCTGTGCTGGAGGCAGGGCTTGCACCTTCATTAAAGTGGCTGAGGGATCTAAGGATGTCAGAGGGATTCCCAGTTTAGGACTGGTGGGGCTCCTTTATAAGGTCACTGAAATATTAAAGTACACACAGGCCCTGCAGCCTGCCCTGCATGGGTAGAAGACAGCAGAGCTGGACTGCCAGTGTTGTCAGGAGGATGCAGAGCCCTGGCATGGTGCTGAGCAGGATCTTAGCAGCCCTGCCCAGCTCACATTGCATGCATAGTGCAGCGTAGGCCAGCTCACTCACATGCCAGAGCTGGATGTCCCTGCAACTGGGGTGCTGATGCCACATAGCTTGGACAGGGTGAGAGCCCACTCAACAGCAGCCTTCCCACAGCCTGGAGGCCAGCAGACCTGGCTGCAGCCTTGGTGAGGCTTTGCTTTTGGATGGAGCCTGTCATCCTCGTAGGAGCCAGTGCTGCATCCCCACATGGCTGCAAGGTGGGCAGCCATGCCTCTCAATGGTGCCTGTACCTTTGTCAGACACATAGCCCTTCTTTCTGCAGTGACTTCGCTCAGAGGATGGCCCAGGCACTCAGCAGACATCCTGACTCTGTGCTGCACACCATCAATCTTGCTGGCAACCAGCTGGAAGACAGAGGTACCCCACACCCCACAGTAGCAGATGTGTTTAAGCTCATGCAAACTGTTATTTTTCTCCTGTCCTGGGCCTTCCCTTCATCTCTTTCCCCAACTCTGTATCCCATTGGCAGCTGGGCAAAGGCAGCTCCCTGCCTGGAAGTGCCTATGGGGAAAGCAACAGGAAGGGGCTGGCTCCATTCTCAACCCCTAATTCCCTGTGTAGCCTGACGAAGAGCATGTGGAGCAACCCATGGCCTCCTTCTGCACTTGCAAGGCAGCCCAAGCCACTCATCACTGTTGCCGTGCCTGCAGCAAGCAACTCAGAGAGCTGTCCTTGTTGGCCTGCACTGTGGGGATAATACTTAAGGGTGGCGGAGGCACCCAGGCCCCATTTGCGCTGTCATGGCTGCTCAGGGCTTTCTACTCTTCCATCAGGGATAATTGCCTTCAGCCGCCACTTTGAGAAGAGGCCCAAGGGCCTGCAGAGCCTCAACCTGGCCAGGACATCACTCACTGCTAAAGGTACAGCCCCGAGACAATATTCCCCCTGCCCCCTTCAGGTCCCAGTGGGGAGGCCAGTCAGACTGACTATCCACAGCATTTATGGCTTAGCGGGGCCAGGCTGACATCAAAGAATCTCCCAGAGGGGATGGCATGGGTGGGCTGGGGGCCATGTCCCCTTGATGAGGCATTTCAGAGAATGGCACACTCTGCCCAGAATCAGCTTCACCACTGGCGGCAAATAAAATGTCTCCAAAATGATGTTGCAAAGCCTGGCTGGGCATAGCATACTTGGGTGCACGGGATGAGGAGAAGGAACAGTCCCCCAGAGATGCCATGCACAGGATATGTCCAAGAACACAATGTCCTGCTGCCCTGGACATAGAAAATTGCCCCTTCTTCTATTCCATGGCTCTCCACAGTGCAGAGAGTTTTGCACTGAGTTTTGTCACTCTGAACCATACCAAAGTCAGCGTACGGTGAGCACAGTGTGATCTGCTCAGGCATAGGCTGTTTTTGTGGGGATCTGGCACTCTGCTTCCTCCTACCCACAAAAGATGGAAAAAATTGTTCATTTACTGAGACCACGGTGGGGTCTCACACACGGCCATGCAGATGCACAGGGAGGCAAAACACTATAGGGGCTCCAGTGGTTTGAGTTGAGAGGGCCTCAGTCTGAGTGGCCAGAGAGTACAGACAGGCAGCCACTGTGACCCTGGGGAGTTTACTCATCTGCTCGAGTTTAGCCATCCCCACAAGCCCTGTCATCATGAAAATGCTTTCCCCATGCAGGTGTTTTGTGGTGGAGATCAAACCATGAGGCTGATGTGCCAGGGTCTCTGCCACTGCAAGGCAGGAGATGCCATGTAGATGCTTGCTTGCAGCAAAGGGGCTGGTAGTGCCATTGTCCTGATGCTCACCTGTGCCAGTGCCTCACAGGAATTACACCCTCAAGTCTATGCCCCTGCCAATGAATGATGTGGTGCAGGCGTATTGGAGCAACCCTGAGAAAACAGAGGAGGCAGTGCACGAGGTGGGGCTGGGGTCTGGGGGAGATGGGCTGGGGTGCCAAAGATGCCTCCTCACGGGGTTATTTACATGCTGCAGATCCAGTCCTGCCTGACAAGGAACCAAATGCGACACATGCTGCCCACACAAACCTTCTGGCTGCAGCAGGGCATCCTGACCACCTCTTCTGAACAGGCAAGTACATGAAACCACCATGTTTGGCTGTACAGCCAGCTGTTCTGCTCCAGCATGAGTAATCTTGGCTAGTGCAGGACATCAAAGCAGACCTCTGCCTACTTCACGCTGATCCTTGCAAGCAGCACAGACCACTTTTCACACTTTCTGAGCCCAGGACAGAGCAGGCCGTGGAGAAGAGAGCAGGACTGGGCAGGAGGGAAAGAGGCTGAGGTACTCAAGCAGCCTTCATCCTTGTGCTTCGCACAAATTTGGTGCTGAGGAATTTAGGGACTGCTCATCCCCCCCCCCCCCCCCCAGTATGCTGCCGTCTTCATGTGCTCAACACATGCTTGCAAGAAATTCCCTGCTGTACAGCATTCCTGGTCACTAGTCAGGGAAGACCTTGTGGAGCATTACCTGCATGTGCTCCTAGTGCTCAGTCAAGCAGCACCCATGTGTCCTTCTCCTGGGAAATCACAGAAAGGACAGAGACTTACAGTGCTGCTCAGGCGTTGGTGCATGATAGCATCTCCTCTATGCTCCAGATGGTGAACGAAATCTGCCTCAGCGTGCAGAAGCATGTTGACATCCTGAGCTCCTGCCTGGGCAGGGAAGTGGAAGATGACGTCCTCTTTGCAGAGGAAGCCATCAGGAACGCCAACCTGTCCGTCAGTGTAAGTCTGCCACACTTCCAGGAAACTGCGGTCACCTTCCCTCTGCTTTGCCTTCCTGTTGTGGGAAAGAAACGTTCAATTCATGGGGTTTAAATCCAAGACCAAGCAGTTTATTGATTTATTAATGACATTTAACTAGCAAACAGTGAATTTTCAAGATCAGTATCATAAATGCAACAGATATACATCACATTACTAAACACTCGTAAAATATTAAAAAACAGCTTCAAATTTCTGAGCCCCCTTCAAATCCCAAGATGGTCTAATCCACATACATAGATACACACAGTTGTGTGCATACCTTCCCCAGGAACCGTGGGCTATAAGCAAATCCCCTCTTCAAAAGAGGAGATTCCCCTGCTTGCACCACCCCTCTTTGGGAGCTGCGAATGCTCTGGCTTTGGGCTCACCCATTCTGCTTCTTACAATCTGCTGATGCCGACGCTGGTGATAAAACTCCCCATGTTCCTCCAGAGGGTCCCTCCTTGGGGATCCCCATACTCTTAGCTGCATTGGCTGGATGCAGCCTCCCACAACGTGGTGAGGAGAATGTTCCACCAGGCCATGATACTGGTGGAGGCCACTCCTGGCAGTGTTAGACTCTGTTAGACTGCTGCTGTTCCCACTTCTCTCTCCTGATTACACATTTTCTTTCTTCTTCTATACTTCCTTTCAAGCTGCCACTTTTTTTTTTTTTTTTCTTTTTTTTCCCCTCAAGTCTCTTGGCCACCCCCTAGTTACTGTTTAATCCAGCTAGTGGTCATCTTCTTCCTCAGTGTTATCACTCACTATCTCATCAGCTGCTGTTGCAGGGGAGAGGTGTCGTTCTCTCCACACACCTGAGCCTGTGCCCCTATCCCAAGCCTGTCACTATGTCCTCATCCCTGTGTAGCAATTGTCTCTACATGAGCTGGCGAGGCCAAGAGCCATGGTGCCTCCCCAGCTCCACTGGGCTTTTCCAAGAGATACACTGCGTCTCTCCATCCCAGCAGGAGTGAAAATTTGCACAAATCTATGAGCAGTTTGTTAGAGACTGGAGATGCAGAGGACTCCTGGGGGCCAGAATTTCCTTGAGGCTGCACTAGAAAGGATTTGCATCAGGTGTTTTGGGGACAGAATTGCTTCAAATACAGACCATCACAACTGCTTGCTTGCAAGGGGCTGGCACTGACTTTACAACCTACAGTGAGACCTAACAGGGTGGGGGATGCTACTGCAGACAAGGAGAGGAGGGGCTTTCGCCACTTACTGCCAAGTCTCCTGGTAGCACCTGGAGGCTATACCATGGTGAAGATGCTCTGCAGGGACCTGGCGCTGTTCTCCAAATGTTGGGGACAAATGGTTGTGCATGGTGAGTACGTATTCCTGCAACAGGGTGAGAAAGAGGTTACTCATCAGCTTCCTGGGTTAGGGAAGACCTCTAGAGAGATTTAACTAAAGAAGAGAGTGCTGATGCTGCAGAGATACTGGAAGGGATAGGAAAAGATAAGCAGTGTGAGAGCAGATTGTCTGGGCACAACGACAGGAGAGCTAATGGACTCTGGGGGCAGTGGTCAGGGAATGACTGAGAGGGAGAAGAATGCAGAGAGGCTGGGGGGGCCTAACTTCAGCCCGGTGTGGCTGGTAGATCCCTGGGTGTCCCCACCTAATGCAAGGAGAGCTTTGCTACAAGGCAGCCGTGGACCAGGACTGAGCCTACCATACATGGCCAAGCAGAGGAAAGATAATTTGCTATAGGCTCATCCACACTTTCTCTCCACCCCTTGCAGATTTTGCCTCTGTTGTATGAAGCAGGAAACACCCCGTACCAGAACGGCAAGCTGCAGCATAAGATGGAATGTCTCACAGAGGAAGCATCGTCACAGGCCTGCGGCCAGGAAATCCAGGTGGGTGCCTGCTAGGAGCCACTGCAGCAAGCAGGGAGCCACCAGTGGCATGGGATGCTTGTCAGCCTCAGCCCAAGACGTGACAAAGCCCCAGAGGCAGGGACTGTCCTGCCAAAGGGATGACAGCTGCTCTGAGCCTGACACACAGTGTGCTCCAGCAGAGCACCTACTGTGTACCTACCATCACTCAGGTCCCCTCTGTACACAACATCTCCGGAGACAAATAGGAAAACATCTGAATTCTGATAGAAAAGATGCATAAAATTCCTTTTTCCCACCCCTAAATTCTGGATTTGCTGCAGGCGATCATGCAAGCCGTATTGGACACAGTGCACAACCTGTGCCCGGCCATGGTACAGAAGAGGGGAGTCAGGGACCATGTCAGAGCGCATCTATCTCCAGGACCACCTCAACCTCGGTTCTGTCCTGGACCAGATGGTCACTGATGTCTTCAACAAGCTGAAGTGGGTGACATGACTTTTTCCCTTTTTGCTCAGCTGCACATTTAAGGGGCTGCTGCTCAGCTGTCTCTCTCCCTTAGGGCAGCTCAAGATCAGAGTCACCCCATGTGGCTGTGCTGCCAGGGAGAGTGGCCTTTAAGGCCAGATGCATGGAACAGATGCCTTAATTCAGGCACGTGCCCTAAGCAGCCCCATGTGCAGATGCTTTTACTCTCCAGTGCACGACTGTCACATGCACTGAAACCCAGGGAAACACATAAAACTCAGCATTTCCTCTGCATCCAGGAACTATCTTTGCCTTTTTCTACCCAGCCACACAGCATCCTCACACATCTTCGAGGCACAGTACAAGGCCTCTTTAGCCTAGAGAAGAAAAGAAAGACTGAGGGGGGATCTTATCAAAGTGTATAAATATCTGAAGGGAGGAAGTCAAGAGGATGGGGCCAGGCTCCTTTCAGTAGTGCCCAGTGACGGGATGAGAGGCAAATGGGCACAAACTAAAATACCAGAAATTCCATCTGAATATAAGAAAAAACTTCTTTACTGTGATGATAACAGAGACTAGAACAAATTGCCCAGATTGGTTGTGGAATCTCCATCCTTGGGGATACTCAAAAGGCACCTGGACATGATCCTGGGCAACATGCTATAGGTGATCCTGCTTGAGCAGAGGGTTGAATTAGTTGATCTCTAAGGGACCCTTCCAACCTCAACCATTCTGAGATTCTGTGATACCTTCAGAACATCCTCTTTCTCAGCAAGTCCCACTTCAGCCTGTTAGGCTGCCAACTATCAGGCCCATTCATCCCAAATAATGTGGCAAAAAAAAAAAAAATAGGACACAGAGAAGAGAAAGGCAGATTTCAGGTGAGAGGCTTGGAGGAAAGACTCTGCACGAGAGTCTATCACACATACTAGAGGCACAAAAGCTAGCTAAAGCCACAACAGCTGGGCACAGCACAATTACTCCACCTTCAGAAAACAACAACAACAAAAAAAAAACCAAAAAACAATCAAACAAAAAAGCTTAGAGGAGGAATCACCATCCAGAACCACTGAATTGGGAATTGTTGAGTATTTTCAGGAATTCAGATTTCAAGTGCTATTGGCACTTGCCAATAGCTGTGCTATTGACAGTTCCCTCGGTAACTACCCGCAGGACCTGCCCTGCCAGGAGATTCTCATTGATACCCAGCTGCTCATAATTCACCAAGAGATTTGCAATCCAAGGCTGCAAGACATAGACTTTACAAGAAGACATGTTCTTGTTTTCGTACACAAACCTGCAAAAGAAGAGATGAGGCACCAGATCTGAACAGCAGATTGTAAAAATGTAAAAAGATCTCCAGAGTCCAAGCAATGGCTTCACACACCAAGCAACACGATCCCAGCAGAAGACTCAAGTACCCACTGACAGCAAAATGCACCCACTTCTCAGCGATGGCATCCTAAGCTGCGTCTGACCCACTAACTCTCAGATGAGTGGCACCAGGAGGAAGCCCTGACGAGGGAGGTGCAACAGTAGAGACACCCAGACGCTATGGTATCCACACGACACAAAAAAAGGAACATCCTGACTGGCAGCAAATGAGCCACAGGACCTCAGCAGCAGGAGCTTTGCGCTAGCTGTATGCAACCTTTTGCCAGTCTCCCACCTAGCTCAGAAGATTTTTTTTTCTCCCCTTCCATACACTTTCTTATCCTCCGTCCTCCTCCATCCTCCATCCTCCTCCCCTGCCCAGGCCTTGTTGGTAACTTTCAACCCAGCAAAGGGTACCGCCCTCGCTGCAGGCCCGCAGCGGCCTTCCGCCACCACTCTGCCCCTTCCTGGCATCCCTCCTCCTCCTCCTTCTCAGCCTGTCCCACCTAGGCTCTGAAGCCTGACGGGCCACCGCCACAGCACCCAGCCACTCCAGATTGCCTGCTCCTCCACTCCCAGCACTGCCATAGCCCTAACCCGGAACAGCCAAGGGAACCACTGGCTGCACCACCCGGAAGCAGAAGCGGGTCCGGGGCACAGGCTCAGCTGCCGCTGCCGCCATTGCGCCGTCTCCAGAAGGGAGGGGTGGTTCTAGGGGTTTCTGGGTTTTCCAGCCTGTTATCGTTGCTGCGGGCAGTTTTCTTGTCCCACTTGGTCTGTCCTGCCCTGTGGCCTTGGCATTGCATAAGTTAAGGGCAGCAGCCTGTGCTGCATGGGGTCAGAGAGGCCGTCATCACCTGTTTGGCCTCAGGAAAGGAGAGGGACAAGTAGGAGGGTGGAGGTGGGAAAGGGTATCTCCGTGAAGGAGCAGAGGTAGTTCTAGCCCCCCAAAATAAGTGCTTCAGTTTTGGTGGACTGGAGAAGGCGAAGGCATGAAGGGATGGCGGTAGCAGGGTGGCACCAGCGCAGTGCCTGCAGTGTCATGGGATTGGTCTGTGCCCTGCTGCACCTCCAGGAACCCAGGCTGCTTTCCCACTGACAAGCTGGCAGAGGACAGCTTGGTCAGACGGGCCTGTGCCCGGGCTTCGTAGCGGGCACCACGCAGGCAAGCTTCCATCCCAGGGAATACCTGCTTGGGGAGGACACTCAGCTTCATTTGCTGAAGCTTGCCTGCCCTTGGCTTCAGGGCATGAATTATAGCCAAGAGACTGGAGAGAATTTCCTAGAACCAAGGGCTGGTGCAAGCCCTCACAGGAAAATACAAGATACTCTGAGTCGCAGAAGGCACCTGCACAGTCAGTGTGATACCAGCACAGAGGCAGCAGGAGCAGCATGTCAGGGCTTAGTGTCCACTCCGCTCTGGTCACTGGGGCCAATCGAGGAATCGACCTGGGAACTGTCAAGCAGCTCCTGTAGATGCCAAACCCACCCGAGTGGGTCTTTGCAGCCTGCCGGGACCCCAAGGGAGAGTGAGCACAGTTGAGGTTGGACCAGGCTGTGATGGAGTTGGCTGTGTTGGAGAATGGAAATGCAGGGCAGCATGTCAGGGCTGGGAGGGAATTTTTAAGGGCTCAAATGGTGACCTGCATCTTTACAGCATGGCTGCCTGGGAACAAGGCAGCCCAGCTGGCACAGCCGTACGACGAGCTGTGCATGGGGTGTGCAGAGGGTCCAGGGCTCCTGGAAGACAGGCAGGGAGCTCCTGGCACAGCCTGGCACTCATCTCCTCAAGGGCTAGAGGGAAGGGGCTTGCTGCTGTGCTGCATGTGGTTACTAACCAGCCCTGGAGTCCTGTCTGGGCTCCCCTAGCTTTGTGGGGAAGGAAAATGCTGAGGTGAAGGAAGGACACTGAGCGGTGTGCTCAGCTGTTTTCTAACATATGCACAGGATTCAGTCCAAGCTGGGGAGATACTCAGATTCTTTGGGGTAATTATTCTAACTAGATGAGCTAGATAAAATAGTTAATAAGGATGCAGAACTAGCTCAGCAGGCCAGAGGGAAAAGAAATCCCTGACCGGCAGATGGTCCAAATTGGGATTATAATAATGCAGGAGATGGAACCATATGCCAAACAGGACTCCAAAATTTAACAGAGCCAATGAGGGTATACGGCAAGGTAAGAGTAAAATGGGCTAAAGTATGGGAATGTAGACAGCAACTAGACAAATATCCTAGCGACTCCTGGGGAGGCTCTGGCAAGCCCTGCTAAGATATGGGGGAATGACCCCATGAAATTTCAATGATGCACTTGCAACTAGTGTTTTTGTAGATCAAGCAGCCCCCGATATATGAAAGTATTTTAAAGAACATACGCCAGGCTGGCAAAGGGAAACTTTACAAGAGATTATAAGTAGTGGCTCTAGTAGGGACTTTGTAAGTGAAAGAAAGGGGTTGAGGAAGAGAAAAGCCAAGCCTGGGGTTCTGGTTGAGACCAGGAAACAAGGGAAGAAGTTGAGAACAGAGCGAAAGAAGAGAGTGTTGCTATCGTGGGAATTTAAAACACTTGCAGTGGGAATGCCCCCTTCGGCCGTGAAGCCTGACTAGGGAAGGAAATTACCAACGCAGAGTTAGTGCGTGAAAGAAATCATTCACAATGACTATAGGCAGGAGATTCTGACAGCTGTTGGGGGAGATAAGATCTAGGGATTTTTAGTTTGTGAGGCATTCGCTTGGATCAGAAGGGACATATAATAGGAAAATCGGAGGGACAAGAAGTTGAATTTTTAGTGAATATGGGAGCCGTGTTATCTCCTTTAAATTTTACCCTAAAAGGATTCGAAACCAAAGATAGGGTATTAAGACATGGAATCACTGGAGAAGAAAACAAAAGAGAGAAAAAGATTA
Source organism: Rhea pennata (assembly GCF_028389875.1). Taxonomy (NCBI): domain Eukaryota; kingdom Metazoa; phylum Chordata; class Aves; order Rheiformes; family Rheidae; genus Rhea; species Rhea pennata. The sequence continues at coordinate 1,145,513 of NC_084683.1, forward strand.
AGTGAACTCCAATTAGTAACAATAGGAAACAAAAGTGTATGGGGGAGATTTGCATTAGCTGAAGCATCTCCAGCACGTTTGCTGGGAAGAGATCTTTTGCAAACCCTGGATGTCGAACTGTGTTTATCACCCAATGAAACGGGTTCAATATTTACGGGGATGAATGTGATTAAACCTAAGGTTCGATCCCCAGGGTGAAAGTACCCAAAGTGTTAACTGGAGTAAAAGCAGTACGGATGTTGACTTACCAGCTTCAGCCCAACCTGGGATCTTGAAAACAAAGGGAGGAACCCCACTAGCAGTAAAACAGTATCCAGTTCCCCAAGAAGCCAGGAAAAGCATACAAAAATAAATAGACTGAGATATAGCTGGGGATTCTGAGAGTATGTGTTTTACCATATGATACTTCCATATGCTCTATAGAATAATAATAATAAAAGAATAAACTAGATAGAGCTGGAGATCCAGCATAGCCTTTGTGCAAGACTTGTGGACTATCAATCAACATATGGTGACTCCTCCTCCAGTGGTACCTGATCCTTCTGCAAACACTGTGTTGGGCTGGATATTTTACTGTGATCACTTAACTGCTGCAATTTTTTTTTTAGCATTCCAATAGATGAAAAGAGCTGGCCCTAATTTGCCTTACTTGGAAAGGACGGCCGTTAACACAGACGTGACTTCTGCAAGGGTTACTGGGTCTCTACCAAATTCGCTCAAATATTGAAAAAAAAAAAGATTTGAAAGATATTGAGTTTCCTGGTGGTTCGATTTTAATACAATATGCAGATGATTTATTGATAACAAGCAAAATTCTGATGATTGTTTAACGGATACTATATATTTATGCACTGCACTAGCAACTAAAGGGCATTGTGCACCTCCATCTAAGCTCCAGCTGTGCTGTACAGAGGTGAAGTACTGAGGAGTCATTCTGAAGGAGGGACAGTGAATAATTAATCCAGAAGGAATAAAAGCCTTAGCTGAAGTTCCTCACGATTCCTCCTCCAGCTGCATCTGAAGGGCTCTGGAAACCAGCAGAAGGGGAATACGTTCAACCTCCAACTGGTGTTACATGGGAAAGACACAGAAATGCTGTGAAGCTGTCAGGCCCACCTGAGCCATGGGGCACCCTGCATCCCTTCCATTGGCTGCTCCCTTCCTCCTCCCTCAGCATACCTGCTCCTGGGCTCCTGCTTCACAGGGCGAAGGTCCTAGAGGTCAGTTCTGTGTGTTTGGGAAAGTTAAGTGACTTTTGGCCTTTGGAGCGATGAGGACTGGTGCCCAGGCAGGAACTGGGTCCTAGAGAGGTGGAGAGACTGTACCTAGAGCGAAGTCTTTGTGCAAGCCTGAATGGGTGGGGTGGCAGTCGAACAAGCTATAAGTAGCATTAAGGATCTGAGTGAGCTAGTCAAGCTAGAGCAGAGGCAGGAGGAGCAGCACCATGGCAGGGCTTTGTGTCCGCTCCACTCTGGTCACTGGGGCCAATCGAGGAATTGGCCTGGGAATTGTCAAGCAGCTCCTGCAGATGCCAAACCCGAGTGGGTCTTTGCAGCCTGCCAGGACCCCAAGGGAGAGCGAGCACAGGTGAGGCTCAGTGGGGCTGACTTTGCTGGGGGGTGGAAGCACAGGTCATCACATGCTGCCTGGGGGGCATGTTTGGGCCAGGAGAAGATTTGTAAGGGCTCAGATGGGAAGCTGCAACCCTGCACTGCAGTTGCCAGGGCACAGGGCAGCCCAGCAAGCTGTGCATGGGGTGTGCAGAGAGGCTAGGGCTCCTGGAGGACAGGCAGGGAGCTCCTGGCACAGCCTGGCACTCATCTCCTCAAGGGCTAGAGGGAAAGGCTTGTGTCTGCAACAGGAGGGCAGAGGTAGTGGCATGTGATGTGTGCAGGAGGCATGGAGCCGTGTCCGGCTGGAGCAGGGCACCCAGGGTAGGCTGCTGGGCATGGGGCAGTGCAGGGACAGAGCAGGAGCGACAGTGGCTGTGCCTGGCACAGGCTGAGAGCTGACGTCTGCCCAGGTGTCCCTGCCTCTCTGTTGTGCCCTCTCTTGCAGGAGTTACAGCATTTGGCCTCCAAGCACCCCAACCTGGTCATCATTCTGCTTGGTAGGTGCTCCTGGCTGTGCCCCAAGGGTGAGGGCCCCTTGCCCAGGCTCCCCTCATTAACCAGCACTGTCTGCTCCCACAGCCCACCCACTCACCTGGCATGCTGTGTGCACTGCAGCAACCCAGTGAGAGGTGGGAGCGGTGCCAACAGTCCCAGCATGTAGTGGGGGAAGCAGGCTCACTGCTGTCACTCCTGCCCACAGCCTGTCTCCAGCCATGCCAGAGACTCCTGCCTTCCTGCCTGGCAGGGAGAGGCCCTGGGCTCCTCTCTCCTATGGGGCCCCCTTTCTCCCACGTGCCCTGATTCCTGCCCCAGCACATCCCTGAGGGCACATGGGGCTCCTCTGCCCTCGCATCAGGCCATCATGCCAGGGAGGCACAAAGGGAAGCAGGCACTTACCTCGCTCTGTGTTGGCTCTGTAGAAGTCATTGACCCCCCAGCATCCAGGCAGCTGCAGCCAGAGTCAGGGAGCACCTGAAGGGCTCTGGGCTGAACCTCCTCATCAACAATGCTGGGATTGCAAAACCAAGCTCTTTGGAAACTGAGACTGTGGAGAACATGTCCCAGGTGTATGCCACCAACACAACTGGGCCCCTGCTGGTGAGCCAGGTGAGAACCTCCACCTGTGGCTTTGCAGCTCTGCTCCAGGGAACATTGCTTCCCCTTGGTTCCAGCTCCTGGAGCTGGGAGATCCGAGGCAGGTGGGAAGGGCTGAAGGGAAGGGCCTGCTCTCTGCTCCAGAGCCCAGTGGGCTCTCGTCCTGACAACAGCCTTGTACTCTCCAGCTCAGATGGGGAGTGCAAGGAGCCATGGGTCAGTGCCAAGGAGCAGGAACCTGGTGGTCTGAGGTTGCGAGAGCAGGAATCTGCTCACTGATTTGGTGCTGACATGATGCAGTGTGGAAGGAGCAGTTTGAATCTCCTGAAGTGCATCTGCACAGGCCCTTCTTTCCTCTCGTTGCAGGCATTCCTGCCCTTGCTGAAGAAGGCTGCCCAGGGAAGCTCGAGCTCTGAGCTGAGCTGCAGCAAGGCAGCCATCATCAACATGTCCAGCATTGTTGGCTCCATTGAGAAAATATGTTTCTGGGATAATGTGCAATATATCTCATACCGCTGCAACAAGGTACTGCCACGCTGTGCTGGCACAGCATGAGCCCCCAAGCTTTTTATCTCCCAAATCCCCTCAATCCCTCTTGTGACTCCCCTCCCTCCCTCCTGCCATCTCTTTCCACTTGCAACGGTTCTCGGGAGTCCCTTTCTCCCTCCCACGGCACTCGCTTCCTTCCTGTCCATGCCAGGAGATGCTGTATGCCACTTCCCAGTGTCATTCTCAGCTGTGCTGAGTGCCTGTGCCTGGAGACTGTGGCAGCACTGTGTGTCGCAGGGAGCTCTGCTTGCCTGCCCTCCTCTGCCCCTGCCTTGGGGTCTGCACATGTTCCCTGGGGGAGGGCACTGTTTTCCTCCCCACAGTGGTGCCTCCTTGCAGGCTGCTCTGAACATGCTCACCAAGTGCCAGTCCTTGGGGTACCGGCAGCACGGCATCCTCTGCGCTGCTCTCCACCCTGGCTGGGTGCAAACGGACGTAGGGAACTCAGCAGGACACAAGGGAGGATGTTTTCTGGGGCAGGTCCAGAAGAACCTCATTGTTCAGGAACCCAGAGCGTCCTGTGTACCGAACATCCTGAGAGCTGCCGGGATCCAGTGGAGCTGTGTGGACAATGCTCGGAGCTTGTGGCACAGGAGGGAAGGAGAAGGCAGGCAGGGAGCCTTCCTGCAAAGTGCTAGTGTCTCCTCGCTTCACTCACCCCAGTGAGCTTCAAGCCACGGGCTCAGGGAGGCGTTGGCCGAAGCAGGAGCCTGCTCAGACCCTTAGAAGGCCTTGAGTACAAAGTTGTGTTTCTGCTCTGTCCCTGCAGCCCCCACTGACGGTGGACATGAGCGTACAAGGAATGCTGAATGTGCTCTGCTCCCTCTCCGAGAAGGACATGGGGACTTTCCTGGACTGGGAAGGGAAAGCACTGCCCTGGTGAGACACCAGCCCAGCGTCATGCCCAGATCCTGGCAGCAGGTCCCTTTGCTGCTGCACTGTGCCCACATCCTCAATAAACCCATGTCCATGAGCAGCAGTGCTACCGTGTCCATCTGTGACTGCAGCCGGATGTGTGTGGGGGGTATGAACTTGCCGAGGGCAGCCTTCTTCCTAGGTAGGACTCCTTAGCGTTTTGTGTAGCAGTGCCACCAGGCTAGCTCTCCTGACTCATGGCTGTGCATGGGGATCCCCATGAGTGATGGCCTGTGGGTTCTGTGGGAAGGTAACCATGCTCTGGAAACATGGTCTCCAGGAAGCAAATTATCCCGGGGCAGGTGTCCCAGGCTGGTGCCCGTCTCTGAGGAGCTGCGTCACCCCAGGAGCTGTGGGGCCCACATGGGTACTGAGGGAAGGCAGCACAGGGCTGGCAAAGATCCCGAGCAGCCGTCAGGCTCCCTTTCCCCCAGCTGGCTGTGCTCGCGTGCCACGTGGACACCACTCCAGCCTGGGATAGCTCAGTGGGACTGGGGAGTCATGGGAACTCATGCGCCCTCTCCCCAGGTGGGGCTGCAAAAGGGTTGCTCTACAGCAAACTGTGTCCTGCCTCCTGCATCCTCTCCCATGGGTCCAGAGCCCACCGGGAACTCCTGGTCTTAGTGATGCAAGATGGGACGCAAGGCATTCGCACGGTCAGGGGGCAGAGCAAGGAGAGCTGGCCTTCAGGCTCAGCCAGAAGCTACCAACCCATCAGGGAGCTCAGGATGGCATGTCCTGTCCCTGTCTGGATGCTCTGCGGATGCAGCTCACCCAGGACGTGGAGGCTGCTAGCTGAGGCGAGGGCTAGGGAATGGTGCCCAGGGCATGCCCAGCTGGACAAGGTTCCTGCAGGGAACAGGGGAGCTCTAGCCTGAGGACAGTGACCCCCAGCCCCTGGGAGGGCAGGAGGGAGGCTCAGTGCGCTTGAGGCCACCCGCTTCAGAGAGGGACTGAGCACATGCCCCAGGTATTGCTGGCAGCATGCATGTCGAGGGTGGAGAAGGGCTCCCAGCACGTCCCTGGGGGTCGCCAGCAGTTTGGGCTGTGGATATGTGGGGACATGACAGCTCAACTGGGTCCTCACTCTTCCCCTGGGGCCAGCTCTACAGTGACAGCCCAGGGCCAGTGAGACTTGGCCCCACGGTGACAGCCTGGGGCCAACCGGATCTGACTCCATGGTGACATATGGGGTTGACAGAGCCTGGCAACAGTCAGACCTCATGATGACAGCCTGGGGCTGCTGGGGCCTGGCCCCTCTCCTGCCTGCAGGCTCCATTGTTCCTCAGAGATGCCTGAGCAGAGAGACACTTCCAGCTTCTGCTTGTGGCCCTTGGCCTCCACTGGGAGGGCAGCAAGAGGCACCAGGTCCCGGCTGGGCCAGGAAGGGCTGAGGGCCCGTGCATCTGCCCGAAGGGTGGGCTGCAAAAGGCTGCGGGCAGCAAGCTAGCATGGGTGCATGGGCAAGGGAAGCGCTGGCTGGGTAGAAACCCCTTCACAGGCATTGCTGCAGGGACACAGCCTCATGCCAGTGGTGACAGGGGGATGCCCTGCCCCATGTCTGGGAGGGCACAGTAGCAGGTCTCGTGGCGGGGATAGACACCTGCCACTCACAAACAGTAACCAGGATGGGGGACCAGGAGCACACTGGTGAGGGCTGCCCACTCACAGGCAGCTGCTGTGGGGGACAGGAGCAGGGAGCTGGGTCATCACAGGCACAGGCCACCTGGCACAAGCCCCATACTGGCAAAAGGCTGTGCATGCAGAGCCAGAGGAGAGAGGTGTCAGCTCCTGCCATTTACAGAGGCAGGGGGACAGGGGCACTGCAAGACTCCATGCATGGGGTAAGAAAGAAGGGAGCGAGAAGCTGACTCTCATGTCCTTCCTGTCTCCCTGGCAGCCTGAGTCCAGCAAAAGATGAGCAGCAGACCGTGGGCGCTACAGCGGACAGGTGAGGGGAAGGCTGGCAGGGACAGCGGACATGGGGCTCCAGTACAGCTCCAGCTCCTGGCCAGCAGTCTATCACCAGGACACGCTGTTTCCTTCCTGGCTGAAGAAGGTACTTGTAGTGTCCTGCTAGAGGCTGGCCAGCATGGTTAGGATGCCCCATACACTGTGCTCCACCATCAGAGGGGCCTGCAGAAGGGGACAAGGGTCAACATCACTGCTGTGGACCAAGACTTGCACGGAAAGCAGGAGGGTCTGACCAGAGAGTTTGGCTATCCATGTACCTGGCCTACCACAGCTTACTGCCTGCTTGCTGCCAGCTCTGGCCCACCATATTGTCCTAGCATCAGGTGGCATCACACAATATCCTCTCTTTCAGGATACTCTGCCACATCTGCTGCCGTGGCACAGCTATGGCCCTGTAATAACACCTGCGACTCTTCTGCCAAGGGCAGCACATCTCTCATAGTAGCTAGTCCGTCCTGAAACACTTCAATCAAGGTAGCATGTACACTGCAATAGCAGATACAGCATGGCACCTCTGTCATTGGAGTTTCTACAGTGGTGACGTATCCATCACAACAGCACATCTGCTGCAGTACCCCATGTCTCATAGAAGGCTCTGCTGGGGGCTGCACACCTCTTGCGATAGCACATCTATCCTAGTGTTTCATCAGCATGAATCTTGTCCCTTAGGCCAGCACACCAATCCTCCTGGCACATCCCCAGGCTATCACAGAATGGTTGAGATTGGAAGGAGCACCTGGAGATTATCTAGTCCAACTCCCCTGCTCAAGAAGGGTCATGCTGCACAGGATCACGGACAGGCAGATTTTGAATATCTCCAGAGAAGGAGACTCCACAACCTCTCTGGGCAACCTGTTCCAGTGTTCTGTCATCCTCACAGTAAAGAAGTCTTTCCTCATCGTGAAGCTCTTCTCCTGAGATGCATCACAAATGACGTGTTCTGCAACTACCCATCTGTCACAGTTACGTGGCATGTGAGCCGATGCCTGCGTTGCTGATGAGCAGGTTCAGGCCCTAGCCTTTCAGATGGGTCTTCATAGCCTGCCCCTGCGATGCTCTGCAAACTCAGTGTGTCTGCCAGCGTAAAAAAGGCCATGGAGGAGAGCTCTGACAGTTTCCACAGCTGCGGGAGTTGGGTACTGCCTGGCATCCTGCCCTGTTGTGGGATAGGGTCCTTGCCTCCCTAATGGTGCTACACCGCTCATCAGCTCTCTAACATAGCTCACTTCTTCCCACCTCCAATTTACAGCACCAAAATAACCCTGAATACCCCATGCCTTCCTTGTGTGCCCTCAGAAATATTGCTGTGGTTGGAGTAACTCTTTTTAAACAAGTATTATCCAAAAAGGAAGGATTGGTCTGAGTAGATCAGAGTGCTAAACACATCAAAATGAGCAGCAGCTTGTCCTTGCTTATTGGTTTTGCCCAGAAGCCTGGGCTTCACAGACTTAGCTGTGAATATATGTAACGCATCCCTTGGGAGGATGCCTAGCTGAGTTTATGGATATAGCCTTACTGCTTGGATGCTTTAACAAGACATATTTTCACTTCAAGCAGGATGATTGGTTTAAAGTAAAGTAAAGCAGTTTTTATGAAGGTTCATCCAATGTTTCAAACTGCTATCCAGCTCTTTTTTAATGATATAGGAGACCACTCTTAAGAGGAGTTTAACTACATTTGCTTCATATATTCAAGGAATTTATGACTGCACAGGCCTTATTTTATAATAGATTCTTGGTCCTTACATACTGAGGCTCTCACATTTATTTTACATGTCATTGCCATTAGGAACCAACCCCAGTTGGATGTACGTGTTTCAATGAGAGACATCATCTTTGGGGAAACAATAAAACTATGCTCTAGAGTCCATCCACACTGCACAGCAGCTATAGGGGCTGCTAAAATCTGGTGGATAGATTAATTTTATCTTTGAATTACATGAAGATACAGATCTCTCAACCAGAGATCTGGTTGACATCTTTTCTCCTTTTTAGCAATCTGTGCTTAAATTGATCTTCCACAACACAATTTCCCATAGTTTTGCAGCTGTTTCAGGACTTCATAAAGGTGTGATGAAAACAAACTGGGAGAATTTGATGAGCAAATTTGTTTTGGGCTTGCCCTATGTGAATTAAATACCCTTAGGGGCAGCACAGGTCTTTATAAGATTATTACTGCTGTTGCCTTATAAAATCAATGGCTGTTTCTCAACATTAGGCTCAAATTTTAAATTGTTTGTGATTTTGAATATTGAGTTAGGCTTTCCTTTGTGCTGAGGTTTTTGGACCCAGCACAGAGCTTGGACACATTCAGGTGCTGCTCAATTTGGGACTGATATTGCTGGAAGTCCAAATCCTTTCCCCAGCTGACTCATCCTCACACTCCATGCACAGTATCAGCATCTTTGGTGTGTGCGTGTAGCTTCTCCTCAGGATTCAAGAGGGCACTTGTGGCTGGGTACAGGACATTTCACAGCATACTCTTCAGTGACCTTTTGAGGGGATAAAATTAACCAATTTCCAGGTGCTGTCACTCACCATGAGGGATCTTTCACCATTCTGGTGAATGATTAATTTCTTTGGACTACCTGAGTCATTGCAACAAGGAAGAGTCATGGCATGCTTATCGGTAGCCCTTTGAGACCCAAAGCACTTGCATAGTAGAGTGCACACTTGCCTTCCCACATGCCAGCAGCCCAGTGTGCAAGGTGCATGCAGGATCAGAGCCAGGTGTGTGGGATGAGCTTATTTCTTTTGCTACGCCAACCAAATCACCTTCCCCTATGCAATGGCTGAATTGGTTCCTAAAAGCAAAGTGAACAGCTGAGAGTCTCAACTTTGCCACAGTCAAAGAAATAAAAGGATAAGAAAGGGAAGGAAGGAAATGGAATGAAGAGACAGGTCTTACACATTTTAGAATTGATTTCTAACATCCAATTCTGAAAAGTGTATTCCTGTTACTGGTTGGAAATTACCTTTTCTTAATATGGAGAAAGAACATTTGGAGTAGCTTCTCTTTTTGAATCTATTTTGTTGTTCTAATAGGATTTTTCATCAGTTTTTAGCTTACTTGGAGACTTGACTCTCTTCTGGATTGTACACATTTTAGTAAAGACTTTATATTGAGTGACCAGACCCTTGAGATGTCCCTTTTATGCTGGCCAAGCTTTGGTGAGGAGAGTGAGTGTGCTCTTTGCATCACATATTACCAGTTGGGGATCTCAGGTAATTTTAAAGATGCTATCACTTATTACAAAGAAGGCGTTCTACTTTTAGTATTACGAGAGAAAAATTCACTGCCTATTTTTAGTAAAGATTGACTTCAGAAGTGTCTTTTTGGCTAAGAAATGATGAACATTTACTTGAACTTTTTAGATGAATTTTTAACAAATAAACAGGTAGGTAGAAATTGATACAGTATCTGCATTTCCTTGATTCAGTTTCCTTATTATTCACACTACGGAAGTACTTTGGGAATGAGCTCTGGCTACTTCTTATTTCTGTTATTACAGTGGTGAAAATTTTATTGCAAATGTTCCCTTAGCTGCATGTTTTTATTGATTTATTACCAACTCTTTTAAAAAACCCACACTCTGAGCAGCCCTCACTCTCTTAAGACACTACTGTCTGCCTCCCCAAGACACACCTGCAGGAAAACATACTCCAGCACTTTCTGCATATTTAACACTTCACCCCAACTCCAACCTTCTCCGGGCACCTTACATCCTTACCCACCACCCTGGTAGGCAAGTTCGCACAAATACCCTATCTTTAGACACATGAAGTGCTGTCCTGTCTTCTCTCCCTGTTCCACTACAAGCCCTTATGCTGTCCAGATCTGCTTGCTACCTTCTCCTGCTGCTCCCCAGTGCTGCTGACAAAGGTCAACAAATTTGGTCACCTTTGAAAAGGATAGGAAAACTCCCCAGTCCAGGCTGCAAACATCCCAAACCAGACTGTGTCTCTGGGCCTGAGCATCAACCTGTAATATCAACACCAACAGAGAGACAGATTTCCCATGTGCATCCTTTTAGCCTATTTCTTCTCCCTCTCTTTGCCAGCAGCAAAGGAAAGGATGACCAGAATCACCTCCAAACAGGCATCAAACCAATCCTTCTGCTCAGGAACTGTCCAGTAAGTTTGAATGTTGTGTCCTGCCTTACTTTGGTTTGTGAATCTATGTGTCACAGTCCAAAAAGCCAGGCAAACTCAAGTACTGCATTCAGCACTTTTGGGAACTGGTGTGGTACCTTTCCATAAAACTTGCTTGGTCAAGCTGTCCAGACCCACCTCCGCCTGCCTCTGAAGCTAGTTTGACTGCTGGTTTGACAGAGGACAGTGCTGCTTGGCAGGAGGGAGTGGGCCAAGACATTCATGAATTTCCTCCCTGCCTGGCGGGGCTGGAGCTGTCTGGCTGCCAGCATTAAGGCAGGGTATCTAACAAAGCTGTCCTCTGGCCCCGAGGAAAACAGAGGGCTACAGACAATACCCAGTGCAGGGAGAAAGATTGCTCCATACCTAGCTGGACCAGTTTCACGTTGGAGTGCTGGGCAGGTAATTCTCTCAGGGCCTGGAAGTGAAGTGATGGAGCAGGGGATAGATGTCACTGGTGACCAACAGCATGGCTATGAATCCCAGATGCAGGACCACTCATCTGTGCCAGCCCAGCCCTCAGGTCAGCCCCAGCCAGAGCCTGTCCAAGATGGCTTTGCACAGGCTACGGAAGGATTTTGTGGCCGATACACCTGAGGGCTGTGCTGCCATTCAGAGAGACCTGGACAGGCTGGAGAGCTGGGCAGAGAGAAACCTCCTGAGGTTCAACAAGGGCAAGTGCAGAGTCCTGCACCTAGGGAAAAATAACCCTAGGCATCAGTACAAGCTGGGGGCTGACCTGCTGGAGAGCAGCTCTGCAGAGAAAGACCTGGGAGTGCTCGTGGATGACGGGTTGACCATGAGCCAGCAATGGTGGCCAGGAAGGCCAATGGTCTCCTGGGGTGCATTAGGCAGAGTGTTGCCAGCAGGTCAAGCGAGGTGATCCTGCCCCTCTACTCAGCCCTGGGGAGGCCACATCTCGAGTACTGTGTCCAGTTCTGGGCTCCCCAGTACAAGAGAGACATGGAACTACTGGAGAGAGTCCAGCATAGGGCTATGAGGATGATCAGAGGGCTGAAGCATCTGCCCTCTGAGGAACGGCTGCGAGAGCTGGGCCTGTTTAGCCTGCAGAAGAGAAGACTGAAGGGGGATCTAATCTGTGTATAAGTACCTGAAGGGAGGGTGTCAAGGGGATGGGGACAAACTCTTTTCAGTTGGCCCATGCAAAAGGACAAGAGGCAATAGGCAGAAACTGAACCACAAGAAGTTCCGCCTGAAGGTGAGGAGGAATTTCTTTACTGTGATAGAGTAGTGGAACAAGTTGCCCAGAGAGGTTGTGGAGTCTCTTTCTCTGGAAATATTCAAAACCTGCCTGGATGCAACCCTGTCTAACATGTTCTAGGTGACCCTGTTTGAGCATGGAGGTTGCACTAGATCATCTCCAGAGTTTTCTTCCAACCTTACCCATTCTGTGATTCTGTGATTTTAGTGCATTCCCAGCAGACAGGGCAGCACAGTGTTCTCCCGGATGGCATTGCCAAGGATGTAGGGAATTTTGTTGTCCAACCAAGAGGCTGGCAGGAGAAGGGGTCCTGCTGGATTCAGGCTCTCTTCTCTTCCCCAGTCACAGTGAGGTAATGATCAGCGGGACAGGGAAGGGGTTTCCATTGGCAAGGCCAGGATGTGGGCACCCTGTGGGCACAGCTTGGGTGCCCCTCCAGTCTCCTCACATGTAGCTGGGTCGAGCACAGCCATAACCATGAGGCTGGCCTGGGCCCCAGTTGCTGGCCAGGGGGCTGGCAGTTCCCCAGAGACATGGTGAGAATGTCACATGGGAGTGACTCAGTCAACCTGCTTCAAGCTGGGAGCCAGACCCTGCAGAGACCTGGCAGGGCCATGGGGTCTGCAAATTCCCCTTCGCTCACCCAGCTTGTGGCCATCCCTGTGCCTTACTCCTGCACTGACCTCCCATCAGGTTCGCAGCAGGTGGCAAAGGTGTGCTAGGGGGCCTAGGGGCTTGCGGCAAGCTACCTCACCAGCTCCAGCCCAATGTCTGGATTGGACCCTCCCACCAGGACACTTTGAGCCAGCACAGCCACTTTCTATGCACTGGGTGGTGACAAACAGGCTGCACCTGGCAGAATTTCTGGCTGTTCTGCAGGAACAGGAGATGGGGAACAGGCCATGGCATGGCTCCGGGCTCCTGTGGGGATGGTGACAGTGCTGGCAGCAGCTTGCCCAGGCTCAGGTTTGCCAGGCTAGGGGCCAAGGTTGGGCCAGAAGCTCCCCAGCATGGTGAACAAGGGGCCAGACGTCCCCCGTCTGGCAGCATCACCCAGTTTCCCAAGATCTGATTCCTTCCCTGTAGCCCCAGCTGCAGTCCCTGTAATCATGGAATAAGGATCACTTCCATTCAGTGCTTGGAAGGATGCCTGAAACGCAACCACAAAGCAGAAGAGACCTAATTAGGTCTGAAATCTGGCATTTATTATACAAGCTGGCAAGCTCAACTTGTATAAACGATCTCCCTCAGAGCACCCAGGAGCCAGCAGAGGAGGCCCCAGCTCTCAGCAGGCAGCTGTCTACAGCTGTCAGGGCACTAAGCCTACAGCCATCACCTTTCTCCCTGCTGGAGGACAATGCAGGGAGGCTTATCAGACCAACACATCTCTGCTAAGCCAAGGCTCCTGCAGCCAAAACCAGCCCAGAGGCATGGATTTGGGGAAGGAAGAAGTGAGTAACATGCTGAAAGAAACAAGGGACTGCCACACAAAAAGTCTCAACAGAAGTCTCACAGGCTGTGTTTGGCCCAATATTTGGGGCAACCTGAGCTTAAGATCGGGGAGGAAATAAGAGCAAAGTAGTGGGGATGGGTCTGTTACATCTGGACATGTCTAAGAGCATCTCTGCTGCTCAGCCCTGCTCAGCCTCTCGGAGGAAAGTGACTGGCTGGCTATTCCTTGAAGATCCAAGTAGTTTCAGACCTGGCACTCACCAGAGAAATATTCTGGCTTCTGCCAGCAGCTGCTAAATGGTGGAGGGGCAGGAAATTTGAAAAACCTGTTTTCAGCTGACACAGTGCATGGGAAGAAGAAGCAATGTTTCCTTCCATCTCTAGTCCAGTGGGTAGACTAAGGCCTCCATGCAGGGTGTACATTTCGGAGAATGGCTGGCATTAGACTGATCCACTGTAGAAGGCTTTTATTATGGGCATAATCACCCATGCAAGCAATTGCACTATGCAGTCTTGCCTGTTCCTGCTCCTCTCTACAAGACAGCACCTAGAGCAGACTTCCCATTAGAAACCAACATGACTAGAGTTTCTTCTTTTTCTTTCTAGGCTCCTGGGAAAGGAGAAAATAGACATGAGAAAAAGGCAGCTGAAGGACCAGATCTGATGAGGACAGCTGCTGGCCAGCCAAGCACAAAGCTGAGGAAGCCAAGCAGCAAGCAACCTTTGGAAACATCCAACTGTTAGCCAAGGTAATGGCCAACATTTCGGCCATCTTTGCCATTTTGGCCAACCAGACAGCAGCACAGACGTGCCAGGGCACAGGTCATGGCTCAGGAAACACTACTTGAGGGCAGGTTTCCCAAGGGTTGCTGTGGGAAAGAGATGAGACAAATATAACCAAGATCTCCATGCTGTCAAAGCACCCTGTGACTCTTAAGAATGGGGAGGACATCGGCAGGACTCAAATCCAAATCCCCTTCAGAGGTAGCTCAACACAGACTTCACACTAGGTTGCCCGGGGCTCCATCAAGCCAGGTCTTAAAACTCCCTCGAAAAGAGATCCCACAGCCTCTCTGGGCCCATCTTTCAATGTCTGACTATCCTCACAGTGAACTTTTTTTTTCTCTAGGGCAACCTTCTCCATTTCTACCTTATAAACACTGCCCCTTTCACTCTTACACTGCCCCTTTCACTGTGCACCTCCGTTACCTGCAGCTCCCTGACTGCATGAAGTGAGCACAATTGCTGCATATTGAACAACTGCAGTACATCTTGTTTGTGAACTGGTCCCCTCAGACCCGCTTTGCAACTGCTACATCCCACGCAGGGGGCCCCGCCATATTGACCGAGAGGCAGGCAAGGAGGGCCTTGATCACTGCTGGCAGCCACCCAGTGGATCCACCCTTCCTGCACTGGCTCTTTCTCCCCCTTATTCCCCTCCTGGCCCTGGCCTTTCTAGCAGCCTGTTGCCCCTCAGACGCCAGCACCTCAGGCCTGTGCACCAAAGCGAACCCGTGCTGAGCTCCCCGAGGCCTTGTCGTAAGGCAGGATCACAGCAGAGAGCATGCGTGGCACTGCCTGCCTGGCGCCACCAGCAGCGCTCTACAGAGGGGCTGCGGCACCTCAAATGGCGGCGCCCTGCCCAGCTTCCGCCCAGCCGTGTCACGTGGCCTCATGTCCCGCCATTGCATCAGCCAGCCGCCACCCCGCCCCTCGGCCTGGCAAAAGGGGCGGGGCTTATCCTGAGCGTGACCACAACGACAGCCAATCGGAGAGGGGCGTCCGGTGCCCTCGGCAGGGGCGGGGTGGCTCTTGCCGCGGGGCTGGTGGTGCAGAGCGAGGGGCTGCGGCAGCGGCCGTGCAGGTAGGGGGTTGGGGGGTGCCGCGCCAGACTGGGTGCTGGCGGCAAGGCGCAGCACTGCCGGGTGTGAGCCTGCTGCAAAGTGTGCCGGGAGCCTGCCTCTGTCAGCGGCCATGGTGGATGCGAGGGCCAGAGCGACTGCGACGGCCTGCAGGACCTCTGCTGGGGCTCTGGGCGGCTTGGGGGGCCGTCGGCATTGGGTTTGCCCCCGCGACCTCTCTTTGCCTCCCAGAACGGTGTGGGCTGGGGGAAGGTTCCCCACGAGGGGGGCGGTGGTGAGAGGGTGGAGGCAACGGCACCGCTGGTACTGGAGCTGCTGGGAGAGGCTTTTCTTCCCGCCTCTCTCGGAGGCCGAGGACAGTGCTAAGTACCAGGTACAATACACAGGAGCTGGTCTTCTGTCACTGGTGTGAGTAAGGTAATGTGACTGCTTGCAGGGGTGATTTCCAGGCATCCTTACAGCTGACCCAGCTTGGAGCAGGTGGGTTGGAGCAGGAGATCTCCAGAGGACCTTTCCAACTGCAGCCATTCTACGATCCTATGCTTTATTCACCTTGAATGGTTGTAGGACTTAGGAGTTCTCCCCAGGGATAGGGCAAGGCAGACACAGTCTCTAACAGTTCAGTATCCAGGTGAACTTGGTATCTTCAAATACATGGTTTCAAAAAACAGGTAACTAGAGCTAGAACTGCAGACATCTGGGAGGTTGGAGGGGGTAGGTTTTGGATCAGCACCATTTGGGACGGATTGATGATTAATCTGGGGAGTTGGTGAAAGTAATTGTTAATGTGAGGAACCCCTTTTAAGGGATAAATGCAGTGATCCTGATGTTAGTGCTTGAGTTGACAACGTGATGTCTTGATGTAAGAGCCTTGTTCTTTGCTGTCCCCTCAGATTGCACCAAGGCCTGTCTGCTTTCCCTTGCACTTGCTTTTGACAGCTGTGGCTTGCAGTTTTAAGATGGAAGTTACACTAACAGCTAGCCAGATCAGGCAACGATTTATTGACTTCTTCAAGGAAAACAAGCACACTTATGTGCACTCTTCTTCTACAATACCCCTGGCTGATCCCACACTGCTTTTTGCCAATGCTGGCATGAATCAGGTAGGATTCCCTCTCTGGTACTGTGGTTCTTATGGACATTGCCTGTAGCAGTTGAAATCTATGAAGCTGTCTGCAGAGCTTTTGGAATGCCTGCCCCTTTTTAATAAGCTCCTCCTGGATTCCTGAACTTACCAGTAGTTTGTCAAGCTCTAGGTGCAGTCTAAAGCCGCTTGTAGCCTCTTAGATGGCAATGCATTTGCCTTTCTCCTCTCGGATAAACGCCTGCTCCAGGTGTGACTAGCTCTGTAAACACTTCAATTTGCAGGGAATTCAGTTTTCTCTTCACATTTTAGTGGCTGGTCTCTGGGCTGAGCTTGGTCACATTCCTCTGATTTCATTTTAGTGAGATTAAGATTTGTCCCTTTATATCCTGAAGACAGGGTTTTCAAACAAACTACAATCTCTTCCATGGATTGTTGGAAAGTCTTTGCTGTTTTCATGATCCCCTTTCATCACTTTGTTATAAAGAGGTACCTGGTGCATTTCCTGGGGTCCCCTGTTCTATTGCAGAGTTGGTAGAAACACTAGGAGAACTTCCTGAGTCTGCTGGGTTGACTGTGCAGCCGTGGGAGCACTGCCAGTATTCCTTCCTTGACCCTTTGGACCACAGCTGGTGCTGCAAATAGATGCATGAAGAATCCTGGCACAAATGACTAATAACTATTTTAATGAGTGGTTGGGGCTGGGCTACTGAAAGTGCTCTGCAGAAGATCAGCATACAGTTTTTGCTAACTATATTGCCAGCTGGTAATCTGGTTGCTTTCAGTCCCTTTGGAAGTCCTGGGGCTTGATGTGCTCCAGGAACATGTACATGTGCTGAGTTACAGCCAGTTTTACTCCTCCTTCCATGTAGGAGACAGCAGCCTTGATGGTTCTGAATGCTACTTTAGGTGTGTCCAGGCTGGTGGCATATCACGAGGTAGATAAAACTCATTGCCTTGCTTTTGCTAGCAACATTTGAAAGTGAGCTTATGATATTTTCCCTTCATTTAGATTTCTTTCTTCCTTTTCCTCTCAGTTCAAACCCATCTTCCTGAATACTACTGACCCCTCACACCCACTCGCTAAACTGAACAGAGCTACCAACACTCAGAAGTGCATCTGAGCTGGAGGCAAGCACAGTGACCTGGATGATGTGGGAAAGGACGTCTACCACCACACATTCTTCAAGATGTTGGGGTCCTGGTCCTTTGGGGAGTATTTCAAGGTAAAACTGGCAGCTCTGAATCTTTAACGCAAAGTTGCCCATCTCCATGATTTCAGCAAAGTGTTTGTCTACAAATGTACCAAGAGGAAAGAAAAGACCTCTACTCAAGAGTAGTTCCAAAGGTCCCCAAGGCATGTTGTGCTCCTTTGGAATAGATGAACATGGAGTAAAAACCCCACACTTCAGGATGTTTTGAGATTAGTCACTTGGTGTTTACAAAGGTGCTTATATTCTCACTGCTGGTTTGATGTCTTCAGGTAGAGGTTTTATTGGCTGTAGCCATGGAAAGGTGCGTATGCTCTGACTATGACCTCAAAGAGGAGTGATCATAACATAATGATATCCTTGCCCAAGCTTCTTGCTAGAGGAGGGTTCGACTTCACAAAAGGGATGTTAAGAATACAGTATAACAGCAGATTTCAAAGGGTTTTTTTTAGGCAGAGAACCTTCTAGGGGCTAATTTGACTGCATTTGGAAAGCCATATGAGATGTTCCGTGTACCTTGTGTGTTACATATATTAGTTTGCATATTTCTTATAACAAAAGTCTGTAAATTCTTGACTGTTTCCTCTGTGGAGAGCTGTTCTGGTCCAGCTTCTGTCTGGTAGACCTAATAGCACAAGGAGACGTCTGGAGAGACTTGGCTGAAATGTTGTGTGGAGACTAGTTTCCTGATCTTCCGAATGACCCTAAGTCAGGCACAGAAGGTTTCTGCATGTTTGAGAGACTCCCTGGGTAGACTGTAGTCAGCTAGTGAGTACAGCAGCTGATATTCTGCATGGGCAGGTGTTGCATGTTGAAGAGAAGCTTCCTTTTACTTGCTTACTTCATCTTTCCTTCTACAGGAACTTGCTTGCAAACTGGCTCTGGACCTTCTCACCAAGGAGTTTGGCATCCCTATTGAAAGACTCTATGTTACTTACTTTGGTGGAAATGAAACTGCAGGATTGCAACCAGACCTGGAGTGCAAGCAGATCTGGCTGGATTTGGGGTAAGGTCCTACAATCAAGGAAGCTGCATGTTTTGATAAGCAATAGGGAAGGTATCAGCTAGGCAGCGTTGGAGGCTTCTTTTGTGGCTTGAGGGGGACAGATGTCTCTGGTCCTGCTTGCCCAAGTGTGAGTGCACTTCTGACTTTTGGTAGTTCTACCCAGTTTAGCCAGCAGATGCAAGAGGTCAATACTGTTGAGGAAGGTGGGTTTGAACTGAGAGGAAGTCTAAACCAAGGAAGGCATCTGGGACCTGTCTCCAGCACTCAAAAGTACAGCTTTGTGTTGACAGGCGCTCCTTTGCATCAGGAAATCTTTAATTTTTCACAATTTAGGCAACTGTCTGCCTTTGTTCAGAGAAAGGTGGCATGCCTTATGTGGCAGAGTAACAGGCGTATCTGGCATATCACAAATAATGTTTGCAGGGTGGTAGAACTGCAAAGCCAAAGGGAAGCACTAGTGTTAGATGGAAGAGGCCAAGACCTGTACCCTAGCTCTTCCAATTCAAAATTTCTTGTATAAACTTAAGAACATAAGTGCCCTGCTAGGTCAGACCAACAATCTTTTCAGTTCAGTGTGTTGTCTCTGACAGCAGGAGGAGGAGATGCTATTCAAAAAGAACAGGCAGGCCTGGCTGTGGTCTGCACTCTTTCCCTCATCCATTTCCAGCATCTGCAGTTGTTGGATTAAGGACAATAGAGCGTGTGACCTCAAGGCAGGCAAGGAAGGGTTGGCTACTGGTGACACTCAGAGTTCATGAGGGGTTAAACAGGATAGATTTAATAAAGGACGTAATGCTCCAAACTGCACGGGAAGCCCTGGGAATCGCACAGAGGAGTCACTGATGGGAGGCTGCCGGAGGCATGGGTCAGACACACGAGTGGGACGCCCAGACAAAGCTCCACTTGGATCCTAAGGGCTTCTTAATCTACTAGAACTGTTCCCTTGTCTCTGCTTTGCTAAGCCTGAGTAGCTGCTGGCTGGGAAGCAGCTAGACATTGTTGACAAAATGGAATGTGCATGCCTGGGCATGATGGGAATTTGGTCAATGTGTAGTTTCACACGCTGGGCCTGCTATCATGTACTCTGCCAGTCACTGACTCTTCAACAGATCTTCTGCGGGTGCTCTCACTACAGAGGGATACCCTTCTATTCTGTTTATGTTGTAGGGACCTGCACCTCTAAAGTATATCTGATCCTACTTTGAGCCTGTTGGATTTTTGTAACTCTCAGTCATAGTCCACCCTCAACCTCCTCCCCTCCAAACTGAAGACTCTTACTATTTCCAGCTTCTCTTTGTAAAGCAGAAGTTCTACCCCTAGGTAGTTTTAGCTGCCCTCTTCTGTTCTTTCTCTGCCTCTGCCTCACCCTCCCTGAGATGTGGAAACCTGAACTGCACTTAGCAGTCAAGCTGTGAGTATGCCAAAATTTGATGTAGCAATGAAATGCCTTTGGTATTGTGGCTGTTGCCCCCTGTGAAACCTGTTATGAACCCCATGACACAGATCTAGACTGTGGGGCAAAACCTGCCTAGCATGCATTAAAGTGAGATAGCCACTTTTGTTCCTGACTGAGGCTTCATTGAGAAGTTCTGTAGGCCTCTGCCTACTCAGCAAGGAATCTGGGTGGTAGGATCGTGAGAATTAAGCTCTTGGCTTGGTCTGTCACAGGACCCTGACCACTCTTCTGCCCATTCAGGGAATTGCTGAACTGAAATTTCTTTGATACAGTCTTCAATTCAGGGGATTCCTGCCTTGCCATGAGTCTCTGTTGTTCAACAGGAGTTTCTTATTACCGGTTGGCTGAGAGTAGGATTCTGCCTGGCAATATGAAGGAGAACTTCTGGGAAATGGGAAACACAGGCCTCTGAAGCCCTTGCAGCGAGATCCACTATGACCGGATTGGGGACAGAGATGCCTCGCACCTGGTCAATCAGGATGACCCCAGTGTCCTGGAAATCTGGAACCTGGTGTTCATACAGTTCAGCTGGTGGGTGAGACCTGCATTTCCAGGTGGCTCCGGTTTTGCATGGGAGTTTACTCAGGCTGTGTAGTTAGTGATGGCTCCTAGCACAAGACCACATTTTTGACCGTTCTGCCCATTTTTCTTCTGAGCTGCTGAATGGAGAGCACAGCTGAACTATGAGTCCTGGGACTTGCATTTATCCATGCTGTTCCTCATTAGACATGTAGAGTCCCATTAACCACAAGCCATCTCTCCTGTCAGCCTTAACCCCAACTTAGCAGTTTGGCCACTTTCTCGGCCCTCTGACTCAGATGTCTTTACTGCTTTGCTGTTTGCTACAGCCTCATTCCTGTACCTACAAACACCTTCAGCAGTTTAAGCCTTGTAGAAAGCTTTTGAACTTTGGTATTGCACCACTGAGAAGTTAGAGAAGTCGTGGTGCTTGGAGGCTGGGCACGCTACCATTGACCGAGGGAGAATCCATATGAGCCTTGCTCTTCATTCAGTCCTGCAGGGTCACCCTTCAGTGTCTCCCTGTCTCCCATCAGGCTCTTGAGGTCAACAGGTTTGGGACTGCTGACCATTCCTTTTTTTTCAAGAAGCTGTGCACTTTGCAATGTTCTGTCCCCCAGCCAGCTTGAACAGAAGAGGTTGGTTATACCTGGTTTTGAGGGCAAATTAGGAATGATTCCTCAGCTCACTAGTAGGGTTAAGTGGGAAAGAGATGCCATCCTGATCTGGGTCTAGGTTGTTGTTGAGGTTCTTGTTAATTATATTTTATCACAGTTCCCCTGTGTGTGATTTGTGTATGGGCCTGTCTCTTAAATCTTATGCAACAAAATCTCATGGAGAGGAGAGATGGGCATGTCTCTGCAGTGTCTCTCTCCATAATGGCTTGTCTTTCCTTTTGGGTTTGGAAAGGGAAGCTGATGGGAGTCTGAAACCTCTTCCCAAGAAGAGTATTGACACTGGGATGGGTCTGGAGAGGCTGGTTTCTGTGCTGCAGAACAAGATGTCCAACTACGACAGTGACCTTTTCATTCCTTATTTTGAAGCCATACAGAAGGTATGAACAGGGTAGTCTGGGCTTGAAGACTGACCCAGCTTTGTCTGTTTCCCTATTTCCTGGACCCTCAGGGAGATGTAGGGAGGTGATTGGGCAGGGATAGTGTCTGCAGATCTCTGCTTTCCCAGCTAGGGTGAGCTCTGCAGATTTGTCCTTTGCTGAGGAGGGTAGAAACTCAGGCTGGCCCAACTGATTGCTACCTTGGGGTATATTTCCAGGGCAGAATGAGGGACATGAGCAGTGCGGCTTTCCCATCTATTTCCTGTGAGCTGTCCTAATCGTGTACTCCTTGGTTATCTCTGACAGTGGGAGATGCTCTGGCCAAGAGCCATCCTTTTGCCAATGATAGATAGCACATGTTGCCACTGAGTACTAGACTCAGAGACAGAATTTGTCCTTCAGACTTCTACCCAGAACCTCATGTTGTGCTAATCTGCAGAAATCCCCTGCAGAGAGGAGATCTCTGCCCTAAACCATGAATGGTCACTTGCAGAACCAGTGTGCAATTACTCTGTCTTCCTGGGTGGGGAGGGCTGTTACCAGTGCCAGGAACTAACTGTCATGAGCCCTCTGTGTAATACACATTTATTCCTATGGAAGTGTCAGAGCTCTCCAGCTGCAGATTGTACTGGAGAAAACACGGAAAGCTCAGATACTTCCTGATCCTCAGAAGGATGTGGGGCAGAACTTCAGAGTTAGAGCTACAGGGCCACCTTTCCATATGTTAAAGCCATCGACTAGGCAAAGCAAGTGTGTTCTTGTTTTCCTGCTGTGTGTGGATTTGCTGGAAGCCTGACTGTGAGGACCTTGGCCCATGGTGCAAGATTTGCACCATGTGCAGCCACTCCATTATTACAGCAGTGCCTTTCTCATGGGTAGAGATAGAGACATCCCTAAAAAAGGGAAGCTGGGACCCACATGACAGAATTGGAAAGGCTTTTTCCTGGGCAGGTTAATACCAGGCTGGAATCTATGAGCCAGTGCACAAAACAGATGTTTTCTTTTTTGGATCACCGTTGACTCTGTCCCTCTCCCTACCTCTGCTCCCTTGGGTTTTTTATGCTGTGGTAATTTTACTCTCCCTTCCTCTGGCCCTGGGCATCCTTTGGCCCTGCAAATGCAGGCTGTGGCACCATGTGGAGCCCAGCAGCTCTCTGTCTTCCCTGGATACATCAGCTCAGCTTCTTGTAAGAGGAGTGTGCCGTCTCTGAGCCCTGGGAAGGGAGGGGAGATGAGGCTAACTTGTTAGGTGCTTCCCCTGCAGTTCTGCCACAATGCTGATCCTCCCCCCCCCTACACTGTGCCAATTGCCTTCTCTCTGCACAGGGCACTGGTGCCAGGCCGTACATGGGACAGGTTGGTGCTGATGATGCAGATAGCATAGATATGGCCTACTGTATGCTGGCTGACCACGCACGAACCATCACGCTGGCCCTTTCTGATGGGGGCAGACCTGACAACACTGGCAGAGGGTAAGAAGGGAACTGCCATGCTGCTGCTGCTTCTGTTTTGTTCAGTACAGCTTTCCTGAGGGGAGTGGAGTCTTGTGAGTCTGTGAAATGTCTTTGAAGGCATCACTAGAGCAGTAGATAGAGGAGTGTTTGCCACAGTATATTTGATACTTCAAAAAGCCCTGCAGCACAGTCCCCCAAAAGATGAAGACACATCAGTCTGAAAGCTCTAGTGAGTACCAGTCCCACTGTATCAACCCCCAGAAAGGATCATTATGGACAGGTGGACACAGAACTACACTTGCAGTAATGCTGCTGTCAAAAATGTAATGAAATTTGGGCTGGGGCACTGTGCAGTGGGTACCACTCATAGGACTGGTTCTGGGCACCTAGTGAGTCTGAGGAACAGGGCTGAGGCCAGGCACTTCACCTCTGGCTTGCTGCTGGAGAGAACAGTTAGTTGAGAGAAAATATGGAGAGAGGGTGAACAAGCCGGCATTCTTGGTCCTGGAAGGGGATGCTGGTAGGTGGATACAGAGGGATCTTATGAGCATGAATCGGAGATGTAATGTTAGCATGAGGGCTTGTGCTATCTCCTAGGTATGTGCTGAGGCGGATTCTCTGACGGGCTGTGCGCTACTCCCATGAGAAGCTCAATGCCCCCAAGGGCTTCTTTGCTACACTGGTTGATGTTGTGGTACAGTCATTGGTAAGTTCTCTTTTCACTCTGCTATATGTGCTAGCCTGTGCAGATCACCATGCTGAGGGGCTAATCCTCTGGGCTGTGTAGGGGGATGCCTTCCCTGAGCTGAAGAAGGACCCAGATATGGTGAAGGACATCATCAACAAAGAAGAGGATCAGTTCCTGAAAACGCTCACCAGAGGACGTCGCATCCTGGACGGGAAGATCCAGAGCCTGGGAGACAGTAAAAGCATCCCCGGTAAGGCTGTGACTTCTTTCCAGATGAACCAAAAGATGTTTATCATTTGGGACTGAGTCAGGGCTTGGCTGGGCTGGGAGCTGCGAGCTGGAGTCAAAAGCCTGTTGCTCAGCGTAGGGCCACCCCATTTTTCTTTTGTCTGTGTTCGCTTCCTTAGATCTGCAGCAGCCCAGACACAACATGCTAGTGTGATCTCTCTGCCCTGAGCATGCCAGTGAAGAGCTTATCAGGTGGTCATGTTCACCAGAGGCTTGTTTTCTACCCTGCCAATTACTGACTGCCATAGCACAGAGCCAATTGGGTGGGACAACCAGTTGAGAGCTGGAAAAGGGATATTGGCTCAAGGAACAGGAGTGCTGACTGCTGTTTTTACTCTGCAGGTGACACTGCCTGGCTTCTGTATGACACCTATGGTTTTCCTGTGGATCTCACTGGGCTGATTGCAGAGGAGAAAGGCCTTGTTGTGGATATGGAGGGCTTTGAAGAAGAGCGGAAAAACGCACAGGTAGACAACATCTCGAGGGGGCACTGGTCTGAGAGGATGCAAGGAGAATTCCCAATCTTTAAGCTTCTGGTCATGAGACTGCTCCTTTCTTATGTGTACACTCAAATGTCTGTGCCCTATGGGAGAGTCCGGAGCACACCCTGAGACTTCCTATGGGACATGCCTTTCCTGTGTAGCTGAGACTGTGTTTGTACACTAAAGTTGTGAGGCCTGTGGCCTCGAACTCAGCCTTCAGACAGAATTACTGAAGTCCTGGGAGCACCTTCCCTTGTTCCCATGGAAGTCCTGGGTCTCCCTGTCTGAGAAGCAGAGCGTCCAGTCAGGCCTGTAGCTTGGATGTGTCTCCTGACACATGCAGTACAGCAATATAGGGTAGCATGGATGAGCAGGCCACGTACTTGACCTGCCTCTGCTGGGTTCAGACTTGCTTTGAGTGCCTGCTGGCAGTGCTGGAACAGCCTGCCCTGAAGCCAGAAGAGGTGGGAGCATTCTACCAGGTGGCGGGTGTTTGCCCAGAGCAAAGCTCTGTGCCAGGTGATCCTAGGAATGCGAGAGCGAGAGCTGTGTGTCCAGGCTGGTGTGTGCAAGCCAGTGCTGAAGTGGGTTCTCTCAAACTTCTGTGCTTATCACTTGCAGCTCAAATCCCAAGGCAAGGGTGCTGGAGGGGGGGACCTTCTAATGCTGGACATTTAGGCCATCGAAGAGCTAAGGGCCCGAGGGCTGGAGGTGACTGACAACTCACCGAAATGCAGCTACACTTCAGATCCAAGTGGTGCCTATGGTATGAGAAAGCCTTCTCAGAACCATCCTCTACTGCCAAACCTTTCCTCATACATCTCACAGGCAGGAGCTTCTTTGTCAGGTCTTCCTGGCATTTGCCTCAACAAGGGTCCCTCTGAGTTTATCTTCCTTGGGGCATGAAAGTGGGTGAAATGCGTGCACATGAATAGCACATTTGTAATAACTTGAGCAGAGAAAGAGAATTGCAGACTGTCCAAGGGCTGCTCTAGGGACTGTTCACATCAGTTGCTGCTCACCTGATCAGAGAGACCTAAGGGGACTCTTCCCCGCAGCTTCTTGTCTCCATGCTACAGTGTCTGCATTTCCTACGTGCCCATTGCCAGTGCCACACAACTTTGCAGATGCTCCTCAATCTATTAGTGTCCTTGGCCTGCTTGCTGGTTTTGGCTCTTGCTGCTAATTCTTTGATACAGCCACATAGGCTGCTGGCTTGTATTGTGAAAGTGTGGAAAAAAGTGTCATTCTCTGCCTTGAAAAGTATTGAATCAAATTCCCTCTTCCTCAGCTAAATGTTGTCCTAGTTCTTCCTCTTTACACCTGTTTGTGTGTATAACTGCCATGAGCTTGTGCAATAACTGGGAGCCTTTGCTATGAAGTTCTGCTTCTACATGGTATCTGCAAGGTTTTCCTATTCTACTGACACTGCCTGTCCTCCCGGTGACAGATTTTGGGAGCCTTGTGGCCACAGTGAAAGCCATCCGCAGGGAGAAGTTTGTGGAGGAAGTGTCCACTGGCCAGGAGTGTGGGATAGTACTGGACCACACTTGCTTCTGTGCTGAGCAGGGTGGGCACATGGGCACATATGACGAGGGCTACATGGTCAAGGACGACGCCAGCAGGGAGGATGTGAGTGGGCTTGAGAGCCTGTCATAGTCTGAGCTGGGGCCTGGGCGGGTGTGTTCAGAGAGGAAGAAGGTGTCAAACAAGCTCTAGCAATTCCATGTCCGTAGCAGGCGTCAGACATTGCACAGGTTTCCTTCTTGGGGGTGCAGCATAGCACAGGTGTGCTGGGGTTTGCTCCCCTGCTTCTTGGGAGGCTTCACTAAACTTCGTAACTTCATGCTGCAGTGTTAGGCTGTCACCAGGATGCAGGTGCCTGCAGTGGTGGTGCTGGGACATGGTGCTTCTGAGCCGTGAAGTGGGGAGCTGATTCAGCTCTGCCATGCCCCATAACTGTGCCCCACCTTGTCCTTCATTCAGTTCTCTGCTTTGCAGCCTGCATACTATGCCTGCAGGGGCTTAGCTTGCTCAAATCACATGCACCAGTCCAGCTTTCCCTCAGCTGAGTCTTTTCCAGTTGCAGTCAAGGCCTCTGGCTAGACTGTCTGTCTCCCCCTTGGTCTGTCTCCCTCTGCTCACTGAGTGCCTTTCCCTCCTTGTACAGAAAACAGAGTTCATGGTGAAGAATGTGCAAGTCCGAGGGGGCTATGTGCTTCACATAGGAACTCTGTATGGGAGCTTGAAAGTAGGAGATCAAGTCCATCTGTCTATTGATGAGGTGAGTTAAGACACAGTATAATAGATGGCTTCACCTCTCAATTCTGGGAGGTTTTAGCCATGTCGTTCCATTAGTGCTGCTCTGGGATGAGAGTCTGCTCTCCCTGCAGCATGTGGTGCAGGCAAGTAGCATGGCTCTTCCAGTTGAGCTGGAGTAATGGCCCTCCTGCCTGAGATCTGGCTTCCTCCTTCTGCAAGGCAGATAACACCCTGCTGGCTCTGAGCTACGGACACTGGCTTTTGCTGATCCGTAGCAGAATCATGTTCAGGGCATGACTGGGAGCTGAGACATGTATGCTGCCCCACTGGCTTGGGGATGACAGCTGAGAGCCTGGGTGGGCTGCCCTGGTCCAGACATTGCTGTAGCAGGCTCAGCCTGCCGAGTGAGCGCTGGGCTAAGCCCAAGTCTGCAAAATGCATTTCCCTTCCCTGAAGGGGCTCTTCTGGAGCAAAAAGGAAGGCTACCATCTTGCAGCGCTTTTACCTATTGAAGAGGGGAGACAGTGTCTGTGACCTGGTCTGTCCCTGGCCTCTTTCCAGACAGGCCCAGTGAGGGGACATCCTGGGAAATGCTGTGTGCAAACTGAATGGGAAATGCCCTACTCCCTAAGCCAAGGCTCCAGGGCAGTGGATTTGATGAGCCTGAGGTCTCCTCAGGCTAGTTCAGGTTTCGCTTGAAACTGCACCATAAAATGCACTTCCCTTGCTAGAGACTCTGCAGTGCAAGGCCCTATTTAACAGTGGCTTCCTGCCCTAGACCAGGCGGAGGTCAGTCATGAGCAACCACACGGCCACCCACATCCTCAACTTTGCCCTGCGCTCAGTGCTGGGGGAAGCTGACCGGAGGGGGTCATTGGTGGCACCAGACAAGCTGTGGTTTGACTTCATGGCTAAGGGAGCCTTGTCTACCCAGGAAATCAAGAAGGTTGAAGGGATTGTCAACCAGATAATCGACGAAGCGAAGGTGAGTATGGCTGTCAGGTTCAGAAGGACCTTGTGGGCTGGGATGGTACTCAGTCAGTTCACTGTCCAAATTCTGTAGAAAGGATCCTGTTCTTTTCCTGGCAGACCCAGGCATAGGCTTGCCACAGTGTCTGTACCAGCCTCAGTGGACGACTGGGGCACCAGTTTTCAGAAGAAATCTGGTGTGAACCCCATTCATTCTGTGCTTTCTCCTCCCTGTGACTGAACTGTGCAGTGTAACATGGGTTTATGTTTGTTGCCATTCCCCAAAATGTTCCAGGTCAAAGATAAGTTTTGCCTTGGTCACCAGTTCCCATTGACTCTTCTCACATGGACTGGCTCTCTGTGTTCAGTCTTTATGTTCAGCTGGATAGGGACATAGGGACGTAGTTAGGAAAAAACGCCTTGGGTCAAATTTTTGTATGATCTGGGATGCTGGAAGTTTGGCCCAGCAGGAGTTTGCTGAGCTACTGATGCAGTATTGTGCACAGATGTGAATGACCTCAAGAAAATTTTGATACCTTGCTCTGTTCACTGGTTCTGAGGCCTCTCTAGGGATGGAGTAATTGCTTGCCTGCTCTAGTGTCGTATTAGCTATGAGAGCCAAGGAGAACTTGACAGAGTAGTTTCTCAGGCCTGGCTGGTGATGTGAGCCAGACCCACTATGATGTGAGAGAGTTGCTCTGCCCAGCACAAGCCCTGTCTCAGAGCAGACCGTGGAAGGAACCCTCCACGCTGCTTGGGAGTTTGTAGTTAGAAATCACTGAATGTGGAGGAGCACACAGGGTCTGAGCAGGCCCTGGTATCAGGAAACTTGAAGATGGAGTAGCTGTTAAACAATTTGGGATCCCTGCAGCTCAACAAACTGTCACTCCTGTGAGGTACATAACTTTCCTTTTAGGATATTTCAGAGGAAGCCAGGATTCTGTGGGAATGCAGGCCTTTGATAACAGCTGGCAGGACCAGTTCTTCTCTGCACTCCTTTCCTGTCCTCTGCAGACTGTGTATGCCAAGGACTGCATTCTCGCAGCAGCCAAAGCTATCCAAGGCTTGCGGGCTGTTTTTGAGGAGACCTACCCCGATCCTGTCCGTGTGGTCTCAATCGGCATCCCTGTGGAAGAGCTGCTGGCTGACCTCTCTGGCCCCGCAGGCTCGACCACTTCTGTTGAGTTCTGCGGAGGGACGTGAGTATCTGGAGAGGCAGTGGAAGGCAGTGGGGTGGGTGAAGAGGAGTCCCTGTGGATCCTGAGTTCCTGAAGGTCTGCTGTAATGTGTGCTGGGCACAGAAGGGTGAGAGCTTGAGGTAATGATTATAAGCCTCAGCGTTCCCAGTGCACTGTCCTGAGTAAAGCTGTGTTTCCTGTCAGCCTTTGCAGACAGGGAAACTGCCTATACACCTATGTCCCTGCCCACACATACTGTCTATGGCAGTGCTGGGAGCATAGTCTTTGCCACCCTTTTTTCCCTCTTAGACTTTTAATGGCTGAGTTGAGTCCTGTCTCCACTCTTGCTGCATCTCCTTTATTTATTTATTTATTTATTTATTTGTTCCCATGCTGATACCTGCTGAGATTTTTAACCCTCTCCTGTGAGTTTGTGTCTGGGTTCTTTCAAAGGCACTTGCAGAACTCCAGCTATACTGGCCCCTTTGTGATTGTGTCAGAAGAAGCAATTGCTAAAGGCATCTGGAGGATAGTTGCAGTCACCAGTGCTGAAGCTCGAAAGGTAAGGGAGAGGCAGGAGATAATCTTCTGTGAAATCTGTGCACTGCAGGAAATCACTGGAGCATGCACACACACATGGTAACCCTCTACCGAGGTTCCTTTCAGTCAAGTTTGGCCAGTATTTCTACTGGGATAACTCAGCGCCACAGGGTATCGTTATGAGTACGTAAAGGACTCCTGGCTTGAACTCCAGCAGCCCAGTCACAGAAAAGGATGTTGCTGTCAATGAAGGTTGTGCTGGAAGTCTCTGTGTATGACATAGCTGGAGGAGAGAGCTGGAGGAGTCTAAGCTCTAGCTGTCGTGTTAGTGGGGCAGAAGGGCATAGGGTGGATCCCAGAGGCGGCTGCAGGGCGAGCTCACATTGATTTGCAGGATAGGCTGCAGATCTAAAGTCCTCTTGGGGGCGTAAGTGTCAGAATTTATTCGGGCTTGGTACTGTGCTCTCCATTGAGTGTGGGAATGGCAAGGAGTCTCCGTGTCTGGAACTGCAGCATATGGTTCTGGGCAGAGGTCAACTTGGTAACTCTCTCTGCAAAGCATAACTTGAATTTTATTCTGCTAGGCCCTCAGGAAAGTAGACAGCCTCAAGAAATTGCTGTCTGACCTGGATGCCAAAGTGAAAGTGCAGAGAGCTCCCAACAAGGATGTGCAGAAGGAGATTGCAGATCTTAGTGAGGTGAGGATGGGGGCACTAGAGGGGGGTTCAACTCGGCTAATAAAGGCCACCTGCCACGTGCACCGCTGGCTGTGCTTGAGGGGCTGGACCGGGCTGGGCCGGGCTCCCCTCTCCCTCCCTCCCTCTTTCCCTGCTTTCCTCGCGGGGTGGCCGGCCGGAGAATGCCAGTGGATCACCGCTGCCTGCGGGGCCCGGAGGAGTCGCAGCCGCCGAGATGTGGGCAGCGGCTGAGGAGTAAGAGGAGGAGGAGGAGGAGGAGGAGAGGAGGTGCGGGACCCGTGCGCCTTGCGGCCGTTGTTCGCACGCATGGGGCTGCTGAGCCAGGCCGAGGGCTCGGCCTACGTGGAGCTGACGAGCGGCACCAAGGTGCTGTGCGCTGCCTGGGGCCCGTGCGAGGTGGCTGCGGCGGCGGAGCCAGGCGTTGGCCACGGCGGGATGGTTGGTGTGTGAGTTCCGGCGCACGCCCTTCGCTGGGCGTGGGTGGCAGGCGGCAGCACGCGAGGCATCGACGGAGAACGAGGCGGCGGCGGCGGCACTGCGTGAGGTGCTGGAGCCAGTGGTGCGGCTGGCACGTTACCCGCGCGCGCACCTCGCCATCAGCGCGCTGCTGCTGCAGGACGGTGGCTCCACCCTGGCCGCTGCCGTCAGCGCCGCCGCACTGGCACTCGCCAATGCCAGTGTGGAGATGTACGACCTGGCGGTGGGCTGCGCCCTGTCCCGGCCGCCCGATGCCACCGCCGCCTACTGGCTCCTGCAGCCTAGTGAGGCCGAGGAGCGCTGCCACCCTCCTCACCGTGGCCCTACTGCCCTCCCTCAACCAGGTGTCGGGGCTGCTGGGCTGTGGCCAGGGCGGCCCCCCGACAGCTGGGCCCAGGCCCTGCGCCTCGGCCTCGATAGCTGCCACCGCCTCTACCCCGTGCTGCGGCAGAGCCTCCTGCGCTCTGCCCGGCGCCGTGCCACCCCCTCCACTGCCTGAGCCGGCCTGAAGGGCTCCCTCCGCTGCCGCAGGCCCCAGAGGCCAGCAGAGCAGCCTCATACTGCTAGAGCCCCCAGATTTGTCCCTCTGCACTGCCAGAGGCCTCTCTGGAGCAGCCCCCCACTGCCCGAGCCCGCTGGAGCCCAGCCAAGCAGCCGCCTGCACTGCCAGAGACCCCCAGAGCCTTCCTGAGCAGCCCCTTGCAGCACCGCAGACCTCCCAGAGCACCCCAGCTCCTGCCTGAGCAGCCTGTCCATATTGCTAGAGCCCACCTCCCCACCTTGAGCAGCTTTCACACCACCCAAGCCCCCCAAAAGCAGCCCCCCAACACACACATTGCCTGAGCTGCTGCGTAGTAGACCCCATATCACCTCAGCTGCCAGAGCCTGCCTGTGCCCCCCTCCCCTCCACACCACTGAAGTGCTCCTGGACCCCCCCTCTGTCCCAAGGGACTGGCCACACTGCTGAGATCAGCTGCTTTAACCACTGGATCCCCCCAATAGTATCTTTGCACCTGCTGGAGCCCCCAGGTCAGCCACCCGTGCTGCTGGAGCCCACCAGAGTCTACTAGGCCACCCCTGGACTCACCAAGGCCCAAAGCTTGGAGGTGGCCCTGGTGCCAAGGATGAGACTGCTATGTCCAGCCTGTCCATTACCAACACCCCACCACAACCAGCCACACAACAGGACTCGAGCAGCCCTGGCAGGAACCATCTATCACTACAGCCTGTGCGTCACTTGGACTTTACAGAGACTTGCCTGGACAGTGCTTTGGGGTGGTGGAGAGACATGTTTTGGCTGTTTTTTGGTTTTTTTAATATATATAATAAACCCATATTTTCTGATGAGTCTTTGGCCTGCTTGGGTCTGCCAGCGAGACAGTGAAGGATGTGCTCATTTGCCTGGCACCGCTAGTCCATGGCTACTTGTCCAACTGACTGCCAAGCAGCAGGCTCAGTCCTTCACAAAGAGGGGGCTCTGTGCACACACTTGGACTTTCCTCTGTTGGCTCCTGGTTATGTGCAACTTGGTGTTAGAAGTGGCAACTACAGCAGCAAATTTTGCCCAGTGTAGTCTACCTCTGTTCCTGATGCAGGCAAGACCTGAGATCAGGGCTGCCCTTACCACTGAGCCCAGAAGTGGCCTGGGCCAGGCGCTGCAGGGAGGTTGTTTCTCTGCCAGGAGCACAGCTCACTCAAGTGGCCCTTTTTTTCCCCATCAAACCCCAAACTGTTTTTGGAAAACAAGTAGCAGGAGTCACACTTGACTCCCTCCTGGTTGTGTTGTGCTGAGCTGTCCCATGAAGCAAGGAGGTGCCCTGGCCCTGGGTTGTCACAAGGAGAGAGCAGCACTGAGGCCAAGCAGGGCTGTGCGCAGCCCAGGAACAACTTTCGTTGTGCATTGTGCTGTCAGATGCTTGGGCTGATGCAAGGCAGAATCTTGCAGGCAATGGTAGCAGGGAGGTGCAGAGGCAGATGGGCACTGACTTGCCAGACTCTGAGCTTTGAGTTGTTACTGGGGATGGAGCAGAGCTGGTCCTGTGAGGCCGGCTGCATCATGCTGCACCAGCCTTAGGACGCTGAGGCTTGCCTCAGCCCATTGAGAAGGAGTATCCTGGGCAAAGACGGTGACTGATGTGTTTCCACTGAGAACGCCAACTTCATGTTCACGCAAAAAAGCCAAGCTGTGCTTGGTCTTGTGATTCAGCAGGGCTGGCTTGTCACACCTACGCCTGCACTGCACCATCGCTGCGGTGAGCTCTGGGCAGGTGAATGGGAGCGGAGCGGGGAGCACTGCAGTGGATGCTCATCTACGGACAAAGCAGCTGCTTACAATCCCACAGCCGAGCAAATTACCTTGTGGACTGGGGATAACTAGTACAGTCTCAGAGTGGGGGGCGATGGATAGCAGTAACATAGAGCCTAAGAGAAACCAGGCTGGTACCAGCCTAGGGTTACAGGACAGCCAAAGCCCAAGGCAGCTTCACACCATGCTTGGTCCTGGGAGTGATAAATGCAGCTACTTTTAATCAGGCAGCATGAAAAGCACTCAGTTGTAGGCCAGGAGGGTGCCTTAATCCTCTTCCTCCTAAAACCGTGAAGTCACAGGAGCCCATGCTGAGCTGCGGGGCAGCTACACGACTCTTCTTGCTGTCAGTGTTTCCTTCCCATAGGTTCATGGGAGGCTTGGGCTGGACTGGGGAGCTGGAGGTAGAAACCACACAAAGTGTAGTGTTCAGACACTCCTGCACTTGGGCCAGGCCCAGCACCAGTTGCACAGCTAGGCTGGTCAATCCAAGTCTGCCACATGCCTGTCACTGACTGTACACCCGTAGAAAGTGTTAAGATTTCAGCTTTAATCATATGCACCCAGGAGCTGCAATGGCTCCTCTCACACCTTCCACCTGCCTGAGACCACGTGGATCCAGCTCAAGAAACCTCTGCTTCCTCGAGCAGCCCCCAGTGCACATGTGCATCCATGGAGGACTCAGAGGCCTGCTCTCTTTAATGCCAGTTCTGCCACATGGCATTGTGGAGAGGCAGCTAGCACCTTTCCAAGGAAGTAGCCAGTATATACTGCACAGTATATTCTAGGACTGTGTGTGGCAGCTGCTTGGCAAAGTCATTCTCTCATGGATGCAGAAAAGCAGGTGCATTTAAGCTTGTTAAAAAATACATCAGACTCAAATAACCAGAGAAAAGAAATACAATTTTTATTTTGTTTTCCTTCCAACACAATACACTCTTTTACCAAGGCAAATTAGAAATACAGAACAATTTCCTACCAGCAAGGACGACCTAGAAATGAGAGACATTGAAATAAGATACAACTCTGCAGAACATGGAGAATGAAAGGGACTACAAGTCCCTTGGCTGAAGATAAGTCCCAAAGCACTCTCCTGCTACTGTCTACACAGCCGAAATGTGCCTGATGGCAAAGCAAACACCTCCCATTATTGGTGACAAAGCTGCTCAGTGGGAGTCCTAGTGACTGCAAATGCTGTCGGGTAGCACAGCAGAGAACAGTCAAGGAATGACCAACAAAGACAACACATTTGTGAGTGTGGGTGACTGGCAGCAATTGGGCTTGCACTACACCACACTAGGCTGCTGGCGTCAAACTGCAGGGAGCTGCCAGACCAAACAGGACAGGGTGCAAAGGCCCCTTCCATGTGCAGTTCCTGATGACTGGGCCTCCCATAAGCAATGAGGGGAATTTCCAACCTATCACCTCCCAGAAGAGACAGAGCTGCAACTTTGCCCTGTTTTGTGATGCCAGTGACACGGGTGGAAAACTATAGCTTACACCAGCCTTCTGCATTCGTCTGCCAGCGCTGAGGCTGAGCTCAGCACGCAGACCCAGCTCCCTACCCGGAAACACTCAGCCCTTGCTGTGAAGGCCCCCCTGGAGCCACCTCAGGGCGGTACTCATCTGCACAGCCTCTGATGGTACAGCAGAAGGACGACCGCACAGGGGTTGTCACGACATGATGCCATGCAGCTCTGAGCGCCTTGGCCTGCTGTACTGGCACCCACTGAACTTTCTGAGAGGCCACACTTTCTGAGAGGCCACACAGTGGCATGGCTGGCACAAGTTCCCTGTGGGGCTCAAAGTGTGCAGACAAGGGCTGTGGGAAGGGCAGGCTTGAGGACATGCTTTCAGGGCACAGGAGGCTGACATGTGAACTGTGTAGCACACACAGGCGTTGGTGCAGTGCCTGGCATGGGGAGAGCTAATGGTGCTGGGTCCTTTGTGATACAGTGTGCTGCACCAAGCTCCAGGGCCTCCTTGCTCCCTTGGCAGCACAGTGCAAGAAGAGGGTGGACCCTTGCTCACAACGTGGCCTAGATTTCTGCTCAACACTGATGTTCTTTTGGGACATGATTCTTTCTGCTTCTACCCTCTAACCCTCCCTCCCTCCGTACACATTTATTTATCCCTAGTCTAAAAACGGAAAGGAGGGGGAAAAAAAGTGCAAACACAAAGGCTTCTCTTACCACAGCAGGCCAAAGCCTCGCAGGAGCGGGAAATGGGGCTGCTGGCAACAGTGGCAGGGGATGCCCATGCTAGGCATGAGTGCTGAGAGTGGGTACTTCGCATCACATGTGGCACTAGGTGTAGGCCTCACAAGAAAGACGAACACAAGACAGGAACTGCTGGCCGGCCCACCAGGAATGCCACGGTATCCCAGTCCATTTACTGACTCCCCTCGAGGTCTGATGTGTGATTTTTCATCTGCAAGAAAAAACATACAGCATGACCTTTCCATGAGGAGCCCTCTGGCCCTGTCGACAGGACCAGACACATCACCCTGCCCAGCACAGTGCACAGCAGCACCATGGCCTGTGCATACGTGCCTGTTCAGCCTCAGAGACAAGGGAGGGAGCCTGGAGTCACCCCTAACAGTCTCAGTGCCAAAGCACCCTCAAGCTGTTCTCTCTGTATTGCACAGGGCACAAGAGCTGCAGATCATCACTGTGCCCAGCTGACAAGTCAGGCTAGGCTTTGCCAGCATCACAGCTGCAGCCAGATAGGGCTCTGCAGTGAGCTGGCCAGGCAACAGTGCCTGCTGCTGTGTGCCCTCAGCGTAGCAGGGTGGGGGGCGCAGCAGCCTGCACTGGCACCCAGAGGCATTCCAAGGCAGCCTGCCCTGGGGAAATGGATGCCTGTGCCACCACATGCCCAGGGACCAGTGGCACCCTCCAACTCATGAGTCCATTTCTGCCTCAGGTGGGTAAAGGCAGGTCTACCCACTCAGGCATGGCTTATATGAGGCGATCAGAGAGCAGGGGGTATTTTTAGGACTGACTTATTCCAGCCTCCTTGTCACAGCTGGCCACAGGCCACCACTGTTTTCTCTGGACACCCCTTCCACTCCTCGTGACAGGGAGCCACCAGAGAAGTGTCCCAACAGAGCGGGCGGCTCCCTAGCCCTAGCCTGGCCACAGTCCCTGCTTCCCCATCCTCCTTCTGGCTGCAGTATCTTTGCAGGTACTGAGAGAGCCACAAGTGGTTATCTCCACTCCCATTGTCACCAGCCTGTCGGTCACCCCAAGATCCTGCACTGCTGGGGCAAAGAGAGCTGAAGGTGCTGAGTCCAAATGACACAGAGCAGATGCTGCCAACACTGCACATCATTGCAGGAGCTGGGATCCCACAGCCCCACAGGGCTGTGTGATTACATGGGAAAGTGCAGCCCCCCTGGCAGATGGCTACCTCTGACTCAAAGCTCAGAGGAGGCACATGTGAGAAGCAGCTGCAGGTGCTTGTTGTGTTGAACAGCTTTGATAAAGGATATTTGCACGCTGATGGTTTTTGCACCTTGGGCTAACCCCTGCACTGCTGGAGTAAGACACTCACAGCTGTGAGCTGCATGATGCACAGGTATGGGGCAGGGGCTGTCTGCTCGTTTGCCCTGCCTGGTTCTCTTGATCCCTATTGCTGCGGGGCAGGAGTTCCTGTGGCCATGCTGGTTCAGGGCTCCGGAAAGGGGCCAGCTCTGTCTCCATGTTCCTAAGGACCCTGGGCACAAACATATCCTGGGAACACAACTTGATCAAGTGCTGCAGAGCACAGGGCCTGGGAGCCAAAGCTGTGCCCTGGACCTGGCGTGCTGGCAAGGGCCAGTCTGGGCTGAGCAGGAGTGGTCCTGGCAGCAGTCAGCATGGGGAGGGCTGGCCGCAGGCCTGGTAAAGGGCCATAAACTGCACGGGCAAAAATCACCACCTTCCTTGGGCCTTTCCCAAACCTACAAAAGTTGTAGCCCCAGACAGCACGTCAGGGCAGTTCAGGTGCCCTAGAACCCCGGGGCAGGGACAGCCATACTGATTAGGCATCTCCTCTACTCCGGGCATATCCCAGCAGAACCCATACAGGCAGTGGCAGGGACACAACCAGGAAGTCCCTTCTCAGGGCTCCTCCAGCATCTAGGCGCTGGTTATGGCTGCGCATCAGCACAACACAGCACTTGCTCCTACACCTCATCGTGCAGAGTTGTGCAGTAGGTCAGCTCTGAATCCTCCTCCAAGCCCACCAAACCCTCACAAACCCCAGGGCAGAGATATTTGGGCTCAAGTAGAGATAAGTTTTGGTAAAGGAGATAACTAGGGCCACGGTGCACCCTGCCTCCCAGTACAAAAGCTGGCCCTGGCCTTACCGTCTCCTCAGTGTCTGTGCTCTCTTCTGTACTGTCGATGTTGCGCAGGTCACTGTGCCCATCAGCTCTGGATCCCTCCTTCCCTTGGGGCTCCCGTGGCACCTCTCCTGCTGGGGATGGCAACTCTGCACCCACTTCGACCCTTTTCTTCTCGATCTCCTTTGATCCTGCAGGGACAGAGACTGCAAAAACTTGGAGTGCCTGAGCAGAACAGTAGTCTTATCCTCGCAGGGCAGGGGGTAAAACTCCATGATGCCGAAAGTCCGTGGTCAGCTTTCCCATTACTAGGAAGGAGGGAGGCCCAGGGAATTTTCCAGCAGGCTCTGGAGGCCAAGCTCACTCCCTTGCGTGCAGAGATGGTGCCCACCCCTCAACTTTGCACTGCCTGGCAGCTCCTACTTGGGGTTAGGCTCACACATTGGCATCCAGGCTTCCTTGTACCTGCAGGCTGGCCTTGTACGAGCTCTGTACAGACACATGCATATTGGAGCCAGCTGGGATTCTCCCCATTATGATTAAGTATGACATGTATAACATCCCCTCACCTGAGAGATGGTCTCTCCGCTGGTCCAAAATGCTTCCAGCATCCTCAAGGGCTTAATGGAACTATCACCTTGCTCCTTCCCTTCTACGCAGGCCACATAACACTTACACTTTGTCCGTCCTGTCATGGAGCTGGTGCTGCTCCTCGTCCCAGGCTGGGGGCTTAGACTACTTTTGCCTCCTGCCCCAACATGAGTTCGTCTGGCCTTGACAGGGATGCGGTTAATGAGGGGCGGGATCTTCTGGTACTCATATACCCTACAAGAGCACAAAACCACAGCAGTGTGAGCAGGGCCTAGAAGGCATGGCAGCAGGACAGGTTAACATCTCTGGCTCTGTTCCTTCAGGCAAAACTGAGGGGTGAGGGATTGTGCCAGGCAAAGGTACGCCTGCATTACAGGAGGTCACAGTGCCTACCCTGGCCTTGCCCCTTGCTGGAGCAGGCCAACATGCTGTCCCTGTCCCAGCTGCTCCACCCTCAAGGTATGCAGCCCTGGGAGTCTGGGTACAGGTGTTCCTTGAAGAGGGCAGTGCTGCTAAACTTCTCCTAGAAGTGGGGAACAGATGCCTGGGGCTGCCAGCCTGGGACACCAAGCTCACTGCTATCAGTCAACAGAGCTGCGATCATTTGCCAACCCACACGCAATCAGCACATCCCAGGCCTGGGAGGCCACACTCACTGGTATGAGAAGTCATCCCTGTAGAGATTGTAGTCCAGATCACAATTACTGCTGCAGGAGGTAAGAAGAGAGAGTCACTCACACTGCAGTGACCACTGACATGCCACAGCATGGCACAGCACTGCTGTGAGACAGCAGGACACGTGGGCACAGCAGGATAGGGACATCCACTCATCCTGCACAACCTCCTCCTCTGCCTGGGGAGCAGGAGGCATCTTAGAGGGTAACAAGTAGGCTTCCATGCAGGACAGCACTGGGAAGGTGGCTCTGTGCTGGCAGCAGTCTGCCCCCAGAGCCAAGCAGGGTATTTGGGTGCCCGCAATGGAAAGATCCCCCTGTGCAGCACCAGCTGGAGCAGGCCTTGCTATCTGGAAATCTGCATTCAGCGCTCTCTGATGTTAAATTTCACAGTCCCTTGCTGTCTGCTCACTCAGCTCCAAATTAAGAAGTGATCTGTCAGCAAATCACCTCCAATGCAGGCAGCTGACATGGTTGTAATAAATCACGCTCTGTGAACCAGGAGGGGATTGGGGGAAGAAAGATGCTGAAGCTCATTTTGCCATTTCAGCTCTTGCAGAGTTGGTGAGTGTTAGATTAAACCTAGCACAAGGTGAGACAAAGCTCTGCTTGGAGCATCATTGCTCTGCTGGGAGTGGGAAGCCTTCTCCAGCTATGTGCTAGAAGGGCAGTTGAAGACAAGGTCCCCCTAGGGTCAAGGATGTCGCTGCAGGCAGCAGGAGCAGCTGCACCTGCCCACAGAGGGAGCAGTGCTGGAGCTTGGGGTCCCTGGAACAGCTGAATGTCTGCTGGAGGGTCTAAAGAGCAACCTTAGCTTCCCTGTCTGTGCCACTAAGCTGTAGCCACTTGGGCTGACACTTGGGTGTCAGGCCCTGGGTGCTGCTAGTGCTTGAGAGCTGGCTTGTGGTGCATTGCCTTTGTGGGCAGTGCTTGTCAGGTGCTGTTGTCAGTTGTTGTCAGGTGACTTGTGCAGCAGTGCGTGCTAGGGCCATGCTAGGCCCGCAGCTGCTCTTTGGGCTTGTGAGGCGACTTTGGTGTGGGGCCCTCCTTGGCAGTGCTCTGGCCGTTGGTGCTGTGGCTGGTTCTTTGCTCGCTTGTGGCACAGTGGCTGAGAGGCCAGAGGTGTAAGCAGGTTTTGTGCTGAGGTGCGTTGTGCCTGCATGTCTTAGTGGGCAGTGGCAGGCACGTGGCTGCTGTTAGTGTTTTGCCTTGGAGGCACCATGCCACCACCATCACAAAGTCCTGCTGCTCACCGTGGCAACACCCCTCACCAAGCCCCAGGGATTGCTGGGGGCACCCTCAGCACAAAGCCTTGGCAGTCCCCATGGGCACACCCATCCCCATGGCCTTGCCTCCAAGCCTCTGCTTTCAGCTTTGGAGCCTGCCTGGCAGCTGAGAGCTGGGCAGCACCACCAAGGTTCCTCTCTCCACCCCTGCACTCCATGCCCCTTGCACAGGCTGCCCTACTCCAGGCACTCCAGAGCACACAGCCACTCCAAGGCCACCCCTGGCTCTGCCTGCTAATCCTCAGCCCTCTCCAGTGGCTCGTTGTGCAGCCCACGCCACAGCTCCCTCCATTCCTGCTGCTCTCTTAATGGCTTTGCCTTTCCCTACACCACCTGGCACCTTTGCTTGCCATCCCAGGCCATCACTTCCTCACTCTCCTTGCAGTCACCGTCTCCTCTAGGTTGCTCCTGCTACAAGTCTCTCCTCACCAGCTTGCCAAGCTGACTCACCATCAGCTCAGCACTTGGCAACAGTCTCCTGCCAAAGACAGCCTGACACCCTCTCCCCGAGCTGGCCTTCAGCACCTCCTCCAGCTGCTGCAAGCCCAGGCCTGCCATGCCAGCACCTGCTCCGCTCTCCTCTGAGCCTCTTCTTACTCACAGGGCGCTTTTCCCACCAGAAGTCCCTCCTTCTCACCACAAAACTCCAAGGACTCTTAGGACCCACCTTGAATGACAGGAACAGAATGACTTGACTGTCCAATTCACAAGCTACTCCACAACACTCGACAGCTGAGGCTGGCACTGAAACTTAGTCAGGGAGCACACAGACCTGGGCCCTGGCCTTGATGACCTGCCATTTGCCATCGATCATCCTCAGATAATCCAGGGAGTGATGCCAGAGGAAAAAACGTGGTGCTGAGCCATCCCTGAGCAGTACCCACCATGACACAGCTCCTGAACTTAGGCCTTCCCACAATGGAGCCAGCAGGAAAAGGCTTCAAGAACAGAGGGGACATAATGCACTCTAAACAGCTGGGAGGCCAGCGGTGGGATGTATGTGCTAAATAGCACTGCCTTGACTCCAGCTACTCTGAGCAATGCAGCTAGAGCTAAGTGGGGCTCCTCACCACCACCCAAAGCACAGGCAAAATCCAGTCCCTTGCCAGGGTCAGCAGGGTCAGCACCTAACCACACCACACCTAGCACACTGATGTCTACACGTGGCTGCTTTCTTACTTCCCCACTGCTGCACAGAAAGGTCACACTACAGCACGCTGGTGGGGTAATGTGCAGAGACTGCACCTGGAAGGAAGAGAGACCTGGGCTGCGCATCCCTTGCAGGGCACTTTTGCCTTGCTGCTCCCATTCAAATGCACTCCTCCAAACAGATCCCCTACAGGAAGGACTCAGCCCCTTGACAGTCAGCTCCCAAGAACTCACCTGCCTTTCTCCAAAGACCACCACACCACAAGGCCTTCACTCCTTCAAAGGGATTCCAGCGGGCTAAGGCCCAGCTGGCAAAGTGCATCTCCCACAATGTCTTTCCCTCTCAGCAAACACTGCTGCAGACCAAAGCTCTTATGAACCAAAGGAAATAACACGGGCTTGGTTCACATCACAGAGCAAGGAGAAACACTCCCTGGCCTTCAGGAAAAAACCATGCTGCAGCAGATGCTGGCAAGCACTTGGCAACCCCGAGGCCTGAACCTCAGTGCATCAAAGGCAGCAGGCTGCCAGCAACTCTGGCCCATGACACCAGGGAAGCCTAGGCCCAGCCAGCATATTCACACCCTCACCTTGCAGTGCTCCCCAGCTCCCCACTCTGGCAGCACTGCCCACACACAGCACCGCCCTCTCCAGCTATCTCCTCCCATGCTGAACAACAAAACACTGGGACCACCACCTGGCTCCCCCACAGGGCACCCCTGCAGTGCAACATCCTGCACACACCACTGCTCGCCTCACAGAGGGTTGCAGCAAATGTGCACCTCTGCATCGGCAATGCACAGGGCACCCCAAGTGCCCCACAACACAGAAAGCCCAGCTCTCCAACTCTTCACTTCCCTTCTAGTCCTCCAAGGCTTTGCAACATGCA
This sequence comes from Rhea pennata, assembly GCF_028389875.1. Taxonomy (NCBI): domain Eukaryota; kingdom Metazoa; phylum Chordata; class Aves; order Rheiformes; family Rheidae; genus Rhea; species Rhea pennata. Next base: position 1,186,933 of record NC_084683.1, read on the forward strand.
CTGCCTCTCAGCATCCACTCACAGTCCTATACATGGTTACTTCCCTTCTCCAGGAAGCAGAGCAGTGCTCTCACAAGGCCACCTCTTGACATTCGTTTGTGCCTCAACTTCCCTGAACAAGAAATCTCTTTCAAAATGTGGCCGCTACCTGTTTGGCGGTGACATTCCTTCTGTCTCCTCCAAAAGACTGCACCCATTCTCCACTGGCTGCATACTGAGACAAAAAATCATCAACTTCTAAGGTGCTGCAGATCCAAATGTGTCATAAAAGCACGTGGACACCTGAAAGACAGGCACAGCATTTAGACCTTACAGGAACATCTCACAAACTCCCTCCTGTTTCCACAGGGGGGGATTTCTAAAGCACAGACAGAGAATGGGAAGAAGAGATTACTAACACCACTGCTTACACCAGCATCAGATTGATTTAGCAGCCTCAAAACTCTATCTGGACATCCCTAGCTGACCGGGAGCAGCCTGCAAGCTTCTACTTAGCAACAAGTGCAAAGTCAAACTCCATGTCCATATTCACCAGAGAACAACACCCACAGTTTTCATGTAGTAGTACTGACTCAGGATGATGGATCAGAACAGAATTTGTGTCAGACGATGTGGAACATCTGCTCGACTGAGTAGGTACATTTACATATTGCTGTCGACCTCTGCTGTGGTCACTCCCTCCTCTGGGCACACGCAACAAACCCAGGAGTCACCTCACCACCACCATCCAGGCCATGTCTCTTCTCCTGATCTAACACCTACTCAGAGAGGTGACCTCACAAGTACAAACCCCCAACACATGCCTACAGCTACTATGGGCTTCAGAGATACACGTTTCCTCAAAATAACTTCCCCAGCCATTAACCACTGCTGCTCGAGCAGGTACTCGGACAAAAGAGACCTCACGCTCAATGCCCCTGCCTAACACACACTCTGGGAAGAAGAGATTACTAGCACCACTGCGTACAGCAGCACTAGATTTATTCAGTAGCTTAAAAAGTCTAGTTGGACTCCCATGATGACCAGGAGTAGTCTGCAAGCTTCTACTTAGCAACTTAGCAAATGCAAAGTCAAACTCCATGTCCATATTGACCAGAGAACATCATCCACGTTTTAAACGTAGCAGTACTAACGCAGGATGACAGAGAAGACTAGAATTTGGCCAGTTGATGGGAGACATCTACTTCTGCTTGATTAATTACTTGCTTTTCCCTACTGCTGTAGAGCTCTGCAGCGGTCAATCCCTCCTCTGGGCACACTCAACAAACCCAGGAGTCACCTCACAACCACCATCCAGGCCATGTGGCTTCTCCTGACCTGTCAGCTGCTCACAAGTGCAAACCCCCAACACATGCCTGCTGATGGCTTACGGGCTTCAGAGACACCAGTTGCCTCAAAATAACTTCCCCAGCCACAAGCCACTGCTGCCCGAGCAGGGACTCGGAAAAAAGAGACCTCACACTCAACGCCCATGCCTAACTGCCTGCTGCTGGTCTATCTGGGACTCAGAAAGATGGGACCTCAGAGTCACCTGCATAATTGTTGTCCCAAAATCTGGGTTCTGTTACCCGGTGTGCAAGCAACCAATAGACACACAGGGTCGAGATATTTATTTCATTTCTGCGCAGAGATGGGTGCTAGGTGGCAAATCCACAAAGCTAGCACACCTCCCCCTCTCATTCTTGATTTATACACACTTTTCAGGGAGTATTTTATACAAATCTTTCTATTGGTTACAGTTTCATTATCTCAGGTAATCGCTCTGCGCTTGCGCTTTCACATTCTTGTTAATTAGCATAGGAAGTGAAGAAGAGGCGGTAACATCATTATCATGTCATTTCCCTCTCATTATTCATTTAGGGGTGTGAAGTTTAATATGTCAACAAGCCTTAATGAACCTAAGGTCACTTCTGGGTTATTCTGCTGTTTTTGTCTTACCTACCCCTCGCAATCTTCAAAGCGCTGTGGTTTCATCAAGGTTATTTAGCCGGAGCTGGTTATCCTTTGCAGTACTGTTTTTCTCTCCCCCTTGTCCTTGAGTCCTGTTAACTATTTGCAAGGTTTTTTCTCACAGTATTTCTCTAACACAACCAGGTCTCTGTCACTGGCCAAGAAGCCCCTAAGGCAGGAATTACCTCACTATAGCTTCCTCAGCCAGCAGACAAATCCTGGCTGATCCGCTGCTCAGGCAGAAACGATCCCAAAAACACATCCTAGTGCAGACCTGCTGCTGCCCTATCCACTGCTCTGCTGGAAGTGACATCACAAGCAACAGCCACGCCTTCTCTCTCCAGACAGTCTATCAGGGACTCGGGCAGAACTGACCTCACCATCAACAGCTGAGCCGTGGGCGTCCTCCAGCCCTACCAGCTACCTACAAACACTTGATTGGACACAGGGCATTTTCTGATACAGCCCTTTTAAACACTAGGGACCTCACTGCCCACCCTGTTGCTGCCTGCAGCTCCCCCTGCCCTTTCCCATGGCTGAGCCACCTCCCAAATGGCCTCCCTGATTCACTTCCTGGCTTCACAATGCTCACAGTGCAGCAAAGCACCCATTACGTAGCAGTTGCACCCCCCCAGAAAATACATTAGCTTTAGCCTAGGCAGTCTCTGTATGTAGCAAGAGAGCAGGGCCTCATGTCCCAGTCAGAGGGAGAAGCCTTCCCACAGCTCAGAAGTCTCCTTCCTTCCCCAGTGCTGAACAAGAACAGCAAATCCTCTACACATCAAGCACAACAAGCGCTCTCCTATTTTACGCACTGACAATTTGAGACATGGCAACGGACTCCGTCCAGGACATATCAATTGCTGAAACCAGCAGAGACAGAATTCAGCAACTCTTCCTCCTCATCTAGGATTATGGGAATAACAACGGCGAGTGTGAAAATGGACATTCGTCAACTTCCAAGGCCCCTGAAAAGCAGAACACCTCACACTTAACAGAGCTCTTCTGCAAACACCCTTCAGGCTGCTCCCAGGGTCACAGGTCCTGGAGCAAACCAGGACATATGGAGCAAGCACAATGACTTGGGCACGACACCTCACGAGGACAGCAGCAACCTGCTCTCACTTTGCCCAGCAGATCCCAAACACAGCTCTGAGCAGCACCTGGGGGCTTGAAAATGCATCTCAGACCCACAATATGGGCAAAGCTTTCTGCACCCAAACCCCACCAAGCCGCCCAGGCCTAGATGCTCGGGGCAGGCCGGCACACCTGGCTTGCAGGTCAGTTCCCCTCGGTGACAGGGCGCTGCGTCCCCTGGTCACAGCCCCAACAGCCCCTTTGGGAGCCCCTGCAGGGAAGCAGCCCCCTCGCCAGCACCGCTGCCCCTGCTGCAGCGAGAGGGCATCCGCCGGCATTTGAACGCACCTGCAGCCCCCACCTGTCCCACTCACGCCCGTTCTCTCCACTCGCTTCTCGCACCTTTGCGCCTTCCCCTCTTGTACCCTTCCTTTTCCTTTTCACATCTTGGACTCTGATTGGCTGACACATTATCAGTCCAATCTATCAGCTCGCTCCTCCTCATGACAGCCAATAGGAGGGCTGCACTGGAGTAATGCCATGGCAATGCTGCACCCTCCTGCCCTGGCAGACAGCTCTACCCCCTCCCCCGTGGGAGGGCGCCATCTTGTGGGTGGCAGCGCCAGGCGCGGCGGGACCTCGGGGCAGCGATGGAGCTAGCCCCACACAAGCCTTTGGGCTTCAGGCAACCCTAGCCCAGGACCCAGTTCTGGCTGCCACATTGTCCTATAGCCATGTGAGACCCTTAGGCAGGGTTCTTGCGACAGCCCCCTGCCACCCCCAGAGCCCAGGATCCACAGCAGTTTTTGCAGTTAACAGTCTCTGTGTGGCACCTCGGGAAGAAGCTCCCGAAGCTCTTATAGCTCCATGGAGGGCCACAGGAACACTGGGAAGAAGGAGCTGTTGTCCGGGCTAGTGCTGTTCATCCAGCAGCCTTCCATCTTGCTTGCCTCATTGCCATCAGCTCACCTCTCTAGTCGGGGGACGCTCTTCCCATCTCGTCACCCCAAACTCCTTTCCAATGTGCCCCTGCTCCTCTGCCTGCTTATGATGGGCCCTAGTGCAGCTCCACTGCCTCCAGTCCCCCATCCTTGCTGTGGAGCCACTGCGAAGGGCAGCAGAGGAGAGCGTGTGAGCAGCGCCGGCAGTGCCTGGGCCTCACGGGACAGTGAGGGCCAGCTGCCACAGCACCAGGGAGACCTCCCTGTGATGGGGCACATCCCCCTGTGACCTCAGCTTGTGTCATCTGGGGGCTCACTATGTCATTGCCATGGAGATAGCACCACCAGAGAGGAGGCAGAGAGATTTCTCCTCGCATCCTGGAAGCTGTCGCCTCCCTTTACCACAATTATTTTCCATAATTTTCTGATGAATCCTTCAGAAACATCTCCAGATAGTACCAAAACCAGTGAAATACCTCAAAGGGGGCACTGGAAAAGTCACCTCTGGGATCATGCACTGGCAGCTTGTTGCACTGGGCAGACCTGTGGAAGGATCTAGATGTTGGAGTTGGTTTGGGGTTTGGCATTTTTACAGGATCAAAGTCACGCTGGATCGAAAAACATAAAGTGTGACCACTGGCTGTGCCCTAGACGATTGCTCCAGAGGGCTGAGAAGCCCCACGGGGTATGCAGCAGTGACAGGGAGACCCCTCTCAGCCTGCCGGTGTCTGGGGGGAGGTGATGTAGGGTTGTGAGGGGGGCTGGGATAGATGGCTCTGCTGGACTCACCCCAGCACCACCCACCACAGCTCAGAGAAAAATCCTTGAGGACAGCCAGGACTGGTGCAGTGGGAATGGGACTCTATCTGTTTACAGGCTGCTCTCCCAAACTTGCTGTCTTTTGGGTGTAGATGTTTGAGCCCAATTTCCAGGAGGACAGGGGTGGTGGCCATCTTAAGATGGCACCTCAGATCCATGCTCTGCCAAACATGCTCTGCCAAGCTAGAAGCAGAAGAGCATCTGGGGCAAAGGATCAAAGGTTCTCCCAAACAAACCGATGACAAACAGATGACTCAAAGTTCAAATGACTTTGAAGATGACTTCAAAGTGAAGGATCCATTTCCAGCAAAGGCATTTCCAGCAGGTCTGGAGAACCCCCCAGGAGCTGCAAGACCCCAGCTTCTAGAATACAGGACCCCTCTCCTGCCAGAGCCAGACCCCAAAGCATGTCCCACTCCCAGGGAAACCTGGCCCTGGATTTCCCCCATCCACTGAGGAGCCTTGGGGCTTCGGGCAGTCCCAGGACCCACGAGTCCTGGTTGCTACATTGTCTCCCAAGCCAGAGAAGGCTCTCAAGAAGGCTCTCGGCCCTGTCCAGTCACCCCCACAGACTGGGATCCACAACAGGTTTTGCATCTCTATGCAACACTTCTGGAAGGAGCTCCCCAAGGCCTTACCCTTGGTGGAGAGCAGCAGGAGCGCTGGAAACAAGGAACTGCAGCTCAGCCTGATGGTACCGCTCCAGCAGTCCTTCATCTCGCTTGCCCCTTTACTCTTGGCTTGCCTCTCCAGCTGTGGAAAAAGCATGCTCTTCCTGTCTGATCGCCCAAAGCTGTTCTCTGACATGCTCCTGCTCCTCTGCATGTTGGCAAGGGGCCCCAGCATGGCCCTGCTGCCTCCTGTCCCCACTGCTTGCTGTGGAGCACCTCCACAGGGCAGCTGTGGGCACGGAGGGCATCACCGCAGCAGCAGGGAGATCTCCCTGTGCGGCAGCACATTCCGCTGTGACCTCAGCTCGTGTCATCTGGGGGCTTGTTGTAGTTAGATTCCCGGGGGCCAAACATCCGGTTTGGTAAGCCAGCACACACACACACACACACACACACACACACACACACACACACACACACACAAACGCTCCTCAGAAGCAAGCAGTTTATTAGCAGATACTTACAAACAGACCGATCCGACGGTAATCTCAAGAAGGACCACTCCAATGCTTGTCCCAATCATCTGCATGGTGTGAGAGAGAGTCGGCAGGTATAATCCTTTCCGGTGTCCCCAAGGAGGCAACGTGGTCCTCTGTTGTGTAGCAGCCTCCCTCTCCTTTGGAAAAATTCTGGTATTTATTTGCGGTAGGTGGGAGTCCTGGTACATGGGGCCAACAAGTGCAGGGAGTCTAGCCCAACTCTGCCCCGGTCGCATCACCGGGCTATGACACTGCGCACGCATGCAGACTTATTTCGGGGGCCACATTTGACTTTGGGGGTCACTATTTCATTACTCCTCAACTTCTGACCTTCATGTTGGCTGCTTCTCACGGTTATTCTGTGGCTGGAAGAATCTATATGTGACCAATCGCTGTTCTTTCTCACAGATTTCCAAGACCTTGTTAGTTATGTATTTGTATGCCGCTTAACACAGCGGTATTGTTCTAGGCACTAAAAAGTTACAACAGTAGATTATTCCCACCAAGTATCAGGTAGTACAGATACAGGGCTCAGTAGGTCACTGCTGTGGAGATGGCAGAGCCATCTTTCCTTTTAATTTCTTCAAGACCTGTATGGCTAATTGAAGAGGTCTCTGTCATTTATGAAAGATGGAGATGGCAACAATCTACAAGTATTTCTAAAAGGGTTTTTATTCTATGATTATTATTTTTCAGCTGTCAGAAGAAGTGAAGTCAACATTCCCCAGCTAACATCGATCCAGACAGTCTCCTAATGAAGTCTGGACATGCATGAAAAACAGCATCCTGGACATCAGACACTGTATAGACAATCTTCCTCCTCATCTCCCCAACCCTGCCATTTCTCTCATCAGTCACCTGGCACTCACATGACTCCGACAAGCTGCCCTTATTCCACTGAACTCTGCAACTGAATGTTACAACACATATGCCCTGATTCCCACCTTCTTTCCTTAGAGAACTAGCTGAAAATAGACACAGATTTTTGTTAATTGCAAGCAAAAATAAAATAAAATAAAATAAAGCACATGATACAGACTTGGGGATGCCAAGGGAAATCCATCCCACCCGTAGCAAATCCATTGCTCTCCTTGCAGATCTTCCTGGACCCTTGGGCCTGAGACCCTGAGGCCAACGGAGAGACCAGCAGGTCTGTGAAAAAGCTCAGAAAGTGCCCTCTCCCACTCTCTGCCCATGCACAGCACCAGCACCTTTGCTGTCCCCAGCAGCATCTGTCCCCATGGCCCCGAGCACCTGCCAACAGGCAGATGCCCCTTGACACTGCCCCGCTGCCAGGAGGCGTCTGTGGGGCATATGGAGCCACCACCAGCACCACTGTACCTGCACCCTCTCCTCACAGCTGGGACTGAGCAGAGGAATGGCCTCCACAGCTGGCACCGAGCTGCAGGGCTGCCAGAGGAAGGGGTGCAAAAGTGGAGAGCTCCCGTGGGGCTGGAAGCAGCCCAGCCCACGCCGGGCCTTCCCCAGCCGCTGCTGCCACACAGCTGGGCCGCGGCAGCTCCAGTTGCCCACGCGTGCATGGCCGTTCGCTCTGCCCAGCCCGTGGCCCTCGGCCCCAGCGCGGCAGCTCCCGGTGCTGCAGCTAAAGGCTCCAGGCGGCCCTGGGCCGGGAGACGCTGCCCCGGGGCAGCAACCGCCTCTTGCCCCCTCCCCGCCTGTAGGGCCCGGGCAGCCCCACCCCCACACCGCCCCTCACTGCCCTCCTCTGGGCCACTGCGCATGCTCTGACCTGCCCAAACCCACCCTTCCCTCTTTGCCACGCCTCTCCTCTCCCCTCAGGGCCCTTCTCCTTGGCTCCCCTGCCCGCCCCTCCCCACCCGGCCCCTGCACAGCGCACATGCACTGCTGCCTCCCTCCCGCTCCTCCCTGGTGTCCTGCCTCAGGAGGCCATGCCCCACAGGAGCCAATTGGAGGAGCGTGGGATGGGAGGGGCCATGGTGCCGGAGGTGTCACTTCCAGCTCTGGGGGCGGGGCCTCTGTGGTGAGGAGCTGTGTGGTTTTGTGAACGCGCTCAGTGCTCCCCATGGTTCCCCACTGCACCATGCAAAACTGCCAGGCATTCCCGCAGCACCCTCCAAGGCCCTCCACACATCCATGGGCCACCCAGACAATCCCAAAGTCTCCAAAGCCTGCCTCGAGGTGCCTTGGTTGACTGCCTAGGAAGCCCAAACTGCCCCCAAACACCCCCGGGAGCCCCAAGGAGTATAGGACTAAGCCCAGGCACCTCCACAGAGGCCCAGGGACCAACGGAAATTCCTCAAGAACCCCCAGAAACCTTCAATACTCCTACAACCTCACAGGGACACTCCCAGGCAGCCTCTAACTGCCTATCTCCCACCAAAACTGGGAACGGGCACCGATGCCACCAGGGATGCTGCTGGGTCTCCAGCTGCGGCCAGATAGGTGCTGAGGGGCCAAGCTGGTACATCTGGCTTCCTTCCCGAGCCAGGAGACACCAGCCCTTTTCCTCCCTGCACAGACACCCTGGGCTCTCTGCTGCAACAGGGAACCCAGAGTGCATGTGTGTGTGGGAGGGGGGGTGGTCCTGGAGGTCCCTAGTGACCCCAGACCTCTGTGGGGGTGGAGGGAGTCTGGTTATCCTCCCAGGGCCCAGGGAACCCATGTGCTGGCATCTTCTGTGGAAAAAGGAGGGTGCTTGAGGGAAGGCGGCTCCCAGGAATCCACTGCAAGAGTGCCCAGGTGGGTTTCAGTGAATCATTTTAGAAAATAATCCCCCCAGCGAGGCCAAGCCAGCATGCCCATAAGTGTTTCCCAGTGCCAAAATCTTCCAGGAATGACGGAAAAGGGAGGAATTCCCCCAAGGACGCCTGGAGGTGTTTCTCAGACTTGGGCACTGTTTGGAGACTCCCATGGCAGCTCTGCCTGAAATCCCCCTGCCATCTCTCTCTCCCCTTGCCTTTCTTCATCTCTCCCTTTCACCCTCCTTTCTTCCTTTCCTTCCTCCTTTTCCTTCTTTCCCTTACTTCTCTTTTGCTTTTCCTTTCTTTTTGCTTTTTTCCTTCCTTGCCCTTCCAGGGCAGCAGGAAGGGGGTTCAGGCAGCTCCCCACTAGGCCCTGGGAAGCCCCTGCCCATGGCATGGCCGCCTGGCCGGGGTGGGGGCCCTGTGGGGCCCTGCAGCCCCTCTGTGGCACGGGCTGGCCTCACTGTGGGGCTCTCCCGCATCACAGTGACAGTTGCCCTCTCCCCACAGCTTCCCGCGCCTGCCCCACACTTCCCTGCCAGGCCTCCTACAGCCCCAACATGGGGGGCTGCTCTCGCCCCTGCCTGCTCGGCAGCAGCTGCTCTGCAGCCGGATGGCCAAGGCTGAGGGAGGCAGTGGCACCGCATGGCAGGCACTTTGGGGAAGGGATGCACGGAGGAGGAGAGAGGGAAGGCTGTCCCAGACACTCTTCCCTGGGGGACACGCTTTTCCCCAAAGCAGACTCCCTGAGGTCCGCAGGAGCTCCCGGCGAGCCCCACGTGGCCCAAGGTGGCCAGCACAGGGCAAGCGCTGTTCTGAAGGGTCTCCTCTTTCAGCTCGCGCAGAGGAATGTGCGGCCAAGGACTCCCGCTCCTGAGGGAAGCACCATCTGCCCCAAAATACCCAAGGCCACTGAAAGTAAACCCAGGGAGGAGAGAGTCCAGATCAAAACGCCTGCAGCCAGGTGAGACTTGCTGAGGAGGGTGCTGCTGTCACCAGGGGAGTGAGCTCTTGCCTTGCACACAGTGTCCCTGTGAAACCTGAAGGGGAATGAATAGTTTTCTTCCCACCGAGGACAGTGTCATTTCTGTGCTGACTCTGCTCACAGTAGGCAGAGCATTTGGGGAATGCCCTGGGAATCGGGAAGGGGGAAGTGGTGCCTCGTTGGCTCCTTTGTCTGGGGCTGAGCAGGATGTGTTTGCCTGAGGGACCTGTGCTCACAGAGCCTGGAGACTGCAGCAGGGGCAAGGGGGGCAGAGGCTTTTCTTCTGGCTTGCCAAGGGGGCAAGTGTTTCTGTGCGCTGTGCTCAGCACTGGGCTCTTGCCAGAGAGGAGTGAGAGAGGACTGAACCTGTTGGGATTGTCGGTTGCAATGGGAAGGATGTGTCCAAAGGCAGCGCATAGCTTGTGAGCATGGAGTGGAGAGCAAAGTCCTCCTGTGCACTTACCCATTGCCCATGGTGCTTCTCCCTAGAGTGCACGTGCCCTGTCTGGCCGGCTGCCCCTGGGTAGAGGAGGATGGCAAAAGGAGACTCCTGTATCCAGCTGAAGTCCAGAAGATGCAGCAGGAGTGCAAAGCCTGCCAGGAAATAGCGGTGATAGGTGCGCTGGCTGGATGCGTTTCTTATGGCAGCTGTCCCTGGAGAAAAGCCTAGTTGCCTGGCAGTCCCTTTTGGAAAAGTCCTTCCTTTGGGCCTTGCTGCAGGAGAGGGAAACCGCTCGGTAGTTTTGGAGGACACTGTTGCCTCCTGCGTTTCTGTTGAGCACAGCAGGGTCCCTTCTGTGGGCACTGTTGATGCCAGCAATGGCAATGGTGGGCTTTCCTGTGAGAGCAAGCGTCCCAGCTCTCCTGAGCGCATTGATTGCCGTGGTCACTGCTCATGGCAGAAGAGACCCTTGTGGCTGGATAGGGTTTGGGAGCCTACCATATGTCCATGCCCCAGCAGTGGTGAGCAAAACCCCATGGGCGGAAAGGTTTGTGCCAAAGAGCAGGAGAGAGAGGGAGAGCTACCCAACTCATGCTTGATGGTATTACCATGCTGTGGCCCTGCAGAAAATCCGCAAGCTTCTGAAGAAGTGGGATATGGGAAACTTCTGGGATGCATATGCCAACCAAACTACACGGCCAGGCTGGAGGAATGAGGTACTGGTAGCCTTTGAAGTCATTTAGCCCTGCATGCCCGCCTCATGTGGCGTGAAGTTTCTTCTCGCTGCACTTCCATCTCCACTGCTTTCTCTTTTCCCTCCCTTGCCTGACAGTATCACCACTGGACGGAGGGATCAGTGTGGAAGACACTTCCCTGGATGTGTGAGATCCACTGCTGGCCAAAAGGGAAAGTCTGGAGAGCACGGCCAAGATGCAGGACCATTACGAAAGGCTTTTCTTGGGGAAGGAGGCCCTTCAGGCCACCATGGGCAGTTCTGCATCAAAGCTCGAGAGCTCTTCTCCAGAAGCCCAGGTGACAGGCAAAGGAAGAGCAGCCAGGCTTGGTGCGCGCCACACAAGATGGTGTGTGGAGATCTCATGTTGGAGGCACAGCATGGGTGCCAGAGGGCACCTCTGCCCCAAGGCACCCAGGAAACAGCCCCACTGCTTGCAGTCTTACTTCTCCTGGCTTCACTTCCTTGGCAGCATTTGGGCCCTCTGGAGTGAAGGGTTCCCCATCCTCCAGACAAGCCCAGGAGACAGAGCAAACCGAAAATGCAGGGCAGGAAGCCACCTGCTCGAGCGAAGAGAGTGACTTTCCAGCTGCCGAAGCCTGGCAAGAGTAAGCGTTCACAGCTGCAGCAAAGGCCAGGCACAGCCCAGTGCCATAGCCCTGCACACGCGACGTCCCCTTTCCCTCTCCCTCATCTGCGGGTCTGGGGGTAGCATTCCCCGGCTTCTGGGGGCCCCAAAGGACCTGGGGGAGACCTCCCCTCCAGGAGCCTCTCTGATACCCTAACTTCAAGCCCCAAATCCCTCCAGGGCCGAAAGGGGCTCTGGGTACCAAAGCAATGGCATGTGCTGGGGCTGCGGGACGGCAATGGCAGCAGGGCTGCCAGCCACCGAGTTAGAGAGAATTTGTCACCGCTGTCGCAGGAGCACTTCACCGTGGGGAACGCAGGCTCTGCCCCCGCTCAGCGCCCAGGCATCTCGGCGGGAGAAGTGGCTGGAGGCCCAGCGAAAACTCCTGGAGCAAAACCTATGGTAGCAGCACCTTCCTGCCTAAGTACCTGCCAACACGGGGGTGTTTGCTACTCCCCTGCTTCCCCTTCAGAAAGAGGATCTGCTCCTAGGGCAGCCCTGGCCTAGGAGCGCAGCAGGCTTGGGAGCCTGGTGCCTGAGTGGGACACCCTGGCTCTCCCCGCTGTTAGGCCCTGAGAAGGAGAGAAGAAGCTGCGAGCTTCTCACCATCAGCAATGGCCCAAGCGTGGCCAACAGCATTTCTCAGCTTCTCTCCTCATGCTCAGCCCCTTCCTGTTTAACTCCGCAGCCCTTGGCAGACATCTCGCCTCCTGGAAAAGAGGCAGAGGTACCACTGATCCCCAGCCGGGCTCCTGCGCTCTGGATTTTCCTCTGTTGCATTAAACCAAGTGGCCAGGTCACAGGAAACTGTGTTGGAGGGGATGTGAAATGGGCAGTTTGCAGCGTGGCTGCTTTGGAGGGGAAGTAAAGCACAGCTGAGGGCACAGGGACTGTGCACCCACTTGGTGTGCACAGATGTGCCCGTGTATTTGCCCACACTCGTGTATTGTGGGGCTTCCTGCCCCCATGCAGCTGGAAACTGCCATGTGGCAGCAGGACCTTTGGGGACCTCCCTTGCCCCTGACTTTGATGGCATCTGCCCTGCATGTTTCTCCTGGAGCACAGTTCTGGCCACATGTGAACGCTCAGCCCAAGATGTCTCCTGCGAGCAGGATGGGGCAGGCAGAGCTGCATGGGGGGCCACAAGCAGCTCTCCCAGAGCCACCTTTCCACTTCTGTTCTCTCTCCTGCTCCCGGAGGGTTCCAGTTCACGGGCTTCCCGCCTTCCCTTTCCTCCCTGTGCCTTGGCTCTGGCCATTTAAGGATAATTTAGGGGCTCGATCATGAGAGACACCACAAGGCTTGTTAATATAAATATATTTATTAAGAATTAGGTTAAAAAAAAAAAAAGGAGCAATGTTACCAATGCAGGAGGGTTCCCTATAGCTCCCATGGCAGCCAGTGAGAGAGACAGCAGGGCCACCCCGAGCAGATATTTATCTTGCTTTATATTTATTTTAAATATCCATGAGCAGATATTTATAGTTGCTGATTAGTAACATTTGCCTTGACACCGGGTTATTCTCCAAGTGAAAAAAGGTTTCCATGGGGGTTACATGTCTTCTCCAGAACATGCTGTAGAGATCTAGTTTTATTTAACACGTAAGGCAAGATACTTAATGTTACTCTTCCCATGGCACAGGGACCTCCTGCAGAATTAGCAGGTACATACGTATAAGCTGTAGTCCCACATAAAAGGAACCATCCTAAAGGAGAGATTAAGGAACTCCTCCCCTTACTTTTTGTTCATCCTTGTATCAAGCTGCTAGTTTGCACTCCAGGGAGTTTAAAACTTGTTCTGCTTTTCAGTGGCCTGTCCCTTTAGCCAAATCCTAAGTTCTGCTTCTATCTAGCCTTTCCTGTCTCTCCAAAAGTCTTCCAGTAAGACTATTCCTTGTGGAAAGTGGACCTCATGGGAGGCAGCTTGGACTTACCATACGGTTGAAGAGCATAATTATTTCTTATGAAACTATATGATGGGCTTTATTTTGTTTGGCTTGCAATTAAGAAGAGCCATCCTTCTGTGTCTATTAAGGAAAGTGGGTGGGAATTGGGGCATACGAGCTGTAACATTCAACTGCAGATTCCAGTGGAATAAAGGTAGCTTGTAACAGGGGTGATCAAAGTCCCAGGTGACTGGTGGGAGAAACAGTGGGGTTGAGGAGATGAAATGGAAGATTGTCCATATAGTGTCTGACCTCTGGGACACTGCTTTTCCTATATGTCCAGACTTCATAAGGAGACACTCTGGATCAATATCCATTGGAGAATGTAGCTGTCACTTATTCTAAAAGCTGATATAACAATAACTATAAAAATGATCATACAACTTTCAAAAGCAGAAATACTTGTATATTATTGAAGTCTCCACCTTTCAGGTACATGCCAGAAACCTCCTCAACTTAGCTATACGGGACTTGAAGAAAATTATAGGCAGATGTGGTTCATCAGGGCTTTTTGCATTTGAATGGGCCTCTTGGTGTTTTTGGTGCTGACTCCATGAGCCACACCTCCCGAGAGCCACACACACGGTCACAAAGGGACAAGAACGGATGAAAATCCACACAACTGCAGTAACACTGGTTTAGCAGAAGACCCAGAGTTTTCCAAGGTACATGACACTGAAGAACAGTAAGGCATATTAACTACCTGAACATTGTGTAACTCCTGATTTTTACTTCTTTCTCCGAGTCTGGCCAGGGCCCTCCACACATGCCTCTATGCTGAGGATAAACAGGCAGAACAGGGTTTGGCAGCCACAGGGAAGTCTCAGAGATCCAGGGCCCTGCACAGCACCCACACTCCTAATATTATGTTTCTGGACCCAAAGTTGTCCCCACCAAGCACTTCATGGATCATCTCCCACACAAACACGGGAAGGTCTTCAGCAGCAGCTACTGCCACCACTGCAGCATCTCAGCAACATACCACACCTCGCCCAGGCAACAGACCACTGACAGACAGCTACTTCTCCCTCCACAGCAACTTCAGCCTCTTTCTCACAGGCCTCCCAGTAACACCCCTCTCAAACACCCAAGATTTCTGGTGTTACTAACAACAACAGATTAGCCCGGCCCAGACGTAAAGCTTGCCTCCTTCCTCAAGAAAAGCAACACACTAAAGATTACTAAGCCAGCTCAGAGCAGAAGGAAACATGTAAATCACTACCTTCTGTAAGCTCCAGAAAGAGAAAAGCAACTCACAGGCACCCACTGAAGTCATGTCCTACCAAAAGAGGCCTCAGGAGCTAGGCCCTTCAGTAAGTCTCAGCTGCACACTTCCTTACCAGGCAGTGAGGAAGGCAATACTCAGGTGAAGCATTTGGTCAGCAGATACAAAGATGGAGGCTTGCGAGTAGTTCTGCTTCAGGAACAGAGACTGAAAGCTGTTGACAAGTTTTCTTCTGCTTGCTTTCCAAAAGACTAGGCAACACTGTAGGGATTCTTCAAACCTTCTTCAATAAAAGCACTTCTTTTCAACACTTTTGCTCCCAAACCCAGCTGGTATCATCACTACAGGACCATCTCCCTTTTGTGTCAGGTGCACAGAAACTTCCTACCACAGAACTAAGATCCTTAGCTGCACCTTCCACGTATTTGCTGTCAAAAGACTACTCAAGCCAAGCAGAAATCTTTGGGGGCTAGACGACAAACATAAATCTATTCCTCTAAAAATAGAATCCTACAATGGTAAGGTTGGAAGGGACCTCAGGAGATCATCTAGTCCAACACTCAGCATAGCCCATATGGGAATTGAAACCATGACCTTGGCATTAGCAGCACCATGCTCTAACCAACTGAGCTAAACCTGCCCCCAAATACATTCTCATTCAGCAGGGTTTGCTACTTCAGAGAGTAAAACTCAAGCACACAAAACATTTCTGTGTCCCCCAGGTCAACTTTCAGCAAGACACAAGTTTCTGCCGAGCTCTCTTCAGTCACAACTGGCCAGCATCTGCCTGCCAGCAGAGAGAAAGAAGACTACAACCTGCTCAAGGTGACATTCAGGGATGATGACAGTTGAAATACCTGGCTGTAGTAAGAATACCTGCTCTTGAACAGAAGCACATCTTTCTCCAGTTTTAGGAGAGCACTTGCCATGCGGGAGACCTTGTTCTGCCCTTATCAAACACTCTGGGAGTCAGAAGTAGTTTGACCATACAGGAAGAGCCATCTTCTCTTCATATTCAGGAATGAATGGAGAGAGCTTGGATTTGCTAAAGCAGCTGCAGCCAGGGAACACGGATGGCCACCACACAGACGCAAGAAAAAGATTTATCTCTGCTTAGATACCTCTTTCTCCAACAGCAATGCACACCTTACGCTCTGGCTTTAAAATGTAGGTTTAATCAAGGGCCTGGGAAAAAGGAATAAGGACACTGGGGTCAAGGAAGAGTAGAAATAAACAGAAACAACAGGCCCTGACTTGGAAGCTGTCTGAAATAGCTGTCCATGCAAGGGTGTGTCCACATCCTTCTCCTTGGCCTAGCAAGGACAGAGCCCATTTGTGGCCATCTTTTTCCTTTCCTCCTTAGCAACTGCAGGAAGAGAGGAAGCTACCAAAAAAGCACTAGAGCTCTATATGTACATACCTCAGGGCTCAGGCCCTGCTCCTTTCACAGCCATTTTCTTTCCTCATTACTGCAGAGGACAGTCTGCTACGGTTTGTAAGTTTAAGCTGAAAATAAATCACATTTTCACAAGTTAATAATGAAAATGGAATGCTGCGCTGCCCCAGCACAGTACGACAGCAGCTCCTGCCTGTCCGCTTTCCCCAACAGTTTCCCCCCACACACCCAAGGCATTTCAGCTTTCCAGGAGGGGACAACATCCTGGCACAGAAGCAGCACAGGAAGCAGCTGCTCTATTCCTCTCCCTCCTGCCCTGATGCCTGCGCAGCCACTAGTGCTGCAGCTCTCACAGCTCAGGGCTTCTCGGCACCTGCCAGGCTGCAGCGCAGGCTGAAAACCCTCGCTGTGTTGCCGGGGTGCTCACGGGCAGCAGCTGCCCCCACTGCAGCACAGAGGTTTCTCTCCCGTCCCTCCCCTCTTCTCCCGCAGACTCACCCAGGCCCCGGAGCAGAGCGGGGCCCTGCGGCAGCAGCGCCCAGCAGCAGCATTTCCCCTGCACAAGCACCAGCACCAGCACCAGCAGCCAGGGACACACAGGCCCCGCACTCACAGCTGGAAGTGACGCCCCCTGCACCACAGCCCCTCGCACCCCATTGTTCTCCATTGGCTCACATGGGCGTGGCCTCGTGGGGCGGGACACCAGGGAGGGGCGGGAGGGAGGTGGCAGTGCATGTGCGCTGTGCAGGGGCTGGGTGGGGAGGGGCGGGTAGGGGAGCCAAGGAGAGGGGCCCTGAGGGGAGAGGAGAGGCGTGGCAAAGAGTGTAGGGGTGTGGCCGGCAGGTCAGAGCATGCGCAGTGGCCTAGAGGAGGGCAGTGAGGGGCGGTGTGGGGGCGGGGCTGCCTGGGCCCTGCAGGCGGGGAGGGGGCGAGAGGTGGCTGCAGCCCCAGGGCAGCGTCTCCCAGCCTGGGGCCGCCCGGAGCCTTTAGCTGCAGCGCCGGGAGCTGCCGCGCTGGGGCCGAGGGCTGCGGGCTGGGCGGAGCGAGCGTCCATGCACGCGTGGGCAACCGGAGCTGCCACGGCCCAGCTGTGTGGCAGCAGCAGCTGGGGAAGGCCCGACCCGGCCTGGGCCACCTCCGGCCCCTGGGTGCCCACAGCTTTTGCGCCCCTGCTGGGGACTGGGAAGTGTCCTGGGGTCGAGCAGGAGCTATGAGCAGCCCTGCCCCATGCAGCCCCCTCTCCATGGGGGAATGAGTCTGCCCTGCCGGGGCTGGTCCTGCCCTCCCCCCCCCCCAGAGCTTCCCCAGCCCGTGTTCATCCTGTCTGTAGTTATCCCTGGACGTCACCTGGAGGGGGCTGGGTTATGCTTTGTGTCTGCTGGGAGACCGATGCCGGCGAGGTGTGAATGAAGGATACGCATGAAACATGTCTCTGGGTAAAAGCTGAACTGGAGGACACAGGCATTTTTTGTCACTTTGAGTTTTACCTTCTGAAATCCCAGCAGAGGGGTATTCCCATGCAGGAATGCCTTGCTGAGGGGTGTTGCCACAGTGAGCAGCAGGGCTTTGTGATGGTGGTGGCATGGTGCCCGCAAGGCCACTGTGATGGGGCGGTCTCCATGGGGACTGTGTTCCTGCTGTGAGCAGGACCACCGGGGTCCTCCCTCTGAGGAGAGCGGCTGGGTCAGGAGGGAGCTGCTCCCTTTGGTGCCAGAGAGGCAGGTCCCCAGGAGAGGATCCTGAAGAGGGAGAAGAAGCAGCAGGCAAACACCTGCTCCCAGTCCACAATGGACTCCCAGGCACGCCAGAGTGCAGGGGTGAGGCGAGCTATGGGGCTGGAGGGAGAGAGAGGCGGCACAGATGGGAGCATGACAGAGAGCACCGGGATGGTTTGGACTGACCTGCTGGAAAGCAGCTCTGCAGAGAAGGACCTGGGAGTCCTGGTGGTCAATAAGTTGACCATGAGCCCGCAATGTGCTCCTGTGGCCAAGAAGGCCAAAGGCATCCTGGGGTGCATTAGGAAAGGTGTTGCCAGCAGATCAAGGGAGGTGATTCTGCTGCTCTCCTCAGCCCTGGTGAGGCCTCCTTGGAGTACTGCATCCTATTTTGGGCTCTCCACTACAAGAGAGACATGGAGTGACTGGAGAGAGTCCAGTGGAGGGCTACAGAGCTGATCAGAGGACTGGAGCATCTGCCCTCTGAGGAAAGGCTGTGAGAGCTGGGCCTGTTTAGCCTGGAGAAGAGAAAACCGAAAGGGGATCTTGTCAATGTACGCAAATACCTTAAGGGGGGGGTGTCAAGAGGGTGGGGCTGGACTCTTTTCAGCAGTGCCAAGCGACAGACAAGAGGCAAACTGAACCGCAAGAAGTTCCACCTGAATATAAGAACTTCTTCACTGCGAGAGAGACCCAGCACTGGAACAGGTTGCCCAGAGAGGTTGTGGAGTCTCCTTCTCTGGAGACACTCAGAGGGACGGTAGTGGCACCGGCTATAATGACTGAAAAGGTGAGGAATGTTATTTTAGTGCTAGTCTCTAGGGAAGGGATCAACCCTTTGTTTGCTTTTTGATCTAATGAGCGTGTACAAATGAGGTTTGTTTCACACAGTAGGGCACCCTGCAAATTAGAGCGATCACGGTGAGTGGTAATAACAGGTAACAGATTTGGGGGAGGTACAGGAGATTCAGGTACTGGTGATGAGGTCGGTGACTGTGAGACCACTTGTGTGAGGCCCTTGCCGCTAAGCCTAACAACTGACCTTAAGCACTACCTCTAACCCTAAACCCTACCCTAACCCTTCCCCCAATGCCCCATTTTAGTCCCCATCCGATACTCTGATCACAAAGCCCAAACCCAAACCTGTAATTCCTTACAGATAATGCCCAACTCTTCCCCCAAGAGTCACTCTAGTCACTAGCTCTTATGCCTAGCCTTAATATGTAAGCCCCAGAGTCCAGCCTGAACCCAGTCCTCTAACCCCAAACTCTAAAACATACCTTAGCTGGTTACCGGAAACTGTAAGCCAAACCCCAGCCCTTCCAAAGCCTCTCCCTGCTCCCTAACCTCCAAAGCCATTCCCTCCTCTGACCTCCTGCCAGAGCACAGCTCTGAAACCTCTGTGGGTGCCAACACTGGAAGAGACACGCTTGCAACAGCGGAGAGTTTGAGTGTGCTGGTCAGGGTAGAAGTTGGCCACCCAGGGACCTGCACGTGCTTTTTGAGAGTTTGAGGTTTTCTCTGTCCCAACCCCTGACTTTAACTGTCAGCTGAACCTTGTCCTATATCACCAATCCCAAGGCAGGGGAAAAAGTGATCTGAGGGGAGCTATTTTGCCAGATACCATATCCTTTAGTAGTCCCCATAGGGATCTGGGTTTCTCCAAAAGGCAGCAGGAGGATGTTGGGGTGCACCGAAAGACACACGGGGGGGGCGGGGGGGAGGCGGGGGGCTGTGGGGCAGACCCCAACCCGAGGAGCCACCGAGGAAGCTCACGCCCCCTACCAAGACTTTCTCTCTCCATCAGCACCGAGCCCAACCTCTGCTGGAGCAAAAAGGGGCAAAATACTCATCAGAGCCCCCTGAAGCGCCCTCTGGAAAGTATAAGCTTGGTGATAAGGTTGAAGGAGCCCTTCCAAAAAAATATCTTGAAATGGTTTTTGAAAATAACTATTACAGCATTTGTATTTCCAAGTATTTATTTAAATTGATGAGTACTCACATCATGTAATTATTAACTGACGGGTATAGCATTTTCTTAACATTCATAAAGGAAGACTGAGATCAATCTTAACAATGTCACTGTGCCCCAAATTCTTCTAAATCCTGATGACATTCCAGCAGGACATGGGGGGGGGGGCGGCATGGGCTGCACAGGAGGGCAGATGAGGGGTCCCGAGAGGAGCAGACCCTGACTGGAGGCTGGGGGCATAGAAGGCCCCCAAGGCCCAGCCGGTTTCAGCTCCCAGAGTGACAGTGACCTGCCAGCGCCCAGCCATGGGGCACAGCAGTGCAAGGAGGGTCCCTGGCACCCAGCCCCATGTGGACAGCTGCCTGTCCACTGCCGGCCCCAGTGACCGCATGTTCGCCTGCTTGCTCGGGGCACAGAGCCAGCTGTGCCATCCTCACATCCCCCCAAAGGCCTCGTGGTGCCTCACTGCAGCTCAGGAGGCTATGGGGGCTGGGCAGGGAGGGGGCAGCAGGGATCAGGCCCTGCGATGGGATCCTGCTACCTCCTCCCTGCCCCGCTCCCAGGTAATTTTGGAAGAGGGACCCTGCAGCGTTCGGTGAGTTCCCGGGTTACACAGAGCTCCTTTCTCAGGGCCTCCCCAGCAGCATCACTAAGCTCCCCATGGAGAATGCCATACATTTTTATTTATGTATTCATTATTACATACTTGCAATACAACTTAACAGTATATAGTAAAATTTACAGTATAGTTTACTCTATCAGACTACGGTACAATTACACAGAACTGTATCTATTAGAAATCTGCATGTAGTATAGTACAAGATTATGAGCTGTTCTAGTTAGATTCCCGGGGGCCAAACATCCGGTTTGGCAAGCCAGCACAAACTCACACACACACGCACAAACACTCTGCAGTAGCAAGCAGTTTATTAGGAGATACTTACAAACAGACCGACCCAATGGTAATCTCGAGAAGGACCACTCCAATGCTTATCCCGATCGTCTGCATGGTGAGAGAGAGAGTCGGCAGGCACAATCTTTTCGGGTGTCCCCGAGGAGGCAACGTGGTCCTCTGTTGTGTAGCAGCCTCTCCCTCCTTTGGAAAACTCCGGCATTTATGATTACTTGCGGTAGACGGGAGTCCTGGCACCTGGGGCCAACAAGCGCAGGGAGTCTAGCCCAGCTCCGCCCCGTTTGCATTACTGGTCTATGATACTGCGCATGCGTGCAGACTTATGTCGGGGGCCACATTTGACTTTGGAGGTCGCTATTTCACTACTCTTCAGCTTCTGACCTTCATGTTGACTGCTTCTCATGGTGATTCTGGGGCTCACAAATTTCCAGGACCTTGTTAGTTACTTATTTGTATCCCGCATAACACAGCGGTATTGTTCTAGGCACTAAAAAGTTACAGCACTAGACTATTCTCATCAAGTATCAGGTAGTACAGATACAAAAGTTGTAACACGGACCATTCCCATCAAGTATCACGTAGTACGGATACATGAGACTATTGCCTTATGAGCCTTTTCCCTTAAAGACCTTCTGTGCTGTATCTTGGCTCTCCCCTCCACTATACGCTTGATTTTCTTTTTCTCGCTAGTGACTGAAGTGGCAATTGTGGGCTGCCGCGGTGGATGATTGCAGGCTACGCTCTGTCTTCCTGGTGGCTCCTGAAGGTTCACAATCCAACGCCACCCGTTTCTGGAGGCTAAAGACAATGATGCATTAGAGATTACAACAGTTGTTTCTGATTTTAATTCCTGGTTTTGCCAAGAGAATGATCAAGGAGGCCTGCAGGCCCATGATTTTGGTGGCAGTGAAAGGCTTGGGTCCCTGTAAGTGTCTTTACCGGGAGGTTATTCTCCCACAAAAGCATTTCCAACCAGGGCGCTCTTCAAAACAACCCTCCCGGGAGTGCGTTTGTGCTGAATTGCAGCAGAAGCTGGTGCTGCACACAAAGGGCTGGGGCTCAGCGTCTGCCCCGTCTGCTTTGCCAGGTTTTACAGCATACAAGACAGTGCTGTCCTTTGCAGCAATCCCTGTCTTTGGACACCATCCCAGCATTTTCCAGTATTTTAGATAGTAGATTGAGGCCCCTTTTCCCAGACTGCTAAAACCCTGAGCAGCATTGCAGAAGTCCATTTGTAGCTGCCTTAATCAAATACTTTGTTTTCTCCTGGCTGTGAACACGGCTGTGGTCAGTGCTCTGTGCTAGGGGAGGGGACTGGTAAAGCTGGTGGCGGCTGGTGTGCTCTCCTCTCGTGTTACTAGTACATGCCAGCCCGATGGACTGGGGGCGCCCACGACTGAGCTCTCTGCTGGCAGGAGCTGTCCCTTGAGCACTCCTCTCCCCCACTGCTCCCTCCTGCGGAGACCCTTTCTCCAGCAGTGGTGGGGAGTGGGGGCACAGGGTGACGTCCCCCGAACTGCATGGCCCTTAGCGTACCTCCTTGCTGTGGTGTGATGAAGGTCACCAGCGCAGGGATCTGGGCTCCTGATGTCAGCTTGGCCAGGTATTGCTGTGTCCTACAGTCACATGTGCTGGGCTCAGCATTGGGGAAAGAGCCCAGAGTGATCCCCCCACATCCCTCTGAGGCCCACTGCGACCACACAGATGGCAGCATGGTCTTGGCACCAGGGGCTGGTGGAGCATGGCCCAGACTGCCATGTGACTTGGCTCTTGGGAAAAGGAGGAAAAGGAGCAACCTAGAGCCTGCCAGCGCAGTGGCTGTCTTGTAACCCCTAACCACAGCTTGCATGGAGGCGAGTACCTGCCTCAGCTGTGGGCACTGAGCAGGAGCCCCATGTCTGCCCCACTGCCAGCCCCAGTCTGTTCCTGACCTGTGAGCAATGTTGGCGGTTGGTTGGGCTCGGGGATATGGCAGGAGCACCTGGGAGGCTTTAACAGCCCTGTGCATGCATGATACCTGCTGTACACAGGCTCTCACCTTCTTGGCTTGGTCTGGCAGTGGAATCTTATTTTTCTCCTTGTTGCCCCCCCTTCACAGCACCAGTCCATCGACTCAACAGGAGCCCCAAGGAAGGAGGTGGTGAAAACCTAGGAGGAGAAGACATGCCTTGGCTGTGGGGTCCCAGCCTCAGAGCGGGCTGGCAGGCAAGGCTAAATATGATACTGGCAGCACAGCCTCTAGGGCACCTTTCTAAGGAGCATTATAGGGGAGCTGCATGGCTGTGACGGCAGCTTGCCCTTCAGGGAAAGGTGCGAGTGCACCACAAGCCTGCCCCAAGCCTGATGCAAAGGTGAGTTCCCAGTGAGGCAAAGAGGAAAGGGAGAAAGGAAAGATCTGGTTGTTGGGGCAATGAGACAAGGCAAGATGCTCTCCATCTCTGCCCCAGAGCCATGCCTCCTCTGATACAGATGTTCTGGTGCAGGAGCTGAATGTGACACTGTGCTTCCACACGAGCCCATGACCTGCGCCCAGTGGCACAGCCCCTCCAAAGCCCTTCCTGACAAGGTCTCTGGCCTCAGCTGAATTCTTTCCTGATACCTGGGCACCGATGACACTGCTCACCACATCCTGCTCTGTCTGCTGCTCTGACGTGGTCCTTCTAGCCCTCTTCTGAGCCTGAAAAAGGGAAGGAGGCATTTGCAGGAAGGGGGATGCAGCCAGCCCTAGTTCTGGGGGCATGGCTGGCAAGTGGCAGCATCACCCCACTGCTGAGACGCCTCCCTCCCATCTGACCACAGTCCCTTTCCTGTGGGGGGTAAGAGGAGCACAGAGGAGACGCATCCCACGACTCTGATGGCAGATCAGCAATAGCATCCTTCTCTTCCTTTGGCTCAAGACCAGCTTGTAAGGTTTCTTCCCTGGAGCTTTCCAGGGACAGTAGTGTCTTCCCTGCGCTGGGGAGCAGCTTGCCAGCTGGCACAGAGCAGTCTCTGGCACTGCCACCACCACCCCTGCCCGATGCATCCCGACCTGCTCCCTGCAACCCCATCTGCCTGCTCTCAGCACGCAACGAGCGATGAGTCTGGGTCCCCCCTGCCTGCTCCCGGCATGGCAGCTATCTCCCCGCGGGCACTTCCACTGGGTGCTCATGGGGCTTGGCAGCCTCGCACCCAGCAGCACTCGCACCAGCAGCTGCTTGGGCACCACAGCCAAAGTTGCCACAGTGCCATCAGCATCCCGCCTGGCCTAGTCCTCCAGCCAAGGCCCTGCGCATCCACCACATCTAGGGCCAAAGGGCGAGTGGGCCGTGTTGTGCTCAAGACAGCTCCTTTATCACCTCACACTTTCTTTCCTCCACAACAGCAGTCAACCAGATGCACCTGCTGCATCCTGGGTCACCCTCTGCCTTCTACACTCTAATGCAGTTACCCAGCTCTTAGGGGGCCATCAGCCCACTTTTTTCCTACGGATGCTCAAAGGCCCCTGCCTCAAAGATCTCATTGACCCCAGACACGATCCCTGAGCACTACACAGGATCCTTCCTGGCAAAATCAAACAGGCACTGCCCCATCTCTCTCCAGACTCTCCCACTGCCTGCGCCAACTGACAAGGTGCTGTGCACACCGCAGAGCGTTTTATGCCTCAAACACACAGGCACGCGCTTCTAGACTTCGCTGCGCACACTCGGTCTGAGCCTCGGCAGGCTGGCGCTGTGCTGGGACCAGTCGTGCCCAGCTTGGGGGCCTCTTTTTCCCTTCCAGGAGGAAAGGCAGTCTGCTCCCATTTCCCGGGACAGCAGCACGGCACACCTCACAGCACGCTGTGCTGCCCTGGCCCAAGACCTCACCAGCTTTGGCGTCTCCTCTGTACGAGCCGCTCCATCTTGCTGCGTTGCGGGCAGCCTCCGTGGCGTCTCCTCGGTCGTGATGGTAGTTTCTCTGCGCAATGCCTGCAAACGCAGCAAGGGCACATTGTCCCGGAGCATCACCAGGGCAATGAGGCCAAGGTGCTGCTGCATCCCCAGCACTGGGCCTACACAACAAGTCGCACAGAGGGCACGCATGTTCTGCACATGCAGGTCCTGCTCAGGCGGGATATGCGTCCCCTCCCCGGACCGCAGTTGCTCCTGCCTGCCTCGGGGGCACCCAGCACAACAGGGCCCTGCTGCCAGCTGCACCCAAACACGGGCACGCTCCAAAGGCCTGAGGACCCGCATCAGGCACGGGCTGCCCACACCACCCGCAAAGACAGACCTTCCCCTTGGGCACACCTCACTCTGACAGTGCACGCACTAGTGCTAGCTCTTGCATGCTGTCTCACAGGGAGACTACGTGCAGAGCCTCCACTTCTCTCACTGCTTTGAATAGGCCCCTTTTTTCAGCTCTGCTACAAAACCTCCACCAACATACTCATCTGCACAGCCTGGCCAAGCTACGCCTGCAGATAGAGCAGCTCCAGAGTAAGGATGTTGGGGGGCTATGATAGGCGCTTACCTTTTTCTTGGATGCTCTGGGGACTGCACTTGCCTTTGGAATCCTTTGCAGGGGCTGGAAAGGAAGGAATATTTGGCACAATGAGTCGGAAGCAGCCTTCTTTGGCCTTGTGCAAATTAGAAGGGAGCTCCCAGGGACAACCTGCCTATCCCAGCTCAACGGACTAAAACCCTGGAGGAAAGAAGAACAAGTTAATAGCCCAAGACCCTCAAATCCTTTGAGGTCAGTCCCAACACTAAGTGCTCCTACCCACCTCCACGGGGCCCCTGGCGTCAGGGCTCGACAGCCTGCCTCCTCCACAGCATCCCAGATGCAAAACCTTACAAGGACAACAGATGCCTTGGCTGCAGGGCTTCCCATGGCAGAGGGCAGCTGACCATGGCCACGCTGAATACCAGGCTGCCACCGCAGCCTCGCTGACACCTTTCTCAGGAGCATAATGGAGCAGCTGCATGGCCAGCCTGCAGCTCTGAAGGCAACTTGTCCTTCAGGGAAAGGTGCAAATGCACCACAAGCCTGCCCCGAGCCTGATGCAAAAGTAGGTTCCCAGTGAGGCAATCCAAAAAGGACGAAAGGATGGGTCTGGTTGTTCGGGCAATGAGACAAGGCAAGATGCTCTCCATCTCTGCCCCAGAGCCATGCCTCCTCTGATACAGATGTTCTGGTGCAGGAGCTGAACGTGACACTGTGCTTCCACACGAGCCCATGACCTGTGCCCATTCACATAGCCCCTCCAAAGCCCATCCCGACAAGGTCTCTGGCCTCAGCTGAATGCTTTCCCGATACCTGCGCACCGATGATGCTGCTCACCACATCCTGCTCCGCCTCGTCATCCAGTGTGTCTCTTGTCGTCCCCTTCTGAGCCTGAAAAAGGGAAGGAGGCATTTGCAGGAAGGGGGATGCAGCCAGCCCTAGTTCTGGGGGCATGGCTGGCAAGTGGCAGCATCACCCCACTGCTGAGATGCCTCCCTCCCATCTGACCACAGTCCCTTTCCTGTGGGGGGTAAGAGGAGCACAGAGGAGACGCATCCCACGACTCTGATGGCAGATCAGCAATAGCATCCTTCTCTTCCTTTGGCTCAAGACCAGCTTGTAAGGTTTCTTCCCTGGAGCTTTCCAGGTACAGCAGTGTCTTCCCTGCGCTGGGGAGCAGCTTGCCAGCTGGCACAGAGCAGTCTCCGGCACTGCCACCACCACCCCTGCCCGATGCATCCCGACCTGCTCCCTGCAACCCCATCTGCCTGCTCTCAGCACGCAACGAGCGATGAGTCTGGGTCCCCCCTGCCTGCTCCCGGCATGGCAGCTATCTCCCTGCAGGCACTGCCACTGGGTGCTGTTGGTAGTGTTCGTTCTTGCCTGCTGTCTATGTGCAGACCCTCGATTTTTCTCAGTAGTTTGAATATGTCTTTTTTTTTTTTTTTTTTTTTAATCCATGCTGGAAATCTGCACTCCTCTACAGAGACTGACCAAGCTACCCCTAGGTAGAGCAACAGAAGAGGAAGGAGATAATATATACGATGGATGCTTATATCGTTTTCACTTGCTTTTGGGTCTTGGATCATTGTTGTGATCCTTTCCAGGAACTTAAAAATGAATCAGAAGGAGCCTTCTTTAGTCTTTTGGAGATTGACAATAACCTCCCAAGGACAACACACGTATCCCATCACAGGGAATAACTCCAAAGAACAATCACAACAAAACAGCCCTCAGCAGGTCCCCAGTCTGTGTGGACTCACCACAAACTGATCCCATTGCATTCCAGTCCCCTCCATGCATTGCTGCCCGCCCCAGGGACACAGGGAACCCCCTTTACCTGCAGTGAGGTTGAAGGCTTTTCCTGGCTCTGGGTGATGTCCTGGGCCCAGCAGCCAACCGGGTCCAAAGTGGGGGCTGTCGGTGGTATGATGTCGATGGCAATCGGCAGGGGCGAGCAGGCCTGTGGCTCTGGGCTCCTTGCCCACTCCAGCAGGGTCTGTGGACTCCTGGCAGGGCTTGGCACAGCAGGTGGCCTGCAGCGCATTGTCATATCCCTCATCTTCCAGGCAAATCTCTGGCAGGACCCATCAGAATTAACACTTTTACTTACCCCTGCACTCTATAGGGACAAGACAAGGGACCAGTAGCCTGCACGTAACATCCTCCTTCCCACTGGCGTCTGGGGGAGTCTCCTCTACTCCTGACTTTCCTAAACACTTGCATGGGGACATTCATCCTTGGGATGCTGATGTGCTGCTTGCCTCTGGGTGAGATGGAAGTGAAACCCTCCCTTCATGTTAGCTACTGACCTCTGCCCATAGGGAAGACTCTACAAAAACCTGCTCACCAATCAACACCCACTCCAAAAATACCCTGATACCGCCCAATCCTTTGCTCCAGAAGTGGGTCCAGACCTATTTCAGCCACAAAGGAGCCAGTCTCTGTCTTCCTCTGGAGAGCAGGTCTTTGTCTGACGATGCAGGGCTGCACACAGCGCTCAGATGTGGCTCCTGCAAGATGCACCAGGCTGGTATGTGATGGACCTGCCACAGTTGGTGTTCCCCAGCAGGGATTCTCCTCATGGGAGGAGAAGGGCCACGACACAGTCTGACCCCAAATTCTGTCCTGGGAACTGGGGGTGGGGGAGGCAGTGCGTCTTCCCCATTGCCTCCAGTGCCAGGAGCTAGGGGTGCTTCTGGCCGTGAGGCTCTTACCCAGCTGGCTGTGCTGCAGCTTTGCCTTTCCTCTGCTGGCTGTCCGCTTGCCCGTCCCCCAGCCCTTCAGCTGGCTGAGACACCAGAGCCACAGGTCCCAGAGGACGGTCCCCAGGAATGTTAGAAACCACCTCACGGTGCCCTGCTGGGGGAGGGGACAGAGCACAGCTGAGTGTCTCCGTGCCTTTACCGTGGCCTCAGTCAAGGACAGGGCAGGGACACACCTCTCCAGGGGAGCAGGGCAGAGTGCCTTGAGGAATGGAGGTGCTACCCCCGAGTGTGTGGCTATCAGAGAGGGGAGCCCATCTTGTGGACCCCCAGCCCCGCAATGGGGCTGCTGCAGTGTGACGGACTGCATCCCAGGGGCTCCAGCCCTGGCGGATGCACCACCCTGAGCCAGGGCTCTTTGCACTGGTCGGTGGCAGCCTTTTGCCTTTGTGTCAGCCTTGTCTTTGCCCAGAGGCTTTATGGGGCTGGTGCTGGGCAGTTTCAAGCATTTTAGGACTGAAGGAAAATGTCTTTCTCTTTTGATGGAAAGAGTCCCTGCTACAGGTACTCTTGCCACATGCTTGGACCCAAAGCTATTGCTTGGATTTTAAAGGAGAGCATCAGCCATGTGTGTATCCCAAGGACCCTGACCAGCAGGAGCATTAGCCCCCCGCAAAGCTCTCCTGGGATGGGGAGGCCGCCTCAGGGGGGATGTCTGCGGCATTCAGGTTGGAAGAGCTGTGAGGACCCAGGACAGGACAGCTGTCATGGCAACAGCACCCAAGGTACTGCTTTGGTCCCCATCTGCCACTCCCCCCAGCAGTCTGGAGATGCCAGGAGGAATGAACCCATCTCCCAGCCCCACTGCTCTGGCCTGCTTCCCATCCCACCTCAACACACCCAGCGCCTCCTACTGGCTGGGGCTGCGGCACCCTCCTCTCCATCCTGACTCGCCTCCTCATGGCTGGCACTGAGGAGGCAGGACCCTGTCCTGCTCTGGGGAGAGCCAGGACCCTGCTGCTTCCCCACGCAGTGCCAGCTACTGCACCTGCAGCCTGGCGCATCCGTGTTGCCACGGCGATAACTGCCCCACAGCGATGGAATCAGGGCCGGGCTGGTCCACAGGGCCAAGGGGGGCTCAGAACATCCCCTCGCGTGCAGGACGGGGGCTCCCAGCAGGGATCAGCCTCAAAAACAGGCAGAGTCCCCTCCTCCACGGCATCTGGCCTCAGCCCTGCTACCACTGCCCTCGCAGGATTGCTTGGGGGGGGTAACTGGGTACCCCATGGTCCTGGGGCACTGCTCGACCCCTGTTGCAGCCCATGCCGTGGCACATGCTGCCTTGGGCTGTTCCTTGTGCGGGCATGGGGGGCTGTTACACGTTTTGCACAGATTGGTGCTTCCCAAGCAACACATTTTTTACTTAAAAATGCAGTTACCAACACTGTAATTGGAGAAGATCTTTACCTGTTTTCTCTTGGGATGCCAGAGGGTTAATAGCTGGATTAAAAAAAAAATCTCCAAAACTTGTGTCTCTCTTGCCTTGAATTAAGGTCTCTGAAGTTGCATGCAGACTGCTCTCATTACCACGCTGCTAGTGAAAAGCAGGCTTCCTTCTCTGGCGATAATTGGAGGGAAAGCGCTCACGTTTCCCAGGGAGTTTGCAGTGAGCATCTGTGCTGGGCATCTCAGCATCTGCCTTCCCCAAAAGGGCAGGCAGGAGCTGTGGGCACAGAAGCGGTGCCTGCAGTCCCCTTGTGATATGCTCCAACAAACAATCCTTTCTGCCCCTACAAACAACAAAAAGGGGCCCATGCCCGCAGAGCTCTTGCCTGAGCAGCTCTGCTGATGTGCACACACCAGCCCTGCACAGCACTTGTATAAACCCACCAATCTGCATTTACCTCGACGGCCTTTGCCCACAGTCCTCGGCAACCCCTTACCCATAACAGGCACACACGAGTGCTGCCTGCTCCACATTTACTGCACAACTAGGCTGCTTCTCCTCAGGGAACTGCTGGTGTCTCTCATTTTGGCACTGGGTGTAGGTTTGCTGAGGGGCACTCTCCAAATCTACCACCAAGAAGCAGCCTGTGACCTCCTTGGGGGCGGCCAGAGAGATTTTCAGTTTCTTTGGCACTAGGGTTGTGTGCAACAAACTCCTACCTTTCTTCTTTGGCCTGCAAAGCCACTCTGGCTTTGTTACACTGCATGGCATTTCCAGCCTTTTGTAACATTCATAGTTCCTTCCAATGTGCCCAAGATGGCAAGACAGTTTGCTCTGAGCCTGCTGTGCACTTGTGACACTGTCAGAAGAGGTGGACTGCATGCCAACACGTAGAGTTTGCGCGTGCACGAAGGGGCAAGAGCAGGCATCATTTGCAAGGACTGGGAAAACTGCAGGAAGGCAATGACACAAAATCCCAGCCACGCTGTGCATTCGAGCAGTACCTGAACTATTTTTTCTGCCTTAGGGTACCTCTTGGGTTTACGTGGGAGCACAGCCAAACGGAGGCAGTCCAGAAGGAATCCTAAGAGCAATTTAGCAAACATTGTTTAACATCTTCAGTAAGGACCTAGGTAATAAGACCAAAGGAATCCTAGACAAGTTGGCAGATGACAGAAAAGGGAGGGGAGTGGCTGATTCAGCAGGTGCTTGTGCTGCCAACCAGAGGCACCTGGACAGGCTGGAGAAATGGGCAGAGAGGAACCTCACCGAGTTCAGATGAGGAGCAGCTTTCCAGAGAAGGACCTGGGGGTCCTGGTCACAAGTTGGTCAGGAGCCAGCAATGCGTTCATGTGCCAAAAGGGGCCAACAGCATCATGGGCTGCATTAGCAAGAGCACTGCCAGCAGCTCAAGGGAGCTGATCCTTCCCTTCCACTCAGCACTACTGAGGCCCCACCTGTGGAGTGCTTTTTCCAAATCTAGGCTCTCCTGTACAAGAAAGACATGCACCTGCTGGAGAGAGTCCAGGACAGGGCTATCAAGACGACTACAGGTCTTGCACATCTCTCATCCGAGGAGAGCCTGAGAGAGCTAGGACGGCTTAGCCTGGAGGCAGATGGTAGTGCATGGATTGCTGTGAGCAAAGGAGTTGGCCAACATGGCAACAGAGACAAGAAGGTGCACCACTAGCAGGTGAGTTTTCCAAAGGATGAAAAGGAAGTACAAGGGGCTTCACATCTGGATGTCGAGCATTAGAAATGCTAGGACTAAGAAAGGTGCAGAACATACTCATGCACACCCATCCTAGCCACTTCTAAGCTAGGACGAGTCCTTGCTTCTTCACATCAGGAAATTGTTTTCCTGAAAGAAAGAAAACAACCCCACAATAGCTCTAGAGCAAGTGAGCACCCCCACCACTTGGGCCTCAGCATCTCAGCTGAACAACTGCTCTTCCCAGGCTCTCTGCCTCAGGAGAGAGAGTGAAATCCTCTCACAAGGGCAGCCCGAGGAACAAGCACATGCACAAATTCAGCTGCACCAGGTAGATGAGGCAGCTGCTGCCTACAGGCCCCACTGCTGTAGTCCTTTGACTCCTCCCTCCCCCGCCAGCAACACCACAGCTGCCTCCATCCTGATATCCCCACTCGTGATTTGTTTTTCTTAATGAACATGGTATGAAAAGAACAGACCTGAAATTAAAAACTCTCTTCTTTCCCTTCCACATCCACAAACACTGAAAACAACTGAGCCAATCTAGTTGTTGCTAGCAACCCTTTGGCTTCTTCCTTTTTTTTCCTGGAATGGTTGTTTTCTGTGTGAGTTTTATTGTTTTCACAGAATGACAAAATAGACAATATTGGCAGGGACCTCTGGAGATCCCCTTCTCCAACCCTCCTGATCAAGAAGGGGCACCTACAACAGCTTACCCAGGACTAGGTCAGGCAGGTTTAGAGCATCTCACAAAGTCGAGACTCTACAGCCTCTCAGGGAACCTCTTCCAGCGTTTAACCACCCTCACAATACCTGAAGGTATTTTCCTACCTTCACGTGGAAATTCTTGATTTGCCATTTTGTGCCCATTGCCTCTCCTCCTCTCCCTGGCTACCACAGAGAAAAACTCAGAGCCATGCTCTCATCTTCCTTACACCTTCCCACCAGATATTTAGACACCCTCAAAGGATGTCTAAAGACACTAGCAGTCTGTTTTACAACAGAAAAACAGTCCCAGCCCTCTCAGCATCTCCTCCTATGGCACCTGTCAGTCATCTTTGTGACACACAGCACCGTCTTTGATGCCCACAACAACAGACATGACCCAGAGAAATGCCGAGGAGATGCAGGGATGCATTCTGGAGCTGGAGATCCAGAATAGACCACTTTCTGGACCTCGAGATCCAGAATAGACTGCTTTTCAGGGATCATTAGAAAGAGACGATCCACACAACCACAAGAGCAGATCTCACAACCACAAACAACAGCCATGAGCCTGGCACTGGCCCATCAGGCACCACTGCAGAAGTGACCTCACAACCGCAAACAGCAGCCTAGTGACCAGTGCTGGCTTTTGGGCACTGAGGCACAAGAGACCTCACAAGCACAGCCAGCAGCTAGGGGCCTGGCACTGGCCGACTGGGCACTGAGGCACAAGTGTCCTCACAACCACAAAAAGCAGCCACGTGCCCAGCACTGGCCTATCAGACACTGGGGCAGAAGTAACCTACAAACCATAAACACCAGCTGTGTACCTGGCACTGACCTATCAGGCATGCGGGCAGAAGTGACCTCACAGCCACAAGCAGCAGCCATGGGCTTACTACAGTCCTATAAAATACTGCTGCACAAGGGACCTCACAACAACTAACAGCAGCCTTTCAATCAGCACTGGCCTGTCAGGCACCGAGGCACGGGGGACCTCACAGCAACTATCCACAGCCACGTGACCAGCACTGTCGTGTCAGGCACTGGTGCAGAAGTCACCTCACACCCACAAATAGCGTCCGTAGGCCTGGCTCTGGCCTAGGAGGGCCTCAGGCAGAAGTGACCTCACAAGCACAAACAACACCTGTATGCCTGGCATTGCCCCATCAGGCACTGAGGCACAGGGGACCTCACACGCACAGCCCACAGCCATGGGCCTGCCACTGCCCTAACAGGCAGTCAGGCTAAACTGACCTCACAACCACCAAGACTAATAATGTGTCTCCTTGTCCTCCGGAATTTACCCTGCAGAAGTCTTTCAAATAGGTATCAAACAACTTAATTGCTACTTGCCTCTGTGGTTCGGAGGAAGTAGTGACTTCGCAGGCTTCATCAAAGCCACTGGGCATCTGCTGGTCTATCAGAGAGCGAGGCAATAGGCACCTCACAAGCAGAAATAGCAGCTATGTGCCTACCACTGGCCTCTCCAATACTGAAACAGCCAGGCACATTCATGGAAGCCATCGCATCCATACATAGCCTCATCTCATTCACTTGCAGCTGCATTTCCAGAGGGCTCAAGATGCTGGCAAAGATGTTGACAGCTACAGGGACACACCCTGGTGTACTGCCTCCATTCCCAGCGGCTTGAGGACTGCACTGGGAACGTACACAACTGGAGCAACCTAGAAAGAAAGACAGAATCGGGAGTGTTACTGTCAGTTCTGCTGGCCTTACATAGTCGCAACAGTTAAGGGCAAATGTCTCCCCACCATGCTGAGCTGTATCTGTGAGAGAACAGCCAGCAAGGCCACTGAGACATCCTAGTCCTCTTTTTGGCATAGGTGAGACCATGTCTTTATACCAGGTCCCCAAAACAGCAGCGAGGACACAACATGACATGTAGGCCATCCTCTCTCAGAGACACTCTGAAATGCAGTTTCCACAACAAAAGAGAGCATTGGGAAGGGCATCTTGTGAGGACACCAGCAACCTGCTCACACTCTGCTCAGCAGATCCCAAACACAGCTCTGAGCAACATCTGGAGGCTGTGGGGGCAGCAACAGCTCAGGGAAATGCTTGAAAATGCTTCTCAGACCCAAAAAAGGTTCAAAGCTTCCTGCACCCAAACCCCACCAAGCCGCCCAGGCCCAGATGCTCGGGGCAGGCCGGCACACCTGGCTTGCAGGTCAGTTCCCCTCGGTGACAGGGCGCTGCATCCCCTGGTCACAGCCCCAACAGCCCCTTTGGGAGCTCCTGCAGGAAATCAGTCCCCTCACCAGCACCGATGACCCTGCTGCAGCGAGAGGACACCCACCAGCATTTGAACGCACCCGCAGCCCCCACCAGCCCCACTCGCACCCGCTCTCAATCCCACTCCCTTCTCCCCTGCTTCACTCCCTCGTCCCTTGCAGGTCTCCCTTCTCTTGGCCTTTTCTCAC
This sequence comes from Rhea pennata, assembly GCF_028389875.1. Classification (NCBI taxonomy): domain Eukaryota; kingdom Metazoa; phylum Chordata; class Aves; order Rheiformes; family Rheidae; genus Rhea; species Rhea pennata. The sequence continues at coordinate 1,221,027 of NC_084683.1, forward strand.
TCTGGACTCCGATTGGCTGAGACAGACATCATTCCAATCCATCCCCGCCCTCCTCCTCAGGACAGCCAATAGGAAGGCCGCACTCAGGCGATGCCATGGCAATGCTGCACCCTCCTGCCCTGGCAGCCAGCTCTGCCCCCTCGCCCCGCGGGACGGTGCCATCTTGTGGGCGGCAGCGCGTGATGCGGCGGGGCCTAAGTGCAGCCCCGCGTTGGGTGCACAGGCAGTGCAGGCCCCAGGCGTGGCTGCTCTGCCACAGGGTCCCCTTGGGGCTCCTTGCTGCCCTGCACCCTGGGGGCCGTGCTGGGCTTGGAGGGCAGCCCTGGGGCCTGTGCTGGGGCGAGCCTTGGTGCCGGCGATGGAGCCCTGGGAATGGCTGGGGTGCCAGAGCCTGTGGGCAATGTGCTGCTGCCCCCAGGGCAGGGCACTGTCCTCTCGGCCCTTCTGCCCCTGCCCCATCCCCAGAGTAGCCCCAGGGCTCAGCAGCCCTCCCACTGCCTCTGGCAGGACTGGGCCACGGCCAAGCAGGGGCTGCTTTGTGTGGGGCCAGGCTGTGCCCTGAGGGGTCACTCTGGAGGGCTGAGGAGCGCCATGGGGGCACAGGGCAGTGAGGGGGAGACCAGATCTGGGCCTGCTGGTGCCGGGGAGTGGAGGTGTGGGGTCAGGAGGGGGCTGGGGGAGATGGCCCTGTTGGGGTCACCCCAGCAGTGCACCCCGCAGAGAAAAGTCCTTGGGGTAGCCAGGTCTTACAAGGTGACAGTGTTGCCCCCACCTGTTCACAAAGTGCTCTCCCAAACAGGCTGTCTTGGGTGCAGAGGTTGGAGCCCGTTTTGCAGGAGGACACAGGCTGTGGCCATCTCAAGATGGCATCTCTGAGCCCCAGATATGCTTTGTCAAGTTAAAATCATAAAAGGATACAAACGGTGTCAATCCTCACTGGAGAGCTACAGAAGCACTGGAAAGAAGCAAGTGCATTCCTGGCTGATGGCATCCCTGCAGCAGTCTTCCATCTCGCTTGTCCCTTTGCCCTCAGCTCACCTCTCAAGCCCAGGACAAGGGACGCTCTTCCCATCTCATCACCCAATACTCCTTTCCAACATGCTGCTGTTCCTCTGCATGTCGACAAGGGCTCCTAGTGCAGCCCTGTTGCCTCCTATCCTGCCTCCTTGCCACGGAGCCACTACGAAGGACAGTGGTGGGGACAGCATGAGCAGTGCCCAGCAGTGCCTGGGCCTCGCAGGGAAGTGAGGGTCCCAACCCATGGCTCCAGGGAGACCTCCCTGTGATGCAGCACATCCCGCTGTGACCTCAGCTCATGTCATGTGGGGTCTCACTACGCCATTGCCATGGAGATGGCCCAGCCAGGGAGCAGAAAGATTTCCTCTCACCTCCTGGAAAGCAATCCCCTCCCTTCCCCCAGTTATTTTCCAAACATTTCTGATAAATTCCTTCATCTCCAGAGGGGCCTTGGGCATCAGGGCAGCCCCAGGACCTAGGAGTCCTGGCTGCCACATGGTCTCCCGAGCCAGAGAAGCTTCTCAGGCAGGATTTTGCCCGGGATCCACAGCAGTTTTTTCAGCTCAGAGTTTCAGTGTACCTCCTCAAACAGGAGCCCCAGAAGGCTCCCAGGGAGCTGCAGGAGCGTTGGGAACAAGGAACTGTTGCCTGGGCTGATGGTATTGGTCCAGCAGTCCTCCATCTGACTTGCTGCGTGTCCTTGGCTCACCTCTGTAGCTGAGGAGGAGGGATGCTCTTCCTGTTTTGTCACCCAAAACTCCTTTACAATGAGCCCCTGCCCCACTGCCTGCTGGCGAGGGGCCCCAATGTGGCCCCCTTGCATCATGTCCCCACTCCTTTCCATAGAGCTGCTATGGAAGACAGAAGTTTCTTTTCTCTTCTTGCTCTCCATTTCCTGCTTTTTCACATAGAACACAGCATAAAAATCTCACTAGTCCCCTACTTTCACATACCTGCTTTCTGCACCTTTTCAACACCCTATGTATTCCCAGCCTACGCCCCCCCCCACATCCCAGTTCCTTTCCTTTGCTCCAGCAGCATGCTAAGATTGAGAACGCCTAAAAGTGGGGTGTGTATGTGAGGGAAATAAATAACGAGATGCCAGCACAAACAGCAGTGGGATGGCAAAGCAGGTGGTATAAGAAAATGCTTGCAAGCCATGTCAGACACCCCAAAGAAGTCATGTCCTTCCAAAATCTGCCAAGTGGAAATGACCTACAAAGCTAAACAATTCTGAAGGCTTGTGGAATTTGGTGCCTCTGGTTGTGCATGATGCCAGGGACACAGGGCTGTAAGAAGCACTTGGGAGAGGGCCAAGCCTTGCAGGAGGCAGCTTCAGCTAGCTGAGCCCTGGCAGGAGCAGGGGAGAGCAAGACAGGGGTCTTGAGGGCGCTCTGCTTCTCCTGCTAGCCAGGTTGGCTGGGCAGAGGCTTTGTCAGTGTGGGGCAAGAGACGGGAAATGGCAGCTGCCTTGGGCACCTGCAGGCATGTCCTTGCAGGCTGCCAGGCAGAGCATGCAGTCAGGCTCCCGGCAGACATAGACCTCCTGCTCCTTGCCAGCACTTCCCACTTGCTCCTCGGCAGCTCCAGGGAGTCAGGCAGAGGCTTTCAAGGCCACAGTCATGGTCATCTCTGCACCTTTGCGAGGACATGTGCAGAAGCCCGTGAGCCCTGTGCACTGGGCAGCCAAGGCAGCCTTTGCCTTTGGTGGAAGCAAGCTGGGCTCCAGCTGTGCTGCACTGCTGCATGCAGCTGCTGCTGGCCACCTGTGGGCAGAAGGACTCACAGGGTGGAAGCGGTTGCCTTGGTCCGAGTGGCTGGTGAAGAGCAGGCAAGCTGAGGCCCACGGGCAAGGGAAGCTCTGGCTGAGCTGGGCTCAGAGCTGCTCTCTGCCCCTCAGTGCAGAGCTCACGGGCTCTGTGTGGGCCTTGGAGCATGCAGGTTGCTGTGCTTTGTCCCAGGGAAAATCCTCAGGGCCAGCAAGAAATTTCCACCTGGCCGCAGCAGCTCCTGCCTACCTCTTTAACCCCAGCTCCTTTGCCAAACCAGCTGGCTGCTCCCATGCCTGCTGCCTGCCTCTGCCTCCAGCCCAATGGCTCACCTCGCCCCTGTGCTCCAGTGTGCCTGGCAGCGCGTGTGCAGCCTGACAGCAGCCGTTTGCTGCCGCTCCTCGTCCCTCTGCAGGATCCTCTGCTGGGGACCTGCTGCTCTGGCCCCAATGGCTGCTGCTGCCTCCTCATGGAGCGGCTCTCCTCAGAGGGAGGACCCCAGGGGCTCTGCTCCCAGCAGGGACACAGTCCCCATGGACACCACCGCATCACCATGGCCTTGGAGGCACCATGCCACCACCATCACAAAGTCCTGCTGCTCACCGTGGCAACACCCCTCACTAAGCTCTGGGGATCTCTGGGGGCACCCCCAGCACAATGCCTTGGCAGTCCCCATGGGCACACCCATCCCCATGGCCTTGCCTCCAAGCCTCTGCTTTCAGCTTTGGAGCCCGCCTGGCAGCTGAGAGCTGGGCAGCACCACCAAGGTTCCTCTCTCCACCCTTACACTCCATGCCCCTTGCACAGGCTGCCCTTCTTCAGGCACTCCAGAGCACACAGCCACTCCAAGGCCACCCCTGGCTCTGCCTGCTAATCCTCAGCCCTCTCCAGTGGCTCATTGTGCAATCCACGCCACAGCTCCCTGCATTCTTGCTGCTCTCTTAAGGGCTTTGCCTTTCCCCACACCACCTGGCACCTTTGCTTGCCATCCCAGGCCATCACTTCCTCACTCTCCTTGCAGTCACCGTCTCCTCTAGGTTGCTCCTGCTACAAGTCTCTCCTCACCAGCTTGCCAAGCTGATTCACCATCAGCTCAGCACTTGGCAACAGTCTCCTGCCAAAGACAGCCTGACACCGTCGCCCACACTGGCCTTCAGCACCTCCTCCAGCTGCTGCAAGCCCAGGCCTGCCATGCCAGCACCTGCTCCGCTCTCCTCTGAGCCTCTTCCTACTCACAGGGCGCTTTTCTCACCAGAAGTCCCTCCTTCTCACCACAAAACTCCAAGGACTCTTAGAGGCTAAGAGCAGCACTGGTCGCTATGCACTGGGCCCTGCTGCAGTAGCCTTTGACACCCCCTACCCCCTCCCCTCCAGGTGTCAACAGCTCCCAACCTGCCACCATGACAAGCGCAAAGAAAGCTCAGCTCCAGTGCTGCGCTTCAGGAGCTGGGCTAGCTTTCCCCACGCTGTTCTAGTTAGATTCCTGGGGGCCAAACATCCGGTTTGGCAAGCCAGCACAAACACACACACACACACACACAAACACTGTGCAGTAGCAAGCAGTTTATTAGGAGATACTTACAAACAGACCGACCCAATGGTAATCTCGAGAAGGACCACTCCAATGATTTTCCCGATCATCTGCATGATGAGAGAGAGAGTCAGCAGGCACAATCTTTGCGGGCATCCCCGAGGAGGCAACGTGGTCCTCTGTTGTGTAGCAGCCTCTCTCTCCTTTGGAAAAATTACGGTATTTATGATTATTTGCAGTAGGCGGGAGTCCTGGCACATGGGGCCAACAAACGCAGGGAGTTTAGCCCAACTCCACCCCAGTCGCATTACTCTTCAACTTCTGACCTTCATGTTGACTGCTTCTCACGGTTATTCTGTGGCTGGAAGCCACAGAATCCATATGTAACCAACTGCTGTTCTTTCTCGTAGATTTCCAAGACCTTGTTAATTACTTATTTGTATTCCGCTTAACACAGCCATATTGTTCTAGGCACTAAAAAGTTATAACACGGACCATTCCCATCAAGTATCACACAGTACAGATACAAGCACCCACAAATTGACAGCAGGATGCCACTTCCATTTCTAGGGCCAACGTTGAGAGATCAGCCCAGGGAGCAGCTGCACTGGAAAGGCTGTCTGACACTGACAGAGCAACTCAGCACTGCAACAGCCCTCAACATAACGCCAGACCTCTGCTGTGCCAGCTGTGCCACTGTCTCTGCCCCACACAGCTGCCTCGTCTACTACATGCAACCAAGTGCCAGCAAGAAGACAGGCATGCAGGGCACTCCCCACTTGCACACTCCCCTGGCACTGCTCTCCTCACTGCCTTCCCTTGACTTCAAAACCCAGACACACAGGGAAGCTCTTGCACTAACACCAAAGGTGGCCAAGGCACTCCAGGCTCACAAGGCACATGCAAATGATCAGCACAAGATCAGGCACAGAGATGGCTCTTTGCATGATGCGGTTCTTTACACTGGGCAGGATCCTGCTCTCTTTGGGCAGAGCAGGCTGCTGCTTCCCACCTCCATGCCCTCAGGAACCTCCAGCTAGGAAGGTGGTGAGGGGAGGGCATGTGGATTTTCTTTAGGAATACAGAAGTTGCAGATACAATGTGGAGTCCTGAGGACCCCCTGAGCCCAAAGTAACTTCAGTTCCTTTCCTTTCCTTACTTGGGCATGGAGCCCTTGGGAAGGGAAAAAGGATGCAGAGGCTTTGAAATGAGGCCCAAAGAAAGAGACAGCCCCAGGCTGGAGGGCTGCTGGAATGCCAGCTCTCCTGGCTGCACAGCCTCTGTAGCAGGAGTCTGGGCTCCACAGCTGGGATCACACAGCACTGATGGGCTGGTGCCATGGAAAATGTGACCTTGGGCACATCTTCAGCCCTCACAGAGCCAGGAGGATAAGAATTGTGACACTTCCTCAGTTCAAGCTACCAAGGCTTTGGGGCACTCACACAAAGGCACTCAACACATGCTGCCATTCATTATAAGGGTCTTTCACACATCCTACAGGGCACCACCACCTTCTAGGAAAAGGAAGGGGAACACTAGCATTTGCTGAGTGTGCTGGCAGTAAAAACATTTCTGGGATGCAGAATGTGCAGCACAGCAGAGGTACCAGGAGGTGAACCCTCACCCCAGGTCACCCATGGAAGCCAAGCGCATTTATTGAACCCCTCACATCCATACCTAGCCTCATCTCATTCACTTGCAGGTGCTTTCACAGAGGCTCACAATGATGGCAAAGATGCTGACAGGTACAGGGACATACCCTGGCATCCTGCCTCCATCCTCAGTGGCTCGAGGACTGCATTGGGAGCCTCTACAATTGGAGCAACCTAGAAAGAGAGAAAGAGTCGGCGTGTTACTGTGAGTCCTGCTGTCCTTCCATAGTCGCAACAGCCCGGGGCAAATGTCTCTTCTCTGTGCTGAGCTGCCTCTGGGATAGCACAGCCAGCAGGGCCACTGACATATTCTATCCACCTTTTTGTCACTGGTGAGACTGTGTCTGTATACTGGGTCCCGTCTGGGCTCTCCAATTCTGCAAAGGCACAAGCACACAGCAGGGAGTCCAGCACAGGCATACCAAGACAGTCAGGTGTTGGAGCGTGGGGTATCTAAGGACAGTTGCCCATCACCCTGAGAGCCCTGACTTCTTCTGAGGTAGCATCTTCCCCATCTGCCAGTGTCTGGGTAGGCACAAAGTGCAGAAATGGCTCTGACTGCTTTCCTTAACTATCCATCTCTCAGATGGATCAAAATGGATTAGGGTCTGAGATGGGAAGATGCAATCAGGGTCGGGTCCAGATTCCACAGAAAGCCTTGAAGCAGTGAGAAGACCACTTTCTCCAGCAGAGTCTGTAAAACCCCCAAGACTCAGGAAGCATCAAGACCTTCAAAAACTGCAAGCCTGAACCTCAGCTGACAGAAAACAACTAACTGCAAGCATCCCTCGCTCACACCAGGATGCTCCAAGGAGGGAGCACAGCCAGCATCAGTGCTCACCCAGGGCTCCCACAAGGACACTGTGATGGCAGGCTGGCCTCCGGGAGCAGAGCACTGCTCTCTCCAGACACCTCCTTCTATGCTGAGCAGCCAAACATTGAGCCAACATGTGCCTGTGCATCAGTGGTGCACAGCGCACAGCACCACACATGGCAGCAGACAGGACACCCCCAAGGGCCCCACAACACAGAAAGCCCAACTCTCCAGTCTTTCCAGTCCCTTCTAGGCCTCCAAGGCCTTGGAAACAATGCTTCCTCTGAACATCCACTCACAGTGCTGACCTGGTAACTTCCCATCTCCAGGAAGCAGAGAGCAAGCGCTCTCACAGCTGCTGATCGAGTCAGCTCTTGCTGCTCACTTTTGCCTCACATGCCCTCAAGGCACTCACCTAAAGGGGCCTCCCTACTTACAGGCCCCTAGAGCCTTCAATGAGAGGCCCATCCTCAGGCCTTCTCTTCCCTACAGCTGGGAGGCAGGACAAACACTTTCTTCTGAAATGGCAAAAGGCAGCTCCACTTGAACAAAAAGAAGGACAGATGGACAGGCTCACTCTCCACATGCAGATTACAACTGCCCCTGACAGCCCACAAGGTACCCAGAGATGACAGGCTGGGGGCAGGCTTCAGCACCAAGGGAAATGCAGTGGCCTCAGAGACTGCTGGAGCACATGGCAGCTTTGGTAATCTCTGAAATAAATGCAAGGCTGCTTGGGCATCGCCTGCTGCCAGAAGGATGCTTTTGGCCCCAAAAGGTCAAAGATGGTGCTCCATGTTTTAGGTACACCAGGAAGCACGACCCACCTTGCCTGACAGGAGCAGAACGACTTGACTGTCCAATTCACAAGCCACTCCACAACACTCGACAGCTGAGGCTGGCACTGAAACTTAGTCAGTGAGCACACAGACCTGGGCCCTGGCCTTGATGACCTGCCATTTGTCAGTGATCATCCTCAGCGAATCCAGGGAGTGATGCCAGAGGAAAAAACGTGGTGCTGAGCCATTTCCAGAGCAGTACCCACCATGACACAGCTCCTGAACTTAGGCCTTCCCACAATGGAGCCAGCGGTAAAAGGCTTCAAGAACAGAGGGGACATAATGCATGCCACATAGCTGGGAGGCTAGCGGTGGGATGTATGTGCTCACCACCACTGCCTTGACTCCAGCTACTCTGAGCAATGCAGCTAGAGCTAAGTGGGGCTCCTCACCACCACCCAAAGCACAGGCAAAATCCAGTCCCTTGCCAGGGTCAGCAGGGTCAGCACCTAACCACACCACACCTAGCACATTGGTGTCTACACGTGGCTGCTTTCTTATTTCCCCACTGCTGCACAAAAAGGTCACACTACAGCACGCTGGTGGGGTAATGTGCAGAGACTGCACCTGGAAGGAAGAGAGACCTGGGCTGCGCATCCCTTGCAGGGCACTTTTGCCTTGCTTCTCCCATTCAAAGGCACTCCTCCAAACAGATCCCCTACAGGAAGGACTCAGCCCCTTGACAGTCAGCTCCCAAGAACTCACCTGCCTTTCTCCAAAGACACCACACCAAAAGGCCTTCACTCCTTCACTCCAGCAGGCTAATGCCCAGCCAGAAAAGCGCATCTCCCACAACATCTGCTCCTCTCAGCAAACACTGCTGCAGACCAAAGCTCTTAGGAGCAAGAGGAAATGAGAGGAAAGGAGGGAAAACACAGGCTTGGTTCACATCACAGAGCAAGGAGAAACACTCCCTGGGCTTCAGGAACAATCCATGCTGCAGATCCTGGAAATCACATAGCATCCCCAAGGCCTGAACCTCAGTGCATCAAAGGCAGCAGGCTGCCAGCAACTCTGGCCCATGACACCAGGGAAGCCTAGGCCCAGCCAGCATATTCACACCCTCACCTTGCAGTGCTCCCCAGCTCCCCACTCTGGCAGCACTGCCCACACACAGCACCGCCCTCTCCAGCTATCTCCTCCCATGCTGAACAACAAAACACTGGGACCACCACCTGGCTCCCCCACAGGGCACCCCTGCAGTGCAACATCCTGTACACACCACTGCTCGCCTCACAGAGGGTTGCAGCAAACGTGCACCCCTGCATCAGCAATGCACAGGGCACCCCAAGTGCCCCACAACACAGAAAGCCCAGCTCTCCAACTCTTCACTTCCCTTCTAGTCCTCCAAGGCTTTGCAACATGCACTGCCTCTCAGCATCCACTCACAGTCCTATACATGGTTACTTCCCTTCTCCAGGAAGCAGAGCAGTGCTCTCACAAGCCCTGATCGGGTCACCTCTTGCCATTCGTTTGTGCCTCAACTTCCCTGAACAAGAAATCTCTTTCAAAATGTGGCCGCTACCTGTTTGGCGGTAACATTCCTTCTGTCTCCTCCAACAGACTTTGCACCCATTCTCCACTGGCTGCATACTCAGACAAAAAATCATCAACTTCTAAGGTGCTGCAGATCCAAATGTGTCATAAAAGCACGTGGACACCCGAAAGACAGGCACAGCATTTAGACCTTGCAGGAACATCTCACAAGCTCCCTCCTGTTTCTACAGGGGGTATTTCCAAAGCACACACACATGCTGGAGATAAGAGATTACTAACACTGATTACACCAACATTCAATTGAATGAGCAGTTTAAAAAGCCTAGCTGGACTTCCTAGCTGTCTGGGAGCAGCCTGCAAGCTTCTACTTAGGAACAAGGGGAAAAACAAACTCCATGTCCATATTCACTAGAGAACATCACCCGCATTTTAAAAGTAGTAGTACTAAGTCAGGATCATGGAGTGGAATAGAATTGGTGTCAGACAATGGGGAACATCTGCTTGATTAATTAGTTGACTTTCTGTATTGCTGTAGAGCTCTGCAGCGGTCAATAACTCCTCTGGGCACACGCAACAAACCCAGGAGTCACCTCAACACCACCATCCAGGACACGTGGCTTCTCCTGACCTGTCAGCTGCTCACAAGTGCAAACCCCCAATGTTAGAGAGATACTGTGAGAAAAACCTTGCAAATAGTTAACAAGACTCAAGGACAAGGGGGAGAGAAAAACAGTATTGCAAAGGATAACCAGCTCCAGCTAAATAACCTTGATGAAACTACAGCACTTTGAAGATTGCGAGGGGTAGGTAAGACAAAAACAGCAGAATAACCCAGAAGTGACCTTAGGTTCATTGAGGCTTATTAACATATTAAACTTCACACCCCTAAATGAATAATGAGATGGAAATGACATGATAATGATGTTACCGCCTCTTCTTCGCTTCCTATGCTAATTAGCAAGAATGTGAAAGCACAAGCGCAGAGAGATTACCTGAGGTAATGAAACTGTAACCAATAGAAAGATTTGTAAAAAAAACCCTAATTAATGCCTTCTTGCAATATGGCTTGCTTAGAGAGTGTCAGTCTGAATTCAATACACCAATCCTGCCAGTAAGGAAACCGCGCTCCCAAGAATATCGACTGGTCCAGGACCTAAGGGCAGTGAACCAAATAACAAAAGATATCCATCCAACCGTGCCAAACCCATCTACTCTTTTAGCCTCGGTGCCTGAGACTAACAATATTTTCACAGTGCTAGATTTAAAAGATGCTTTTTTCTGTATTCCTATAGAAGAACAAAGCCAGACAATTTTCGCCTTTGAATGGGAAAGTCCCACTACGAGGAGGAAGGAGCAGTTATGCTGGACGGTTCTTCCTCAAGGATTCAAGAACAGTCCTACCCTGTTTGGTGAGATCCTGGGCAAAGAGCTAGCCCAATGGCAGGAAGGTAACAAAAACGTCACTCTTTTACAGTATGTGGATGACATTTTGATTGGAGCAGATTCAGAGCAAATATGTTTAGAGGCGACAGTGAGTCTGTTAAATTTTTTGGGATTTGCCTGGTATCGTGTTTCAAAGAAAAAGGCTCAGATTGCGAAGAAGGAAGTCCAATATCTTGGTTTTAAAATATCGAAAATATCCTCCTCACCATCGCAAACATCAGCTTGCTGGTCTGCCAATGGCCTCTCAGGGCCTCAGGCAGCAGCAACCTCACAACAGCAAAGAGCAGCCCTGCAACCAGCACTGCACGAGCAGGCACTGCTTCACAAGTCACCTCACAGGCACCAGCAGCAGCCAGCGGCCTGCCACTGACTGATGACGCACAAGGCACAAGGCACCTCACAAGCCTGCCTACAGCTCTGCTCTACAACGCAGTGTGCCACAAGGGCCCTCACAACCACCACCAGCATCAAGGGCCACAGCACTGGCAATGACGGCCTCAGGCACACGTCGCCTCAGCAAATATGTTTAGAGGCGACAGTGAGTCTGTTAAATTTTTGGGGACTTGCTGGGTATCGTGTTTGAAAGAAAAAGGCTCAGATTGCAAAGAAGGAAGTCCAATATCTTGGTTTTAAAATATCAAAAGGACAACGTGCACTAGGAGCGGAAAGCAAAGAGGCTATATGCCGAATTGCAGTACCCCGCACGGAAAGACAGCTGAGGGGATTCTTGGGAATGGTAGGATTTTGCTGTATATGGATCCCTAATTTTGGGCTGATAACCAAACCTTTATATGCAGCCCTAAAGGGTCCAGGAGAATGGTTAGAGGGGACCCCAGAATGCCATGCTAGTTTCGATCAAATAAAATTGATGGAAGCTCCAGCATTGTGACTCCCAGATATGGCTAAACCCTTTCAATTGTATGTACATGAGCGACAGCAGGTGGCCTCAGGAGTAATGACCCAAATGCTCGGGAGCTGGAAAAGACCAGTGGTGTATTTTTCTAAACAATTAGACGAAGTAAGTAAAGGATGGCTGGCCTGCCTCCGGGCTATAGCAGCCACTGTCTTATTAATACAAGAGGCCCGCAAATTGACTCTGGGACAGCCCTTAACTGTTTTTGTACCACATGCAGTATCAGCAATTTTAAATCAAAAGGGGCATCATTGGATTTCCCCGAGCAGACTGGTAAAATATCATGCTGTGTTATTGGAACAAGGAGATATTACCTTAAAGGTGGTACTGACCTTAAACCTTGCTACTTTGCTACCTGGTGAATAGCAAAAAGAGTTACAACATGACTGTTTGGCCACTATCGAGCAAGTATATTCTAGCCGGCCTGATTTAAAGGATGAACCTTTGCAGAACCCAGATGTGGAACTACATACAGATGGTAGCAGCTTTGTACAGAATGGAGAGAGAAAGGCTGGATATGCAGTGGTGACTCAATGGAAAGAAGTAGAAGCTAAACCATTGCCACAAAACACCTCAGCACAGAAGGCTGAAATCATTGCTCTTATACGAGCCCTTGAAATCGGAAAGGGCCAAACAGTAGGTATATATACTGACTCAAAGTATGCTTTTGGGGTAGTTCACGCTCATGGAGCGATTTGGAAAGAACGAGGGCTCTTAAATTCTCAAGGAAGTAATATAAAGTATGGACAAGAGATATTAAGATTGTTACAAGCAATAATGGAACCCAAAGAAGTAGCTATAATGCATTGCAAAGCCCATCAGAGGGGAAATAGTGAAGTGGCACAAGGAAACAGGAGAGCAGACGCGGCAGCCAAAAAGGCAGCACTAGCAGGACAGGTGACTGGAGCTTTATTACCCAGTAGAAAAATACAGATGAGACCTCCTGAATATTCAGACAAAGAAAATCAATTGGCAGAAAGGCTAAAATGTACAAAAATTGCTGAAGGGTGGTGGGTCACCCCAAATGGACAAGTTTTAATTACAGCCAAAATGATGGAAGTGCTCCTCAAGAGACTGCATGAAGAAACTCACATGGGAGCAGATGCTATGATAAGCAGCGTAAAAAGATATGCTGTGGGATCAAAAATGCTATCAAATGCTGACCTTATTGTAAGGAGATGCCCCACCTGTTGTGCAAACAACCCCAAAATTCAGAAGAAACCACCTATGGGAGAACTAAGAAGAGGATTAACCCCAGGGGAACACTGGCAGATAGATTTCTCTGAGTTGCCTAAATGTGGTCGGTTTAAAGATTTACTTGTTTTGGTAGATACATTTTCTGGCTGGCCAGAAGCCTTCCCATGCTCCACCAATCATGCAAAAGAAGTAATTAAAATTTTACTAAAAGAGATGATTCCTCGATTTGGGATTCCTGAAGGTATATCCTCAGATAATGGACCTCCTTTTATTTCAGAGGTAGTTCAAGGAACATCGAAATTTTTACAGATGAAATGGGAATTACACACTCCATGGAGACCCCAGTCTAGCGGTAAGGTAGAAAGAATGAACCAAACACTTAAAAGACATATTTCAAAACTGTATCAGGAAATCCATCTTAAATGGGTAGATGTATTACCAATGGCCTTGATGAGAATACGAATAACCCCAAGAATAAAAGAGGGAGTATGCCCTTTTGAAATACTTTACGGGAAACCTTACCCAATTAATGAAATAGGGGGACGAAGTGATCAAATGCATGTAAGAGGGGAAGAAATGTTGAGAGAGTATTTATTGTCTTTGTCTCGGGTACTAACATCTTTACATAGGTACCTTAATCAACGTACCCCCCTTCCATTGGATTCCCCTGTGCATGACTTCAAGCCTGGGGATCTGGTTTATATTCAGACATGGAAAGAAGAACCACTAAGAGAAAAGTGGAAAGGACCTTACCTGGTGCTTCTGACAACTCATACTGCAGTAAAGGCGGAGGGAATAAGTTCCTGGACCCACTATTCCCGAATACAGAAGGCACCTTTGAATGATTCGTGGACTGCCACACCCACAAGATATCTCTCAAGATAAGAATACAGAAGTTACAAAAGTGATGAATTGCACTTGGAAAATTGAACTCTTTTATATGGAAATAGAGTGCTCTTAGTGTTATTAGGTGTTATTTTGCATTCTGATAGTATTGTTAATAATAGATAGAGCTGATTTATAAGAATATTGATTTGTTTAATTTAATTTGTTTGCTATAGAGTTAAGATGGAAAATGAGGACACTGTTAATTTTGTTATGCATGCTCATTGGTACAGCTAACCTGATTTTGTAGCTTATACGGGCCTTCAGAAAAAGTGACTCAGATTACTGCTTGCTTCTCTGTTCCCCAAATCTCCCAGATCACCCATGCCATGGGAAATACTTAGAATTAACTTAACATCCATGTAAGAATAATTGAAGTTAAATTTAAATGAAACTTGCTAGACAAGTGATATTAAGAAGTCTCAAAGGGGGGAATTGTTAGAGAAATACTGTGAGAAAAACCTTGCAAATAGTTAACAAGACTCAAGGACAAGGGGGAGAGAAAAACAGTACTGCAAAGGATAACCAGCTCCGGCTAAATAACCTTGATGAAACCACAGCGCTTTGAAGATTGCGAGGGGTAGGTAAGACAAAAACAGCAGAATAACCCAGAAGTGACCTTAGGTTCATTAAGGCTTATTAACATAATTAAACTTCACACCCCTAAATGAATAATGAGAGGGAAATGACATGATAATGATGTTACCGCCTCTTCTTTGCTTCCTATGCTAATTAACGAGAATGTGAAAGCGCAAGTGCTGAGCGATTACCTGAGGTAATGAAACTGTAACCAATAGAAAGATTTGTGTAAATACTCCCTGAAAAGTGTGTATAAATCAAGAACGAGAGGGGGAGAAGGTGTGCTAGCTTTGTGGATTTGCCACCTAGCACCCATCTCTGCGCAGAAATGAAATAAACAAATATCTCAACCCTGTGTGTCTATTGGTTGTTTGCACACCGGGTAACAGAACCCAGATTTTGGGACAACAAGGCAAAAGGCACCTCACCATCGCATACATCAGCTTGCTGGCCTGCCAATGGCCTCTCAGGGCCTCAGGCAGCAGCAACCTCACAACAGCAAAGAGCAGCCCTGCAACCAGCACTGCACGAGCAGGCACTGCTTCACAAGTCACCTCACAGGCACCAGCAGCAGCCAGCGGCCTGCCACTGACCACCGACGCACAACGCACAAGGCACCTCACAAGCCTGCCTACAGCTCTGCCCTACAACGCAGTGTAGCACAAGGGCCCTCGCAACCACCACCAGCACCAAGGGCCACAGCACTGGCAAGGACGGCCTCAGGCACACGTCGCCTCAGCACCACACACAGCAGCCACACGCCTAGCATTGCCCTCTTTGGCATGGCACTCACACACAACTCTAGCCACTTCAGCACCACCAAGAGCACCCACGCGCCTCGCACTGGCCTCGAGGGCCTCATGCAGAATGGACCTCACAAGCCTGCCCATAGCTCACCACAATCACGCACGGCTGCACGAGTCACCTCACAACTACCAACAGCATCCAGGGGCCTGGCCCTGGCCTCCAAAGCACACAGCAACAAGGCATCTCACAGGTCCCCACAGAGCACTGGCCTAGCAGACACTCCGCCACAAGCAGCCTCCCAGCAACTAGCAGCAGCAAGCGCCACAGCCTTGCCAATCAGAGCCTCAGGCACAACTCACCTCACAAGCACAAATTGTAGCCAGGGGCCTAGCACTGACCGAGCACGCACTGCTCCACAAGTCACCTCGCACAAACACTAACAGCAGTCACGTGCCTGCCACTGCCCACTAAGACACGCAGGCACAACGCACCTCAGCACAAAGCCTGCTTACACCTCTGGCCTCTCAGCCACTGTGCCACAAGCGAGCAAAGAACCAGCCACAGCACCAACGGCCAGAGCACTGCCAAGGAGGGCCCCACACCAAAGGCGCCTTACAAGCCCAAAGAGCAGCTGCGGGCCTAGCATGGCCCTAGCACGCACTGCTGCCCAAGTCACCTGGCAACAACTGACAACAGCACCTGACAAGCACTGCCCAGAAAGGCAATGCACCACAAGCCAGCTCTCAAGCACTAGCAGCACCCAGGGCCTGACACCCAAGTGTCAGCCCAAGTGGCTACAGCTTAGTGGCACAGACAGGGAAGCTAAGGTTGCTCTTTAGACCCTCCAGCAGACATTCAGCTGTTCCAGGGACCCCAAGCTCCAGCACTGCTCCCTCTGTGGGCAGGTGCAGCTGCTCCTGCTGCCTGCAGCGACATCCTTGACCCTAGGGGGACCTTGTCTTCAACTGCCCTTCTAGCACATAGCTGGAGAAGGCTTCCCACTCCCAGAAGAGCAATGATGGTCCAAGCAGAGCTTTGTTTCACCTTGTGCTAGGTTTAATCTAACACTCACCAACTCTGCAAGAGCTGAAATGGCAAAATGAGCTTCAGCATCTTTCTTCCCCCAATCCCCTCCTGGTTCACAGAGCGTGATTTATTACAACCATGTCAGCTGCCTGCATTGGAGGTGATTTGCTGACAGATCACTTCTTAATTTGGAGCTGAGTGAGCAGACAGCAAGGGACTGTGAAATTTAACATCAGAGAGCGCTGAATGCAGATTTCCAGATAGCAAGGCCTGCTCCAGCTGGTGCTGCACAGGGGGATCTTTCCATTGCGGGCACCCAAATACCCTGCTTGGCTCTGGGGGCAGACTGCTGCCAGCACAGAGCCACCTTCCCAGTGCTGTCCTGCATGGAAGCCTACTTGTTACCCTCTAAGATGCCTCCTGCTCCCCAGGCAGAGGAGGAGGTTGTGCAGGATGAGTGGATGTCCCTATCCTGCTGTGCCCACGTGTCCTGCTGTCTCACAGCAGTGCTGTGCCATGCTGTGGCATGTCAGTGGTCACTGCAGTGTGAGTGACTCTCTCTTCTTACCTCCTGCAGCAGTAATTGTGATCTGGACTACAATCTCTACAGGGATGACTTCTCATACCAGTGAGTGTGGCCTCCCAGGCCTGGGATGTGCTGATTGCGTGTGGGTTGGCAAATGATCGCAGCTCTGTTGACTGATAGCAGTGAGCTTGGTGTCCCAGGCTGGCAGCCCCAGGCATCTGTTCCCCACTTCTAGGAGAAGTTTAGCAGCACTGCCCTCTTCAAGGAACACCTGTACCCAGACTCCCAGGGCTGCATACCTTGAGGGTGGAGCAGCTGGGACAGGGACAGCGTGTTGGCCTGCTCCAGCAAGGGGCAAGGCCAGGGTAGGCACTGTGACCTCCTGTAATGCAGGCGTACCTTTGCCTGGCACAATCCCTCACCCCTCAGTTTTGCCTGAAGGAACAGAGCCAGAGATGTTAACCTGTCCTGCTGCCATGCCTTCTAGGCCCTGCTCACACTGCTGTGGTTTTGTGCTCTTGTAGGGTATATGAGTACCAGAAGATCCCGCCCCTCATTAACCGCATCCCTGTCAAGGCCAGACGAACTCATGTTGGGGCAGGAGGCAAAAGTAGTCTAAGCCCCCAGCCTGGGACGAGGAGCAGCACCAGCTCCATGACAGGACGGACAAAGTGTAAGTGTTATGTGGCCTGCGTAGAAGGGAAGGAGCAAGGTGATAGTTCCATTAAGCCCTTGAGGATGCTGGAAGCATTTTGGACCAGCGGAGAGACCATCTCTCAGGTGAGGGGATGTTATACATGTCATACTTAATCATAATGGGGAGAATCCCAGCTGGCTCCAATATGCATGTGTCTGTACAGAGCTCGTACAAGGCCAGCCTGCAGGTACAAGGAAGCCTGGATGCCAATGTGTGAGCCTAACCCCAAGTAGGAGCTGCCAGGCAGTGCAAAGTTGAGGGGTGGGCACCATCTCTGCACGCAAGGGAGTGAGCTTGGCCTCCAGAGCCTGCTGGAAAATTCCCTGGGCCTCCCTCCTTCCTAGTAATGGGAAAGCTGACCACGGACTTTCGGCATCATGGAGTTTTACCCCCTGCCCTGCGAGGATAAGACTACTGTTCTGCTCAGGCACTCCAAGTTTTTGCAGTCTCTGTCCCTGCAGGATCAAAGGAGATCGAGAAGAAAAGGGTCGAAGTGGGTGCAGAGTTGCCATCCCCAGCAGGAGAGGTGCCACGGGAGCCCCAAGGGAAGGAGGGATCCAGAGCTGATGGGCACAGTGACCTGCGCAACATCGACAGTACAGAAGAGAGCACAGACACTGAGGAGACTGTAAGGCCAGGGCCAGCTTTTGTACTGGGAGGCAGGGTGCACCGTGGCCCTAGTTATCTCCTTTACCAAAACTTATCTCTACTTGAGCCCAAATATCTCTGCCCTGGGGTTTGTGAGGGTTTGGTGGGCTTGGAGGAGGATTCAGAGCTGACCTACTGCACAACTCTGCACGATGAGGTGTAGGAGCAAGTGCTGTGTTGTGCTGATGCGCAGCCATAACCAGCGCCTAGATGCTGGAGGAGCCCCGAGAAGGGACTTCCTGGTTGTGGCCCTGCCACTGCCTGTATGGGTTCCGCTGGGATATGCCCGGAGTAGAGGAGATGCCTAATCAGTATGGCTGTCCCTGCCCCGGGGTTCTAGGGCACCTGAACTGCCCTGACGTGCTGTCTGGGGCTACAACTTTTGTAGGTTTGGGAAAGGCCCAAGGAAGGTGGTGATTTTTGCCCGTGCAGTTTATGGCCCTTTACCAGGCCTGCGGCCAGCCCTCCCCATGCTGACTGCTGCCAGGACCACTCCTGCTCAGCCCAGACTGGCCCTTGCCAGCACGCCAGGTCCAGGGCACAGCTTTGGCTCCCAGGCCCTGTGCTCTGCAGCACTTGATCAAGTTGTGTTCCCAGGATATGTTTGTGCCCAGGGTCCTTAGGAACATGGAAACAGAGCTGGCCCCTTTCCGGAGCCCTGAACCAGCATGGCCACAGGAACTCCTGCCCCGCAGCAATAGGGATCAAGAGAACCAGGCAGGGCAAACGAGCAGACAGCCCCTGCCCCATACCTGTGCATCATGCAGCTCACAGCTGTGAGTGTCTTACTCCAGCAGTGCAGGGGTTAGCCCAAGGTGCAAAAACCATCAGCGTGCAAATATCCTTTATCAAAGCTGTTCAACACAACAAGCACCTGCAGCTGCTTCTCACATGTGCCTCCTCTGAGCTTTGAGTCAGAGGTAGCCATCTGCCAGGGGGGCTGCACTTTCCCATGTAATCACACAGCCCTGTGGGGCTGTGGGATCCCAGCTCCTGCAATAATGTGCAGTGTTGGCAGCATCTGCTCTGTGTCATTTGGACTCAGCACCTTCAGCTCTCTTTGCCCCAGCAGTGCAGGATCTTGGGGTGACCGACAGGCTGGTGACAATGGGAGTGGAGATAACCACTTGTGGCTCTCTCAGTACCTGCAAAGATACTGCAGCCAGAAGGAGGATGGGGAAGCAGGGACTGTGGCCAGGCTAGGGCTAGGGAGCCGCCCGCTCTGTTGGGACACTTCTCTGGTGGCTCCCTGTCACGAGGAGTGGAAGGGGTGTCCAGAGAAAACAGTGGTGGCCTGTGGCCAGCTGTGACAAGGAGGCTGGAATAAGTCAGTCCTAAAAATACCCCCTGCTCTCTGATCGCCTCATATAAGCCATGCCTGAGTGGGCAGACCTGCCTTTACCCACCTGAGGCAGAAATGGACTCATGAGTTGGAGGGTGCCACTGGTCCCTGGGCATGTGGTGGCACAGGCATCCATTTCCCCAGGGCAGGCTGCCTTGGAATGCCTCTGGGTGCCAGTGCAGGCTGCTGCGCCCCCCACCCTGCTACGCTGAGGGCACACAGCAGCAGGCACTGTTGCCTGGCCAGCTCACTGCAGAGCCCTATCTGGCTGCAGCTGTGATGCTGGCAAAGCCTAGCCTGACTTGTCAGCTGGGCACAGTGATGATCTGCAGCTCTTGTGCCCTGTGCAATACAGAGAGAACAGCTTGAGGGTGCTTTGGCACTGAGACTGTTAGGGGTGACTCCAGGCTCCCTCCCTTGTCTCTGAGGCTGAACAGGCACGTATGCACAGGCCATGGTGCTGCTGTGCACTGTGCTGGGCAGGGTGATGTGTCTGGTCCTGTCGACAGGGCCAGAGGGCTCCTCATGGAAAGGTCATGCTGTATGTTTTTTCTTGCAGATGAAAAATCACACATCAGACCTCGAGGGGAGTCAGTAAATGGACTGGGATACCGTGGCATTCCTGGTGGGCCGGCCAGCAGTTCCTGTCTTGTGTTCGTCTTTCTTGTGAGGCCTACACCTAGTGCCACACGTGCTGCGAAGTACCCACTCTCAGCACTCATGCCTAGCATGGGCATCCCCTGCCACTGTTGCCAGCAGCCCCATGTCCCGCTCCTGCGAGGCTTTGGCCTGCTGTAGTAAGAGAAGCCTTTGTGTTTGCACTTTTTTTCCCCCTCTTTCCGTTTTTAGACTAGGGATAAATAAATGTGTACGGAGGGAGGGAGGGTTAGAGGGTAGAAGCAGAAAGAATCATGTCCCAAAGGAACATCAGTGTTGAGCAGAAATCTAGGCCACGTTGTGAGCAAGGGTCCACCCTTTCCTCGCACTGTGCTGCCAAGGGAGCAAGGAGGCCCTGGAGCTTGGTGCAGCACACTGTATCACAAAGGACCCAGCACCATTAGCTCTCCCCATGCCAGGCACTGCACCAACGCCTGTGTGTGCTACACAGTTCACATGTCAGCCTCCTGTGCCCTGAAAGCATGTCCTCAAGCCTGCCCTTCCCACAGCCCTTGTCTGCACACTTTGAGCCCCACAGGGAACTTGTGCCAGCCATGCCACTGTGTGGCCTCTCAGAAAGTTCAGTGGGTGCCAGTACAGCAGGCCAAGGCGCTCAGAGCTGCATGGCATCATGTCGTGACAACCCCTGTGCGGTCGTCCTTCTGCTGTACCATCAGAGGCTGTGCAGATGAGTACCGCCCTGAGGTGGCTCCAGGGGGGCCTTCACAGCAAGGGCTGAGTGTTTCCGGGTAGGGAGCTGGGTCTGCGTGCTGAGCTCAGCCTCAGCGCTGGCAGACGAATGCAGAAGGCTGGTGTAAGCTATAGTTTTCCACCCGTGTCACTGGCATCACAAAACAGGGCAAAGTTGCAGCTCTGTCTCTTCTGGGAGGTGATAGGTTGGAAATTCCCCTCATTGCTTATGGGAGGCCCAGTCATCAGGAACTGCACATGGAAGGGGCCTTTGCACCCTGTCCTGTTTGGTCTGGCAGCTCCCTGCAGTTTGACACCAGCAGCCTAGTGTGGTGTAGTGCAAGCCCAATTGCTGCCAGTCACCCACACTCACAAATGTGTTGTCTTTGTTGGTCATTCCTTGACTGTTCTCTGCTGTGCTACCCGACAGCATTTGCAGTCACTAGGACTCCCACTGAGCAGCTTTGTCACCAATAATGGGAGGTGTTTGCTTTGCCATCAGGCACATTTCGACTGTGTAGACAGTAGCAGGAGAGTGCTTTGGGACTTATCTTCAGCCAAGGGACTTGTAGTCCCTTTCATTCTCCATGTTCTGCAGTGTTGTATCTTATTTCAATGTCTCTCATTTCTAGGTCGTCCTTGCTGGTAGGAAATTGTTCTGTATTTCTAATTTGCCTTGGTAAAAGAGTGTATTGTGTTGGAAGGAAAACAAAATAAAAATTGTATTTCTTTTCTCTGGTTATTTGAGTCTGATGTATTTTTTAACAAGCTTAAATGCACCTGCTTTTCTGCATCCATGAGAGAATGACTTTGCCAAGCAGCTGCCACACACAGTCCTAGGATATACTGTGCAGTATATACTGGCTACTTCCTTGGAAAGGTGCTAGCTGCCTCTCCACAATGCCATGTGGCAGAACTGGCATTAAAGAGAGCAGGCCTCTGAGTCCTCCATGGATGCACATGTGCACTGGGGGCTGCTCGAGGAAGCAGAGGTTTCTTGAGCTGGATCCACGTGGTCTCAGGCAGGTGGAAGGTGTGAGAGGAGCCATTGCAGCTCCTGGGTGCATATGATTAAAGCTGAAATCTTAACACTTTCTACGGGTGTACAGTCAGTGACAGGCATGTGGCAGACTTGGATTGACCAGCCTAGCTGTGCAACTGGTGCTGGGCCTGGCCCAAGTGCAGGAGTGTCTGAACACTACACTTTGTGTGGTTTCTACCTCCAGCTCCCCAGTCCAGCCCAAGCCTCCCATGGACCTATGGGAAGGAAACACTGACAGCAAGAAGAGTCGTGTAGCTGCCCCGCAGCTCAGCATGGGCTCCTGTGACTTCACGGTTTTAGGAGGAAGAGGATTAAGGCACCCTCCTGGCCTACAACTGAGTGCTTTTCATGCTGCCTGATTAAAAGTAGCTGCATTTATCACTCCCAGGACCAAGCATGGTGTGAAGCTGCCTTGGGCTTTGGCTGTCCTGTAACCTTAGGCTGGTACCAGCCTGGTTTCTCTTAGGCTCTATGTTACTGCTATCCATCGCCCCCCACTCTGAGACTGTACTAGTTATCCCCAGTCCACAAGGTAATTTGCTCGGCTGTGGGATTGTAAGCAGCTGCTTTGTCCGTAGATGAGCATCCACTGCAGTGCTCCCCGCTCCGCTCCCATTCACCTGCCCAGAGCTCACCGCAGCGATGGTGCAGTGCAGGCGTAGGTGTGACAAGCCAGCCCTGCTGAATCACAAGACCAAGCACAGCTTGGCTTTTTTGCGTGAACATGAAGTTGGCGTTCTCGGTGGAAACACATCAGTCACCGTCTTTGCCCAGGATACTCCTTCTCAATGGGCTGAGGCAAGCCTCAGCGTCCTAAGGCTGGTGCAGCATGATGCAGCCGGCCTCACAGGACCAGCTCTGCTCCATCCCCAGTAACAACTCAAAGCTCAGAGTCTGGCAAGTCAGTGCCCATCTGCCTCTGCACCTCCCTGCTACCATTGCCTGCAAGATTCTGCCTTGCATCAGCCCAAGCATCTGACAGCACAATGCACAACGAAAGTTGTTCCTGGGCTGCGCACAGCCCTGCTTGGCCTCAGTGCTGCTCTCTCCTTGTGACAACCCAGGGCCAGGGCACCTCCTTGCTTCATGGGACAGCTCAGCACAACACAACCAGGAGGGAGTCAAGTGTGACTCCTGCTACTTGTTTTCCAAAAACAGTTTGGGGTTTGATGGGGAAAAAAAGGGCCACTTGAGTGAGCTGTGCTCCTGGCAGAGAAACAACCTCCCTGCAGTGCCTGGCCCAGGCCACTTCTGGGCTCAGTGGTAAGGGCAGCCCTGATCTCAGGTCTTGCCTGCATCAGGAACAGAGGTAGACTACACTGGGCAAAATTTGCTGCTGTAGTTGCCACTTCTAACACCAAGTTGCACATAACCAGGAGCCAACAGAGGAAAGTCCAAGTGTGTGCGCAGAGCCCCCTCTTTGTGAAGGACTGAGCCTGCTGCTTGGCAGTCAGTTGGACAAGTAGCCATGGACTAGCGGTGCCAGGCAAATGAGCACATCCTTCACTGTCTCGCTGGCAGACCCAAGCAGGCCAAAGACTCATCAGAAAATATGGGTTTATTATATATATTAAAAAAACCAAAAAACAGCCAAAACATGTCTCTCCACCACCCCAAAGCACTGTCCAGGCAAGTCTCTGTAAAGTCCAAGCGACGCACAGGCTGTAGTGATAGATGGTTCCTGCCAGGGCTGCTCGAGTCCTGTTGTGTGGCTGGTTGTGGTGGGGTGTTGGTAATGGACAGGCTGGATATAGCAGTCTCATCCTTGGCACCAGGGCCACCTCCAAGCTTTGGGCCTTGGTGAGTCCAGGGGTGGCCTAGTAGACTCTGGTGGGCTCCAGCAGCACGGGTGGCTGACCTGGGGGCTCCAGCAGGTGCAAAGATACTATTGGGGGGATCCAGTGGTTAAAGCAGCTGATCTCAGCAGTGTGGCCAGTCCCTTGGGACAGAGGGGGGGTCCAGGAGCACTTCAGTGGTGTGGAGGGGAGGGGGGCACAGGCAGGCTCTGGCAGCTGAGGTGATATGGGGTTTACTACGCAGCAGCTCAGGCAATGTGTGTGTTGGGGGGCTGCTTTTGGGGGGCTTGGGTGGTGTGAAAGCTGCTCAAGGTGGGGGGGGGCTCTAGCAATATGGACAGGCTGCTCAGGCAGGAGCTGGGGTGCTCTGGGAGGTCTGCGGTGCTGCAAGGGGCTGCTCAGGAAGGCTCTGGGGGTCTCTGGCAGTGCAGGCGGCTGCTTGGCTGGGCTCCAGCGGGCTCGGGCAGTGGGGGGCTGCTCCAGAGAGGCCTCTGGCAGTGCAGAGGGACAAATCTGGGGGCTCTAGCAGTATGAGGCTGCTCTGCTGGCCTCTGGGGCCTGCAGCAGCGGAGGGAGCCCTTCAGGCCGGCTCAGGCAGTGGAGGGGGTGGCACGGCGCCGGGCAGAGCGCAGGAGGCTCTGCCGCAGCACGGGGTAGAGGCGGTGGCAGCTATCGAGGCCGAGGCGCAGGGCCTGGGCCCAGCTGTCGGGGGGCCGCCCTGGCCACAGCCCAGCAGCCCCGACACCTGGTTGAGGGAGGGCAGTAGGGCCACGGTGAGGAGGGTGGCAGCGCTCCTCGGCCTCACTAGGCTGCAGGAGCCAGTAGGCGGCGGTGGCATCGGGCGGCCGGGACAGGGCGCAGCCCACCGCCAGGTCGTACATCTCCACACTGGCATTGGCGAGTGCCAGTGCGGCGGCGCTGACGGCAGCGGCCAGGGTGGAGCCACCGTCCTGCAGCAGCAGCGCGCTGATGGCGAGGTGCGCGCGCGGGTAACGTGCCAGCCGCACCACTGGCTCCAGCACCTCACGCAGTGCCGCCGCCGCCGCCTCGTTCTCCGTCGATGCCTCGCATGCTGCCGCCTGCCACCCACGCCCAGCGAAGGGCGTGCGCCGGAACTCACACACCAACCACCCCGCCGTGGCCAACGCCTGGCTCCGCCGCCGCAGCCACCTCGCACGGGCCCCAGGCAGCGCACAGCACCTTGGTGCCGCTCGTCAGCTCCACGTAGGCCGAGCCCTCGGCCTGGCTCAGCAGCCCCATGCGTGCGAACAACGGCCGCAAGGCGCACGGGTCCCGCACCTCCTCTCCTCCTCCTCCTCCTCCTCTTACTCCTCAGCCGCTGCCCACATCTCCGGCGGCTGCGACTCCTCCGGGCCCCGCAGGCAGCGGTGATCCACTGGCATTCTCCGGCCGGCCACCCCGCGAGGAAAGCAGGGAAAGAGGGAGGGAGGGAGAGGGGAGCCCGGCCCAGCCCGGTCCAGCCCCTCAAGCACAGCCAGCGGTGCACGTGGCAGGCGGCCTTTATTAGCCGAGTTGAACCCCCCTCTAGTGCCCCCATCCTCACCTCACTAAGATCTGCAATCTCCTTCTGCACATCCTTGTTGGGAGCTCTCTGCACTTTCACTTTGGCATCCAGGTCAGACAGCAATTTCTTGAGGCTGTCTACTTTCCTGAGGGCCTAGCAGAATAAAATTCAAGTTATGCTTTGCAGAGAGAGTTACCAAGTTGACCTCTGCCCAGAACCATATGCTGCTGTTCCAGACACGGAGACTCCTTGCCATTCCCACACTCAATGGAGAGCACAGTACCAAGCCCGAATAAATTCTGACACTTACGCCCCCAAGAGGACTTTAGATCTGCAGCCTATCCTGCAAATCAATGTGAGCTCGCCCTGCAGCCGCCTCTGGGATCCACCCTATGCCCTTCTGCCCCACTAACACGACAGCTAGAGCTTAGACTCCTCCAGCTCTCTCCTCCAGCTATGTCATACACAGAGACTTCCAGCACAACCTTCATTGACAGCAACATCCTTTTCTGTGACTGGGCTGCTGGAGTTCAAGCCAGGAGTCCTTTACGTACTCATAACGATACCCCATGGCGCTGAGTTATCCCAGTAGAAATACTGGCCAAACTTGACTGAAAGGAACCTCGGTAGAGGGTTACCATGTGTGTGTGCATGCTCCAGTGATTTCCTGCAGTGCACAGATTTCACAGAAGATTATCTCCTGCCTCTCCCTTACCTTTCGAGCTTCAGCACTGGTGACTGCAACTATCCTCCAGATGCCTTTAGCAATTGCTTCTTCTGACACAATCACAAAGGGGCCAGTATAGCTGGAGTTCTGCAAGTGCCTTTGAAAGAACCCAGACACAAACTCACAGGAGAGGGTTAAAAATCTCAGCAGGTATCAGCATGGGAACAAATAAATAAATAAATAAATAAATAAAGGAGATGCAGCAAGAGTGGAGACAGGACTCAACCCAGCCATCAAAAGCCTAAGAGGGAAAAAAGGGTGGCAAAGACTATGCTCCCAGCACTGCCATAGACAGTATGTGTGGGCAGGGACATAGGTGTATAGGCAGTTTCCCTGTCTGCAAAGGCTGACAGGAAACACAGCTTTACTCAGGACAGTGCACTGGGAACGCTGAGGCTTATAATCATTACCTCAAGCTCTCACCCTTCTGTGCCCAGCACACATTACAGCAGACCTTCAGGAACTCAGGATCCACAGGGACTCCTCTTCACCCACCCCACTGCCTTCCACTGCCTCTCCAGATACTCACGTCCCTCCGCAGAACTCAACAGAAGTGGTCGAGCCTGTGGGGCCAGAGGGGTCAGCCAGCAGCTCTTCCACAGGGATGCCGATTGAGACCACACGGACAGGATCGGGGTAGGTCTCCTCAAAAACAGCCCGCAAGCCTTGGATAGCTTTGGCTGCTGCGAGAATGCAGTCCTTGGCATACACAGTCTGCAGAGGACAGGAAAGGAGTGCAGATAAGAGCTGGTCCTGCCAGCTGTAACCAAAGGCCTGCATTCCCACAGAATCCTGGCTTCCTCTGAAATATCCTAAAAGGAAAGTTATGTACCTCACAGGAGTGACAGTTTGTTGAGCTGCAGGGATCCCAAATTGTTTAACAGCTACTCCATCTTCAAGTTTCCTGATACCAGGGCCTGCTCAGACCCTGTGTGCTCCTCCACATTCAGTGATTTCTAACTACAAACTCCCAAGCAGCGTGGAGGGTTCCTTCCACGGTCTGCTCTGAGACAGGGCTTGTGCTGGGCAGAGCAACTCTCTCACATCATAGTGGGTCTGGCTCACATCACCAGCCAGGCCTGAGAAACTACTCTGTCAAGTTCTCCTTGGCTCTCATAGCTAATACGACACTAGAGCAGGCAAGCAATTACTCCATCCCTAGAGAGGCCTCAGAACCAGTGAACAGAGCAAGGTATCAAAATTTTCTTGAGGTCATTCACATCTGTGCACAATACTGCATCAGTAGCTCAGCAAACTCCTGCTGGGCCAAACTTCCAGCATCCCAGATCATACAAAAATTTGACCCAAGGCGTTTTTTCCTAACTACGTCCCTATGTCCCTATCCAGCTGAACATAAAGACTGAACACAGAGAGCCAGTCCATGTGAGAAGAGTCAATGGGAACTGGTGACCAAGGCAAAACTTATCTTTGACCTGGAACATTTTGGGGAATGGCAACAAACATAAACCCATGTTACACTGCACAGTTCAGTCACAGGGAGGAGAAAGCACAGAATGAATGGGGTTCACACCAGATTTCTTCTGAAAACTGGTGCCCCAGTCGTCCACTGAGGCTGGTACAGACACTGTGGCAAGCCTATGCCTGGGTCTGCCAGGAAAAGAACAGGATCCTTTCTACAGAATTTGGACAGTGAACTGACTGAGTACCATCCCAGCCCACAAGGTCCTTCTGAACCTGACAGCCATACTCACCTTCGCTTCGTCGATTATCTGGTTGACAATCCCTTCAACCTTCTTGATTTCCTGGGTAGACAAGGCTCCCTTAGCCATGAAGTCAAACCACAGCTTGTCTGGTGCCACCAATGACCCCCTCCGGTCAGCTTCCCCCAGCACTGAGCGCAGGGCAAAGTTGAGGATGTGGGTGGCCGTGTGGTTGCTCATGACTGACCTCCGCCTGGTCTAGGGCAGGAAGCCACTGTTAAATAGGGCCTTGCACTGCAGAGTCTCTAGCAAGGGAAGTGCATTTTATGGTGCAGTTTCAAGCGAAACCTGAACTAGCCTGAGGAGACCTCAGGCTCATCAAATCCACTGCCCTGGAGCCTTGGCTTAGGGAGTAGGGCATTTCCCATTCAGTTTGCACACAGCATTTCCCAGGATGTCCCCTCACTGGGCCTGTCTGGAAAGAGGCCAGGGACAGACCAGGTCACAGACACTGTCTCCCCTCTTCAATAGGTAAAAGCGCTGCAAGATGGTAGCCTTCCTTTTTGCTCCAGAAGAGTCCCTTCAGGGAAGGGAAATGCATTTTGCAGACTTGGGCTTAGCCCAGCGCTCACTCGGCAGGCTGAGCCTGCTACAGCAATGTCTGGACCAGGGCAGCCCACCCAGGCTCTCAGCTGTCATCCCCAAGCCAGTGGGGCAGCATACATGTCTCAGCTCCCAGTCATGCCCTGAACATGATTCTGCTACGGATCAGCAAAAGCCAGTGTCCGTAGCTCAGAGCCAGCAGCGTGTTATCTGCCTTGCAGAAGGAGGAAGCCAGATCTCAGGCAGGAGGGCCACTACTCCAGCTCAACTGGAAGAGCCATGCTACTTGCCTGCACCACATGCTGCAGGGAGAGCAGACTCTCATCCCAGAGCAGCACTAATGGAACGACATGGCTAAAACCTCCCAGAATTGAGAGGTGAAGCCATCTATTATACTGTGTCTTAACTCACCTCATCAATAGACAGATGGACTTGATCTCCTACTTTCAAGCTCCCATACAGAGTTCCTATGTGAAGCACATAGCCCCCTCGGACTTGCACATTCTTCACCATGAACTCTGTTTTCTGTACAAGGAGGGAAAGGCACTCAGTGAGCAGAGGGAGACAGACCAAGGGGGAGACAGACAGTCTAGCCAGAGGCCTTGACTGCAACTGGAAAAGCCTCAGCTGAGGGAAAGCTGGACTGGTGCATGTGATTTGAGCAAGCTAAGCCCCTGCAGGCATAGTAATGCAGGCTGCAAAGCAGAGAACTGAATGAAGGACAAGGTGGGGCACAGTTATGGGGCATGGCAGAGCTGAATCAGCTCCCCACTTCATGGCTCAGAAGCACCATGTCCCAGCACCACCACTGCAGGCACCTGCATCCTGGTGACAGCCTAACACTGCAGCATGAAGTTACGAAGTTTAGTGAAGCCTCCCAAGAAGCAGGGGAGCAAACCCCAGCACACCTGTGCTATGCTGCACCCCCAAGAAGGAAACCTGTGCAATGTCTGACGCCTGCTACGGACATGGAATTGCTAGAGCTTGTTTGACACCTTCTTCCTCTCTGAACACACCCGCCCAGGCCCCAGCTCAGACTATGACAGGCTCTCAAGCCCACTCACATCCTCCCTGCTGGCGTCGTCCTTGACCATGTAGCCCTCGTCATATGTGCCCATGTGCCCACCCTGCTCAGCACAGAAGCAAGTGTGGTCCAGTACTATCCCACACTCCTGGCCAGTGGACACTTCCTCCACAAACTTCTCCCTGCGGATGGCTTTCACTGTGGCCACAAGGCTCCCAAAATCTGTCACCGGGAGGACAGGCAGTGTCAGTAGAATAGGAAAACCTTGCAGATACCATGTAGAAGCAGAACTTCATAGCAAAGGCTCCCAGTTATTGCACAAGCTCATGGCAGTTATACACACAAACAGGTGTAAAGAGGAAGAACTAGGACAACATTTAGCTGAGGAAGAGGGAATTTGATTCAATACTTTTCAAGGCAGAGAATGACACTTTTTTCCACACTTTCACAATACAAGCCAGCAGCCTATGTGGCTGTATCAAAGAATTAGCAGCAAGAGCCAAAACCAGCAAGCAGGCCAAGGACACTAATAGATTGAGGAGCATCTGCAAAGTTGTGTGGCACTGGCAATGGGCACGTAGGAAATGCAGACACTGTAGCATGGAGACAAGAAGCTGCGGGGAAGAGTCCCCTTAGGTCTCTCTGATCAGGTGAGCAGCAACTGATGTGAACAGTCCCTAGAGCAGCCCTTGGACAGTCTGCAATTCTCTTTCTCTGCTCAAGTTATTACAAATGTGCTATTCATGTGCACGCATTTCACCCACTTTCATGCCCCAAGGAAGATAAACTCAGAGGGACCCTTGTTGAGGCAAATGCCAGGAAGACCTGACAAAGAAGCTCCTGCCTGTGAGATGTATGAGGAAAGGTTTGGCAGTAGAGGATGGTTCTGAGAAGGCTTTCTCATACCATAGGCACCACTTGGATCTGAAGTGTAGCTGCATTTCGGTGAGTTGTCAGTCACCTCCAGCCCTCGGGCCCTTAGCTCTTCGATGGCCTAAATGTCCAGCATTAGAAGGTCCCCCCCTCCAGCACCCTTGCCTTGGGATTTGAGCTGCAAGTGACAAGCACAGAAGTTTGAGAGAACCCACTTCAGCACTGGCTTGCACACACCAGCCTGGACACACAGCTCTCGCTCTCGCATTCCTAGGATCACCTGGCACAGAGCTTTGCTCTGGGCAAACACCCGCCACCTGGTAGAATGCTCCCACCTCTTCTGGCTTCAGAGCAGGCTGTTCCAGCACTGCCAGCAGGCACTCAAAGCAAGTCTGAACCCAGCAGAGGCAGGTCAAGTCCGTGGCCTGCTCATCCATGCTACCCTATATTGCTGTACTGCATGTGTCAGGAGACACATCCAAGCTACAGGCCTGACTGGACGCTCTGCTTCTCAGACAGGGAGACCCAGGACTTCCATGGGAACAAGGGAAGGTGCTCCCAGGACTTCAGTAATTCTGTCTGAAGGCTGAGTTCGAGGCCACAGGCCTCACAACTTTAGTGTACAAACACAGTCTCAGCTACACAGGAAAGGCATGTCCCATAGGAAGTCTCAGGGTGTGCTCCGGACTCTCCCATAGGGCACAGACATTTGAGTGTACACATAAGAAAGGAGCAGTCTCATGACCAGAAGCTTAAAGATTGGGAATTCTCCTTGCATCCTCTCAGACCAGTGCCCCCTCGAGATGTTGTCTACCTGTGCGTTTTTCCGCTCTTCTTCAAAGCCCTCCATATCCACAACAAGGCCTTTCTCCTCTGCAATCAGCCCAGTGAGATCCACAGGAAAACCATAGGTGTCATACAGAAGCCAGGCAGTGTCACCTGCAGAGTAAAAACAGCAGTCAGCACTCCTGTTCCTTGAGCCAATATCCCTTTTCCAGCTCTCAACTGGTTGTCCCACCCAATTGGCTCTGTGCTATGGCAGTCAGTAATTGGCAGGGTAGAAAACAAGCCTCTGGTGAACATGACCACCTGATAAGCTCTTCACTGGCATGCTCAGGGCAGAGAGATCACACTAGCATGTTGTGTCTGGGCTGCTGCAGATCTAAGGAAGCGAACACAGACAAAAGAAAAATGGGGTGGCCCTACGCTGAGCAACAGGCTTTTGACTCCAGCTCGCAGCTCCCAGCCCAGCCAAGCCCTGACTCAGTCCCAAATGATAAACATCTTTTGGTTCATCTGGAAAGAAGTCACAGCCTTACCGGGGATGCTTTTACTGTCTCCCAGGCTCTGGATCTTCCCGTCCAGGATGCGACGTCCTCTGGTGAGCGTTTTCAGGAACTGATCCTCTTCTTTGTTGATGATGTCCTTCACCATATCTGGGTCCTTCTTCAGCTCAGGGAAGGCATCCCCCTACACAGCCCAGAGGATTAGCCCCTCAGCATGGTGATCTGCACAGGCTAGCACATATAGCAGAGTGAAAAGAGAACTTACCAATGACTGTACCACAACATCAACCAGTGTAGCAAAGAAGCCCTTGGGGGCATTGAGCTTCTCATGGGAGTAGCGCACAGCCCGTCAGAGAATCCGCCTCAGCACATACCTAGGAGATAGCACAAGCCCTCATGCTAACATTACATCTCCGATTCATGCTCATAAGATCCCTCTGTATCCACCTACCAGCATCCCCTTCCAGGACCAAGAATGCCGGCTTGTTCACCCTCTCTCCATATTTTCTCTCAACTAACTGTTCTCTCCAGCAGCAAGCCAGAGGTGAAGTGCCTGGCCTCAGCCCTGTTCCTCAGACTCACTAGGTGCCCAGAACCAGTCCTATGAGTGGTACCCACTGCACAGTGCCCCAGCCCAAATTTCATTACATTTTTGACAGCAGCATTACTGCAAGTGTAGTTCTGTGTCCACCTGTCCATAATGATCCTTTCTGGGGGTTGATACAGTGGGACTGGTACTCACTAGAGCTTTCAGACTGACGTGTCTTCATCTTTTGGGGGACTGTGCTGCAGGGCTTTTTGAAGTGTCAAATATACTGTGGCAAACACTCCTCTATCTACTGCTCTAGTGATGCCTTCAAAGACATTTCACAGACTCACAAGACTCCACTCCCCTCAGGAAAGCTGTACTGAACAAAACAGAAGCAGCAGCAGCATGGCAGTTCCCTTCTTACCCTCTGCCAGTGTTGTCAGGTCTGCCCCCATCAGAAAGGGCCAGCGTGATGGTTCGTGCGTGGTCAGCCAGCATACAGTAGGCCATATCTATGCTATCTGCATCATCAGCACCAACCTGTCCCATGTACGGCCTGGCACCAGTGCCCTGTGCAGAGAGAAGGCAATTGGCACAGTGTAGGGGGGGGGAGGATCAGCATTGTGGCAGAACTGCAGGGGAAGCACCTAACAAGTTAGCCTCATCTCCCCTCCCTTCCCAGGGCTCAGAGACGGCACACTCCTCTTACAAGAAGCTGAGCTGATGTATCCAGGGAAGACAGAGAGCTGCTGGGCTCCACATGGTGCCACAGCCTGCATTTGCAGGGCCAAAGGATGCCCAGGGCCAGAGGAAGGGAGAGTAAAATTACCACAGCATAAAAAACCCAAGGGAGCAGAGGTAGGGAGAGGGACAGAGTCAACGGTGATCCAAAAAAGAAAACATCTGTTTTGTGCACTGTCTCATAGATTCCAGCCTGGTATTAACCTGCCCAGGAAAAAGCCTTTCCAATTCTGTCATGTGGGTCCCAGCTTCCCTTTTTTAGGGATGTCTCTATCTCTACCCATGAGAAAGGCACTGCTGTAATAATGGAGTGGCTGCACATGGTGCAAATCTTGCACCATGGGCCAAGGTCCTCACAGTCAGGCTTCCAGCAAATCCACACACAGCAGGAAAACAAGAACACACTTGCTTTGCCTAGTCGATGGCTTTAACATATGGAAAGGTGGCCCTGTAGCTCTAACTCTGAAGTTCTGCCCCACATCCTTCTGAGGATCAGGAAGTATCTGAGCTTTCCATGTTTTCTCCAGTACAATCTGCAGCTGGAGAGCTCTGACACTTCCATAGGAATAAATGTGTATTACACAGAGGGCTCATGACAGTTAGTTCCTGGCACTGGTAACAGCCCTCCCCACCCAGGAAGACAGAGTAATTGCACACTGGTTCTGCAAGTGACCATTCATGGTTTAGGGCAGAGATCTCCTCTCTGCAGGGGATTTCTGCAGATTAGCACAACATGAGGTTCTGGGTAGAAGTCTGAAGGACAAATTCTGTCTCTGAGTCTAGTACTCAGTGGCAACATGTGCTATCTATCATTGGCAAAAGGATGGCTCTTGGCCAGAGCATCTCCCACTGTCAGAGATAACCAAGGAGTACACGATTAGGACAGCTCACAGGAAATAGATGGGAAAGCCGCACTGCTCATGTCCCTCATTCTGCCCTGGAAATATACCCCAAGGTAGCAATCAGTTGGGCCAGCCTGAGTTTCTACCCTCCTCAGCAAAGGACAAATCTGCAGAGCTCACCCTAGCTGGGAAAGCAGAGATCTGCAGACACTATCCCTGCCCAATCACCTCCCTACATCTCCCTGAGGGTCCAGGAAATAGGGAAACAGACAAAGCTGGGTCAGTCTTCAAGCCCAGACTACCCTGTTCATACCTTCTGTATGGCTTCAAAATAAGGAATGAAAAGGTCACTGTCGTAGTTGGACATCTTGTTCTGCAGCACAGAAACCAGCCTCTCCAGACCCATCCCAGTGTCAATACTCTTCTTGGGAAGAGGTTTCAGACTCCCATCAGCTTCCCTGTCCAAACCCAAAAGGAAAGACAAGCCATTATGGAGAGAGACACTGCAGAGACATGCCCATCTCTCCTCTCCATGAGATTTTGTTGCATAAGATTTAAGAGACAGGCCCATACACAAATCACACACAGGGGAACTGTGATAAAATATAATTAACAAGAACCTCAACAACAACCTAGACCCAGATCAGGATGGCATCTCTTTCCCACTTAACCCTACTAGTGAGCTGAGGAATCATTCCTAATTTGCCCTCAAAACCAGGTATAACCAACCTCTTCTGTTCAAGCTGGCTGGGGGACAGAACATTGCAAAGTGCACAGCTTCTTGAAAAAAAAGGAATGGTCAGCAGTCCCAAACCTGTTGACCTCAAGAGCCTGATAGGAGACAGGGAGACACTGAAGGGTGACCCTGCAGGACTGAATGAAGAGCAAGGCTCATATGGATTCTCCCTCGGTCAATGGTAGCGTGCCCAGCCTCCAAGCACCACGACTCCTCTAACTTCTCAGTGGTGCAATACCAAAGTTCAAAAGCTTTCTACAAGGCTTAAATTGCTGAAGGTGTTTGTAGGTACAGGAATGAGGCTGTAGCAAACAGCAAAGCAGTAAAGAGACATCTGAGTCAGAGGGCCGAGAAAGTGGCCAAACTGCTAAGTTGGGGTTAAGGCTGACAGGAGAGATGGCTTGTGGTTAACGGGACTCTACATGTCTAATGAGGAACAGCATGGATAAATGCAAGTCCCAGGACTCATAGTTCAGCTGTGCTCTCCATTCAGCAGCTCAGAAGAAAAATGGGCAGAACGGTCAAAAATGTGGTCTTGTGCTAGGAGCCATCACTAACTACACAGCCTGAGTAAACTCCCATGCAAAACCGGAGCCACCTGGAAATGCAGGTCTCACCCACCAGCTGAACTGTATGAACACCAGGTTCCAGATTTCCAGGACACTGGGGTCATCCTGATTGACCAGGTGCGAGGCATCTCTGTCCCCAATCCGGTCATAGTGGATCTCGCTGCAAGGGCTTCAGAGGCCTGTGTTTCCCATTTCCCAGAAGTTCTCCTTCATATTGCCAGGCAGAATCCTACTCTCAGCCAACCGGTAATAAGAAACTCCTGTTGAACAACAGAGACTCATGGCAAGGCAGGAATCCCCTGAACTGAAGACTGTATCAAAGAAATTTCAGTTCAGCAATTCCCTGAATGGGCAGAAGAGTGGTCAGGGTCCTGTGACAGACCAAGCCAAGAGCTTAATTCTCACGATCCTACCACCCAGATTCCTTGCTGAGTAGGCAGAGGCCTACAGAACTTCTCAGTGAAGCCTCAGTCAGGAACAAAAGGGGCTATCTCACTTTAATGCATGCTAGGCAGGTTTTGCCCCACAGTCTAGATCTGTGTCATGGGGTTCATAACAGGTTTCACAGGGGGCAACAGCCACAATACCAAAGGCATTTCATTGCTACATCAAATTTTGGCATACTCACAGCTTGACTGCTAAGTGCAGTTCAGGTTTCCACATCTCAGGGAGGGTGAGGCAGAGGCAGAGAAAGAACAGAAGAGGGCAGCTAAAACTACCTAGGGGTAGAACTTCTGCTTTACAAAGAGAAGCTGGAAATAGTAAGAGTCTTCAGTTTGGAGGGGAGGAGGTTGAGGGTGGACTATGACTGAGAGTTACAAAAATCCAACAGGCTCAAAGTAGGATCAGATATACTTTAGAGGTGCAGGTCCCTACAACATAAACAGAATAGAAGGGTATCCCTCTGTAGTGAGAGCACCCGCAGAAGATCTGTTGAAGAGTCAGTGACTGGCAGAGTACATGATAGCAGGCCCAGCGTGTGAAACTACACATTGACCAAATTCCCATCATGCCCAGGCATGCACATTCCATTTTGTCAACAATGTCTAGCTGCTTCCCAGCCAGCAGCTACTCAGGCTTAGCAAAGCAGAGACAAGGGAACAGTTCTAGTAGATTAAGAAGCCCTTAGGATCCAAGTGGAGCTTTGTCTGGGCGTCCCACTCGTGTGTCTGACCCATGCCTCCGGCAGCCTCCCATCAGTGACTCCTCTGTGCGATTCCCAGGGCTTCCCGTGCAGTTTGGAGCATTACGTCCTTTATTAAATCTATCCTGTTTAACCCCTCATGAACTCTGAGTGTCACCAGTAGCCAACCCTTCCTTGCCTGCCTTGAGGTCACACGCTCTATTGTCCTTAATCCAACAACTGCAGATGCTGGAAATGGATGAGGGAAAGAGTGCAGACCACAGCCAGGCCTGCCTGTTCTTTTTGAATAGCATCTCCTCCTCCTGCTGTCAGAGACAACACACTGAACTGAAAAGATTGTTGGTCTGACCTAGCAGGGCACTTATGTTCTTAAGCTTATACAAGAAATTTTGAATTGGAAGAGCTAGGGTACAGGTCTTGGCCTCTTCCATCTAACACTAGTGCTTCCCTTTGGCTTTGCAGTTCTACCACCCTGCAAACATTATTTGTGATATGCCAGATACGCCTGTTACTCTGCCACATAAGGCATGCCACCTTTCTCTGAACAAAGGCAGACAGTTGCCTAAATTGTGAAAAATTAAAGATTTCCTGATGCAAAGGAGCGCCTGTCAACACAAAGCTGTACTTTTGAGTGCTGGAGACAGGTCCCAGATGCCTTCCTTGGTTTAGACTTCCTCTCAGTTCAAACCCACCTTCCTCAACAGTATTGACCTCTTGCATCTGCTGGCTAAACTGGGTAGAACTACCAAAAGTCAGAAGTGCACTCACACTTGGGCAAGCAGGACCAGAGACATCTGTCCCCCTCAAGCCACAAAAGAAGCCTCCAACGCTGCCTAGCTGATACCTTCCCTATTGCTTATCAAAACATGCAGCTTCCTTGATTGTAGGACCTTACCCCAAATCCAGCCAGATCTGCTTGCACTCCAGGTCTGGTTGCAATCCTGCAGTTTCATTTCCACCAAAGTAAGTAACATAGAGTCTTTCAATAGGGATGCCAAACTCCTTGGTGAGAAGGTCCAGAGCCAGTTTGCAAGCAAGTTCCTGTAGAAGGAAAGATGAAGTAAGCAAGTAAAAGGAAGCTTCTCTTCAACATGCAACACCTGCCCATGCAGAATATCAGCTGCTGTACTCACTAGCTGACTACAGTCTACCCAGGGAGTCTCTCAAACATGCAGAAACCTTCTGTGCCTGACTTAGGGTCATTCGGAAGATCAGGAAACTAGTCTCCACACAACATTTCAGCCAAGTCTCTCCAGACGTCTCCTTGTGCTATTAGGTCTACCAGACAGAAGCTGGACCAGAACAGCTCTCCACAGAGGAAACAGTCAAGAATTTACAGACTTTTGTTATAAGAAATATGCAAACTAATATATGTAACACACAAGGTACACGGAACATCTCATATGGCTTTCCAAATGCAGTCAAATTAGCCCCTAGAAGGTTCTCTGCCTAAAAAAAACCCTTTGAAATCTGCTGTTATACTGTATTCTTAACATCCCTTTTGTGAAGTCGAACCCTCCTCTAGCAAGAAGCTTGGGCAAGGATATCATTATGTTATGATCACTCCTCTTTGAGGTCATAGTCAGAGCATACGCACCTTTCCATGGCTACAGCCAATAAAACCTCTACCTGAAGACATCAAACCAGCAGTGAGAATATAAGCACCTTTGTAAACACCAAGTGACTAATCTCAAAACATCCTGCAGTGTGGGGTTTTTACTCCATGTTCATCTATTCCAAAGGAGCACAACATGCCTTGGGGACCTTTGGAACTACTCTTGAGTAGAGGTCTTTTCTTTCCTCTTGGTACATTTGTAGACAAACACTTTGCTGAAATCATGGAGATGGGCAACTTTGCGTTAAAGATTCAGAGCTGCCAGTTTTACCTTGAAATACTCCCCAAAGGACCAGGACCCCAACATCTTGAAGAATGTGTGGTGGTAGACGTCCTTTCCCACATCATCCAGGTCACTGTGCTTGCCTCCAGCTCAGATGCACTTCTGAGTGTTGGTAGCTCTGTTCAGTTTAGCGAGTGGGTGTGAGGGGTCAGTAGTATTCAGGAAGATGGGTTTGAACTGAGAGGAAAAGGAAGAAAGAAATCTAAATGAAGGGAAAATATCATAAGCTCACTTTCAAATGTTGCTAGCAAAAGCAAGGCAATGAGTTTTATCTACCTCGTGATATGCCACCAGCCTGGACACACCTAAAGTAGCATTCAGAACCATCAAGGCTGCTGTCTCCTACATGGAAGGAGGAGTAAAACTGGCTGTAACTCAGCACATGTACATGTTCCTGGAGCACATCAAGCCCCAGGACTTCCAAAGGGACTGAAAGCAACCAGATTACCAGCTGGCAATATAGTTAGCAAAAACTGTATGCTGATCTTCTGCAGAGCACTTTCAGTAGCCCAGCCCCAACCACTCATTAAAATAGTTATTAGTCATTTGTGCCAGGATTCTTCATGCATCTATTTGCAGCACCAGCTGTGGTCCAAAGGGTCAAGGAAGGAATACTGGCAGTGCTCCCACGGCTGCACAGTCAACCCAGCAGACTCAGGAAGTTCTCCTAGTGTTTCTACCAACTCTGCAATAGAACAGGGGACCCCAGGAAATGCACCAGGTACCTCTTTATAACAAAGTGATGAAAGGGGATCATGAAAACAGCAAAGACTTTCCAACAATCCATGGAAGAGATTGTAGTTTGTTTGAAAACCCTGTCTTCAGGATATAAAGGGACAAATCTTAATCTCACTAAAATGAAATCAGAGGAATGTGACCAAGCTCAGCGCAGAGACCAGCCACTAAAATGTGAAGAGAAAACTGAATTCCCTGCAAATTGAAGTGTTTACAGAGCTAGTCACACCTGGAGCAGGCGTTTATCCGAGAGGAGAAAGGCAAATGCATTGCCATCTAAGAGGCTACAAGCGGCTTTAGACTGCACCTAGAGCTTGACAAACTACTGGTAAGTTCAGGAATCCAGGAGGAGCTTATTAAAAAGGGGCAGGCATTCCAAAAGCTCTGCAGACAGCTTCATAGATTTCAACTGCTACAGGCAATGTCCATAAGAACCACAGTACCAGAGAGGGAATCCTACCTGATTCATGCCAGCATTGGCAAAAAGCAGTGTGGGATCAGCCAGGGGTATTGTAGAAGAAGAGTGCACATAAGTGTGCTTGTTTTCCTTGAAGAAGTCAATAAATCGTTGCCTGATCTGGCTAGCTGTTAGTGTAACTTCCATCTTAAAACTGCAAGCCACAGCTGTCAAAAGCAAGTGCAAGGGAAAGCAGCCAGGCCTTGGTGCAATCTGAGGGGACAGCAAAGAACAAGGCTCTTACATCAAGACATCACGTTGTCAACTCAAGCACTAACATCAGGATCACTGCATTTATCCCTTAAAAGGGGTTCCTCACATTAACAATTACTTTCACCAACTCCCCAGATTAATCATCAATCCGTCCCAAATGGTGCTGATCCAAAACCTACCCCCTCCAACCTCCCAGATGTCTGCAGTTCTAGCTCTAGTTACCTGTTTTTTGAAACCATGTATTTGAAGATACCAAGTTCACCTGGATACTGAACTGTTAGAGACTGTGTCTGCCTTGCCCTATCCCTGGGGAGAACTCCTAAGTCCTACAACCATTCAAGGTGAATAAAGCATAGGATCGTAGAATGGCTGCAGTTGGAAAGGTCCTCTGGAGATCTCCTGCTCCAACCCACCTGCTCCAAGCTGGGTCAGCTGTAAGGATGCCTGGAAATCACCCCTGCAAGCAGTCACATTACCTTACTCACACCAGTGACAGAAGACCAGCTCCTGTGTATTGTACCTGGTACTTAGCACTGTCCTCGGCCTCCGAGAGAGGCGGGAAGAAAAGCCTCTCCCAGCAGCTCCAGTACCAGCGGTGCCGTTGCCTCCACCCTCTCACCACCGCCCCCCTCGTGGGGAACCTTCCCCCAGCCCACACCGTTCTGGGAGGCAAAGAGAGGTCGCGGGGGCAAACCCAATGCCGACGGCCCCCCAAGCCGCCCAGAGCCCCAGCAGAGGTCCTGCAGGCCGTCGCAGTCGCTCTGGCCCTCACATCCACCATGGCCGCTGACAGAGGCAGGCTCCCGGCACGCTTTGCAGCAGGCTCACACCCGGCAGTGCTGCGCCTTGCCGCCAGCACCCAGTCTGGCGCGGCACCCCCCAACCCCCTACCTGCACGGCCGCCGCCGCAGCCCCTCGCTCTGCACCACCAGCCCCGCGGCAAGAGCCACCCCGCCCCTGCCGAGGGCACCGGACGCCCCTCTCCGATTGGCTGTCGTTGTGGTCACGCTCAGGATAAGCCCCGCCCCTTTTGCCAGGCCGAGGGGCGGGGTGGCGGCTGGCTGATGCAATGGCGGGACATGAGGCCACGTGACACGGCTGGGCGGAAGCTGGGCAGGGCGCTGCCATTTGAGGTGCCGCAGCCCCTCTGTAGAGCGCTGCTGGTGGCGCCAGGCAGGCAGCGCCAGGCATGCTCTCTGCTGTGATCCTGCCTTACGACAAGGCCTCGGGGAGCTCAGCACGGGTTCGCTTTGGTGCACAGGCCTGAGGTGCTGGCGTCTGAGGGGCAACAGGCTGCTAGAAAGGCCAGGGCCAGGAGGGGAATAAGGGGGAGAAAGAGCCAGTGCAGGAAGGGTGGATCCACTGGGTGGCTGCCAGCAGTGATCAAGGCCCTCCTTGCCTGCCTCTCGGTCAATATGGCGGGGCCCCCTGCGTGGGATGTAGCAGTTGCAAAGCGGGTCTGAGGGGACCAGTTCACAAACAAGATGTACTGCAGTTGTTCAATATGCAGCAATTGTGCTCACTTCATGCAGTCAGGGAGCTGCAGGTAACGGAGGTGCACAGTGAAAGGGGCAGTGTAAGAGTGAAAGGGGCAGTGTTTATAAGGTAGAAATGGAGAAGGTTGCCCTAGAGAAAAAAAAAGTTCACTGTGAGGATAGTCAGACATTGAAAGATGGGCCCAGAGAGGCTGTGGGATCTCTTTTCGAGGGAGTTTTAAGACCTGGCTTGATGGAGCCCCGGGCAACCTAGTGTGAAGTCTGTGTTGAGCTGCCTCTGAAGGGGATTTGGATTTGAGTCCTCCTGATGTCCTCCCCATTCTTAAGAGTCACAGGGTGCTTTGACAGCATGGAGATCTTGGTTATATTTGTCTCATCTCTTTCCCACAGCAACCCTTGGGAAACCTGCCCTCAAGTAGTGTTTCCTGAGCCATGACCTGTGCCCTGGCACGTCTGTGCTGCTGTCTGGTTGGCCAAAATGGCGAAGACGGCCGAAATGTTGGCCATTACCTTGGCTAACAGTTGGATGTTTCCAAAGGTTGCTTGCTGCTTGGCTTCCTCAGCTTTGTGCTTGGCTGGCCAGCAGCTGTCCTCATCAGAT
The DNA here is from genome assembly GCF_028389875.1 of Rhea pennata. Taxonomy (NCBI): domain Eukaryota; kingdom Metazoa; phylum Chordata; class Aves; order Rheiformes; family Rheidae; genus Rhea; species Rhea pennata. The sequence goes on from NC_084683.1 coordinate 1,261,994, forward strand.
CTGGTCCTTCAGCTGCCTTTTTCTCATGTCTATTTTCTCCTTTCCCAGGAGCCTAGAAAGAAAAAGAAGAAACTCTAGTCATGTTGGTTTCTAATGGGAAGTCTGCTCTAGGTGCTGCCTTGTAGAGAGGAGCAGGAACAGGCAAGACTGCATAGTGCAATTGCTTGCATGGGTGATTATGCCCATAATAAAAGCCTTCTACAGTGGATCAGTCTAATGCCAGCCATTCTCCGAAATGTACACCCTGCATGGAGGCCTTAGTCTACCCACTGGACTAGAGATGGAAGGAAACATTGCTTCTTCTTCCCATGCACTGTGTCAGCTGAAAACAGGTTTTTCAAATTTCGCTGCCCCTCCACCATTTAGCAGCTGCTGGCAGAAGCCAGAATATTTCTCTGGTGAGTGCCAGGTCTGAAACTACTTGGATCTTCAAGGAATAGCCAGCCTGTCACTTTCCTCCGAGAGGCTGAGCAGGGCTGAGCAGCAGAGATGCTCTTAGACATGTCCAGATGTAACAGACCCATCCCCACTACTTTGCTCTTATTTCCTCCCCGATCTTAAGCTCAGGTTGCCCCAAATATTGGGCCAAACACAGCCTGTGAGACTTCTGTTGAGACTTTTTGTGTGGCAGTCCCTTGTTTCTTTCAGCATGTTACTCACTTCTTCCTTCCCCAAATCCATGCCTCTGGGCTGGTTTTGGCTGCAGGAGCCTTGGCTTAGCAGAGATGTGTTGGTCTGATAAGCCTCCCTGCATTGTCCTCCAGCAGGGAGAAAGGTGATGGCTGTAGGCTTAGTGCCCTGACAGCTGTAGACAGCTGCCTGCGGAGAGCTGGGGCCTCCTCTGCTGGCTCCTGGGTGCTCTGAGGGAGATCGTTTATACAAGTTGAGCTTGCCAGCTTGTATAATAAATGCCAGATTTCAGACCTGTTTAGGTCTCTTCTGGTTTGTGGTTGCGTTTCAGGCATCCTTCCAAGCACTGAATGGAAGTGATCCTTATTCCATGATTACAGGGACTGCAGCTGGGGCTACAGGGAAGGAATCAGATCTTGGGAAACTGGGTGATGCTGCCAGACGGGGGACGTCTGGCCCCTTGTTCACCATGCTGGGGAGCTTCTGGCCCAACCTTGGCCCCTAGCCTGGCAAACCTGAGCCTGGGCAAGCTGCTGCCAGCACTGTCACCATCCCCACAGGAGCCCGGAGCCATGCCATGGCCTGTTCCCCATCTCCTGTTCCTGCAGAACAGCCAGAAATTCTGCCAGGTGCAGCCTGTTTGTCACCACCCAGTGCATAGAAAGTGGCTGTGCTGGCTCAAAGTGTCCTGGTGGGAGGGTCCAATCCAGACATTGGGCTGGAGCTGGTGAGGTAGCTTGCCGCAAGCCCCTAGGCCCCCTAGCACACCTTTGCCACCTGCTGCGAACCTGATGGGAGGTCAGTGCAGGAGTAAGGCACAGGGATGGCCACAAGCTGGGTGAGCGAAGGGGAATTTGCAGACCCCATGGCCCTGCCAGGTCTCTGCAGGGTCTGGCTCCCAGCTTGAAGCAGGTTGACTGAGTCACTCCCATGTGACATTCTCACCATGTCTCTGGGGAACTGCCAGCCCCCTGGCCAGCAACTGGGGCCCAGGCCAGCCTCATGGTTATGGCTGTGCTCGACCCAGCTACATGTGAGGAGACTGGAGGGGCACCCAAGCTGTGCCCACAGGGTGCCCACATCCTGGCCTTGCCAATGGAAACCCCTTCCCTGTCCCGCTGATCATTACCTCACTGTGACTGGGGAAGAGAAGAGAGCCTGAATCCAGCAGGACCCCTTCTCCTGCCAGCCTCTTGGTTGGACAACAAAATTCCCTACATCCTTGGCAATGCCATCCGGGAGAACACTGTGCTGCCCTGTCTGCTGGGAATGCACTAAAATCACAGAATCACAGAATGGGTAAGGTTGGAAGAAAACTCTGGAGATGATCTAGTGCAACCTCCATGCTCAAACAGGGTCACCTAGAACATGTTAGACAGGGTTGCATCCAGGCAGGTTTTGAATATTTCCAGAGAAAGAGACTCCACAACCTCTCTGGGCAACTTGTTCCACTACTCTATCACAGTAAAGAAATTCCTCCTCACCTTCAGGCGGAACTTCTTGTGGTTCAGTTTCTGCCTATTGCCTCTTGTCCTTTTGCATGGGCCAACTGAAAAGAGTTTGTCCCCATCCCCTTGACACCCTCCCTTCAGGTACTTATACACAGATTAGATCCCCCTTCAGTCTTCTCTTCTGCAGGCTAAACAGGCCCAGCTCTCGCAGCCGTTCCTCAGAGGGCAGATGCTTCAGCCCTCTGATCATCCTCATAGCCCTATGCTGGACTCTCTCCAGTAGTTCCATGTCTCTCTTGTACTGGGGAGCCCAGAACTGGACACAGTACTCGAGATGTGGCCTCCCCAGGGCTGAGTAGAGGGGCAGGATCACCTCGCTTGACCTGCTGGCAACACTCTGCCTAATGCACCCCAGGAGACCATTGGCCTTCCTGGCCACCATTGCTGGCTCATGGTCAACCCGTCATCCACGAGCACTCCCAGGTCTTTCTCTGCAGAGCTGCTCTCCAGCAGGTCAGCCCCCAGCTTGTACTGATGCCTAGGGTTATTTTTCCCTAGGTGCAGGACTCTGCACTTGCCCTTGTTGAACCTCAGGAGGTTTCTCTCTGCCCAGCTCTCCAGCCTGTCCAGGACTCTCTGAATGGCAGCACAGCCCTCAGGTGTATCGGCCACAAAATCCTTCCCTAGCCTGTGCAAAGCCATCTTGGACAGGCTCTGGCTGGGGCTGACCTGAGGGCTGGGCTGGCACAGATGAGTGGTCCTGCATCTGGGATTCATAGCCATGCTGTTGGTCACCAGTGACATCTATCCCCTGCTCCATCACTTCACTTCCAGGCCCTGAGAGAATTACCTGCCCAGCACTCCAACGTGAAACTGGTCCAGCTAGGTATGGAGCAATCTTTCTCCCTGCACTGGGTATTGTCTGTAGCCCTCTGTTTTCCTCGGGGCCAGAGAACAGCTTTGTTAGATACCCTGCCTTAATGCTGGCAGCCAGACAGCTCCAGCCCCGCCAGGCAGGGAGGAAATTCATGAATGTCTTGGCCCACTCCCTCCTGCCAAGCAGCACTGTCCTCTGTCAAACCAGCAGTCAAACTAGCTTCAGAGGCAGGCGGAGGTGGGTCTGGACAGCTTGACCAAGCAAGTTTTATGGAAAGGTACCACACCAGTTCCCAAAAGTGCTGAATGCAGTACTTGAGTTTGCCTGGCTTTTTGGACTGTGACACATAGATTCACAAACCAAAGTAAGGCAGGACACAACATTCAAACTTACTGGACAGTTCCTGAGCAGAAGGATTGGTTTGATGCCTGTTTGGAGGTGATTCTGGTCATCCTTTCCTTTGCTGCTGGCAAAGAGAGGGAGAAGAAATAGGCTAAAAGGATGCACATGGGAAATCTGTCTCTCTGTTGGTGTTGATATTACAGGTTGATGCTCAGGCCCAGAGACACAGTCTGGTTTGTGATGTTTGCAGCCTGGACTGGGGAGTTTTCCTATCCTTTTCAAAGGTGACCAAATTTGTTGACCTTTGTCAGCAGCACTGGGGAGCAGCAGGAGAAGGTAGCAAGCAGATCTGGACAGCATAAGGGCTTGTAGTGGAACAGGGAGAGAAGACAGGACAGCACTTCATGTGTCTAAAGATAGGGTATTTGTGCGCACTTGCCTACCAGGGTGGTGGGTAAGGATGTAAGGTGCCCGGAGAAGGTTGGAGTTGGGGTGAAGTGTTAAATATGCAGAAAGTGCTGGAGTATGTTTTCCTGCAGGTGTGTCTTGGGGAGGCAGACAGTAGTGTCTTAAGAGAGTGAGGGCTGCTCAGAGTGTGGGTTTTTTAAAAGAGTTGGTAATAAATCAATAAAAACATGCAGCTAAGGGAACATTTGCAATAAAATTTTCACCACTGTAATAACAGAAATAAGAAGTAACCAGAGCTCATTCCCAAAGTACTTCCGTAGTGTGAATAATAAGGAAACTGAATCAAGGAAATGCAGATACTGTATCAATTTCTACCTACCTGTTTATTTGTTAAAAATTCATCTAAAAAGTTCAAGTAAATGTTCATCATTTCTTAGCCAAAAAGACACTTCTGAAGTCAATCTTTACTAAAAATAGGCAGTGAATTTTTCTCTCGTAATACTAAAAGTAGAACGCCTTCTTTGTAATAAGTGATAGCATCTTTAAAATTACCTGAGATCCCCAACTGGTAATATGTGATACAAAGAGCACACTCACTCTCCTCACCAAAGCTTGGCCAGCATAAAAGGGACATCTCAAGGGTCTGGTCACTCAATATAAAGTCTTTACTAAAATGTGTACAATCCAGAAGAGAGTCAAGTCTCCAAGTAAGCTAAAAACTGATGAAAAATCCTATTAGAACAACAAAATAGATTCAAAAAGAGAAGCTACTCCAAATGTTCTTTCTCCATATTAAGAAAAGGTAATTTCCAACCAGTAACAGGAATACACTTTTCAGAATTGGATGTTAGAAATCAATTCTAAAATGTGTAAGACCTGTCTCTTCATTCCATTTCCTTCCTTCCCTTTCTTATCCTTTTATTTCTTTGACTGTGGCAAAGTTGAGACTCTCAGCTGTTCACTTTGCTTTTAGGAACCAATTCAGCCATTGCATAGGGGAAGGTGATTTGGTTGGCGTAGCAAAAGAAATGAGCTCATCCCACACACCTGGCTCTGATCCTGCATGCACCTTGCACACTGGGCTGCTGGCATGTGGGAAGGCAAGTGTGCACTCTACTATGCAAGTGCTTTGGGTCTCAAAGGGCTACCGATAAGCATGCCATGACTCTTCCTTGTTGCAATGACTCAGCTAGTCCAAAGAAATTAATCATTCACCAGAATGGTGAAAGATCCCTCATGGTGAGTGACAGCACCTGGAAATTGGTTAATTTTATCCCCTCAAAAGGTCACTGAAGAGTATGCTGTGAAATGTCCTGTACCCAGCCACAAGTGCCCTCTTGAATCCTGAGGAGAAGCTACATGCACACACCAAAGATGCTGATACTCTGCATGGAGTGTGAGGATGAGTCAGCTGGGGAAAGGATTTGGACTTCCAGCAATATCAGTCCCAAATTGAGCAGCACCTGAATGTGTCCAAGCTCTGTGCTGGGTCCAAAAACCTCAGCACAAAGGAAAGCCTAACTCAATATTCAAAATCACAAACAATTTAAAATTTGAGCCTAATGTTGAGAAATAGCCATTGATTTTATAAGGCAACAGCAATAATAATCTTATAAAGACCTGTGCTGCCCCTAAGAGTATTTAATTCACATAGGGCAAGCCCAAAACAAATTTGCTCATCAAATTCTCCCAGTTTGTTTTCATCACACCTTTATGAAGTCCTGAAACAGCTGCAAAACTATGGGAAATTGTGTTGTGGAAGATCAATTTAAGCACAGATTGCTAAAAAGGAGAAAAGATGTCAACCAGATCTCTGGTTGAGAGATCTGTATCTTCATGTAATTCAAAGATAAAATTAATCTATCCACCAGATTTTAGCAGCCCCTATAGCTGCTGTGCAGTGTGGATGGACTCTAGAGCATAGTTTTATTGTTTCCCCAAAGATGATGTCTCTCATTGAAACACGTACATCCAACTGGGGTTGGTTCCTAACGGCAATGACATGTAAAATAAATGTGAGAGCCTCAGTATGTAAGGACCAAGAATCTATTATAAAATAAGGCCTGTGCAGTCATAAATTCCTTGAATATATGAAGCAAATGTAGTTAAACTCCTCTTAAGAGTGGTCTCCTATATCATTAAAAAAGAGCTGGATAGCAGTTTGAAACATTGGATGAACCTTCATAAAAACTGCTTTACTTTACTTTAAACCAATCATCCTGCTTGAAGTGAAAATATGTCTTGTTAAAGCATCCAAGCAGTAAGGCTATATCCATAAACTCAGCTAGGCATCCTCCCAAGGGATGCGTTACATATATTCACAGCTAAGTCTGTGAAGCCCAGGCTTCTGGGCAAAACCAATAAGCAAGGACAAGCTGCTGCTCATTTTGATGTGTTTAGCACTCTGATCTACTCAGACCAATCCTTCCTTTTTGGATAATACTTGTTTAAAAAGAGTTACTCCAACCACAGCAATATTTCTGAGGGCACACAAGGAAGGCATGGGGTATTCAGGGTTATTTTGGTGCTGCAAATTGGAGGTGGGAAGAAGTGAGCTATGTTAGAGAGCTGATGAGCGGTGTAGCACCATTAGGGAGGCAAGGACCCTATCCCACAACAGGGCAGGATGCCAGGCAGTACCCAACTCCCGCAGCTGTGGAAACTGTCAGAGCTCTCCTCCATGGCCTTTTTTACGCTGGCAGACACACTGAGTTTGCAGAGCATCGCAGGGGCAGGCTATGAAGACCCATCTGAAAGGCTAGGGCCTGAACCTGCTCATCAGCAACGCAGGCATCGGCTCACATGCCACGTAACTGTGACAGATGGGTAGTTGCAGAACACGTCATTTGTGATGCATCTCAGGAGAAGAGCTTCACGATGAGGAAAGACTTCTTTACTGTGAGGATGACAGAACACTGGAACAGGTTGCCCAGAGAGGTTGTGGAGTCTCCTTCTCTGGAGATATTCAAAATCTGCCTGTCCGTGATCCTGTGCAGCATGACCCTTCTTGAGCAGGGGAGTTGGACTAGATAATCTCCAGGTGCTCCTTCCAATCTCAACCATTCTGTGATAGCCTGGGGATGTGCCAGGAGGATTGGTGTGCTGGCCTAAGGGACAAGATTCATGCTGATGAAACACTAGGATAGATGTGCTATCGCAAGAGGTGTGCAGCCCCCAGCAGAGCCTTCTATGAGACATGGGGTACTGCAGCAGATGTGCTGTTGTGATGGATACGTCACCACTGTAGAAACTCCAATGACAGAGGTGCCATGCTGTATCTGCTATTGCAGTGTACATGCTACCTTGATTGAAGTGTTTCAGGACAGACTAGCTACTATGAGAGATGTGCTGCCCTTGGCAGAAGAGTCGCAGGTGTTATTACAGGGCCATAGCTGTGCCACGGCAGCAGATGTGGCAGAGTATCCTGAAAGAGAGGATATTGTGTGATGCCACCTGATGCTAGGACAATATGGTGGGCCAGAGCTGGCAGCAAGCAGGCAGTAAGCTGTGGTAGGCCAGGTACATGGATAGCCAAACTCTCTGGTCAGACCCTCCTGCTTTCCGTGCAAGTCTTGGTCCACAGCAGTGATGTTGACCCTTGTCCCCTTCTGCAGGCCCCTCTGATGGTGGAGCACAGTGTATGGGGCATCCTAACCATGCTGGCCAGCCTCTAGCAGGACACTACAAGTACCTTCTTCAGCCAGGAAGGAAACAGCGTGTCCTGGTGATAGACTGCTGGCCAGGAGCTGGAGCTGTACTGGAGCCCCATGTCCGCTGTCCCTGCCAGCCTTCCCCTCACCTGTCCGCTGTAGCGCCCACAGTCTGCTGCTCATCTTTTGCTGGACTCAGGCTGCCAGGGAGACAGGAAGGACATGAGAGTCAGCTTCTCGCTCCCTTCTTTCTTACCCCATGCATGGAGTCTTGCAGTGCCCCTGTCCCCCTGCCTCTGTAAATGGCGGGAGCTGACACCTCTCTCCTCTGGCTCTGCATGCACAGCCTTTTGCCAGTATGGGGCTTGTGCCAGGTGGCCTGTGCCTGTGATGACCCAGCTCCCTGCTCCTGTCCCCCACAGCAGCTGCCTGTGAGTGGGCAGCCCTCACCAATGTGCTCCTGGTCCCCCATCCTGGTTACTGTTTGTGAGTGGCAGGTGTCTATCCCCGCCACGAGACCTGCTACTGTGCCCTCCCAGACATGGGGCAGGGCATCCCCCTGTCACCACTGGCATGAGGCTGTGTCCCTGCAGCAATGCCTGTGAAGGGGTTTCTACCCAGCCAGCGCTTCCCTTGCCCATGCACCCATGCTAGCTTGCTGCCCGCAGCCTTTTGCAGCCCACCCTTCGGGCAGATGCACGGGCCCTCAGCCCTTCCTGGCCCAGCCGGGACCTGGTGCCTCTTGCTGCCCTCCCAGTGGAGGCCAAGGGCCACAAGCAGAAGCTGGAAGTGTCTCTCTGCTCAGGCATCTCTGAGGAACAACGGAACCTGCAGGCAGGAGAGGGGCCAGGCCCCAGCAGCCCCAGGCTGTCATCATGAGGTCTGACTGTTGCCAGGCTCTGTCAACCCCATATGTCACCATGGAGTCAGATCCGGTTGGCCCCAGGCTGTCACCGTGGGGCCAAGTCTCACTGGCCCTGGGCTGTCACTGTAGAGCTGGCCCCAGGGGAAGAGTGAGGACCCAGCTGAGCTGTCATGTCCCCACATATCCACAGCCCAAACTGCTGGCGACCCCCAGGGACGTGCTGGGAGCCCTTCTCCACCCTCGACATGCATGCTGCCAGCAATACCTGGGGCATGTGCTCAGTCCCTCTCTGAAGCGGGTGGCCTCAAGCGCACTGAGCCTCCCTCCTGCCCTCCCAGGGGCTGGGGGTCACTGTCCTCAGGCTAGAGCTCCCCTGTTCCCTGCAGGAACCTTGTCCAGCTGGGCATGCCCTGGGCACCATTCCCTAGCCCTCGCCTCAGCTAGCAGCCTCCACGTCCTGGGTGAGCTGCATCCGCAGAGCATCCAGACAGGGACAGGACATGCCATCCTGAGCTCCCTGATGGGTTGGTAGCTTCTGGCTGAGCCTGAAGGCCAGCTCTCCTTGCTCTGCCCCCTGACCGTGCGAATGCCTTGCGTCCCATCTTGCATCACTAAGACCAGGAGTTCCCGGTGGGCTCTGGACCCATGGGAGAGGATGCAGGAGGCAGGACACAGTTTGCTGTAGAGCAACCCTTTTGCAGCCCCACCTGGGGAGAGGGCGCATGAGTTCCCAGGACTCCCCAGTCCCACTGAGCTATCCCAGGCTGGAGTGGTGTCCACGTGGCACGCGAGCACAGCCAGCTGGGGGAAAGGGAGCCTGACGGCTGCTCGGGATCTTTGCCAGCCCTGTGCTGCCTTCCCTCAGTACCCATGTGGGCCCCACAGCTCCTGGGGTGACCCAGCTCCTCAGAGACGGGCACCAGCCTGGGACACCTGCCCCGGGATAATTTGCTTCCTGGAGACCATGTTTCCAGAGCATGGTTACCTTCCCACAGAACCCACAGGCCATCACTCATGGGGATCCCCATGCACAGCCATGAGTCAGGAGAGCTAGCCTGGTGGCACTGCTACACAAAACGCTAAGGAGTCCTGCCGAGGAAGAAGGCTGCCCTCTGCAAGTTCATACCCCCGTACATGTCCGGTTGCAATCACAAATGCACACGGTAGCACTGCTGCTCATGGACACAGATTTATTGAGGACGTGGGCACAGCACATCGCAGCAGCAAAGGGACCTGCTGCCAGGATCTGGGCATGACGCTGGGCTGGTGTCTCACCAGGGCAGTGCTTTGCCTTTTCAGTCCAGGAAAGTCCCCGTGTCCTTCTCGGAGAGGGAGCAGAGCACATTCAGCATTCCTTGTATGCTCATGTCCACCGTCAGTGGGGGCTGCAGGGACGGAGGAGAAACACAACTTTGTGCTCAAGGCCTTCTAAGAGTCTGAGCAGGCTCCTGCTTCAGCCAATGCCTCCCTGAGCCCGTGGCTTGAAGTTCACTGGGGTGAGTGGAGCAAGGAGACACTAGCACTTTGCAGGAAGGCTCCCTGCCTGCCTTCTCCTTCCCTCCTGTGCCACAAGCTCCAGGCATTGTCCACACAGCTCCACTGGATCCCGGCAGCTCTCAGGATGTTCGGTACACAGGACGCTCTGGGTTCCTGAACAATGAGGTTCTTCTGGACCTGCCCCAGAAAACATCCTACCTTGTGTCCTGCTGAGTTCCCCATGTCCATTTGCACCAAGCCAGGGTGGAGAGCAGTGCAGAGGATGCCGTGTTGCCGGTACCCCAAGGACTGGAACTTGGTGAGCATGTTCAGAGCAGCCTGCAAGGAGGCACCACAAGGATCACTGTGGGAAGGAAAACAGTGCCCTCCCCTAGGGAACATGTGCAGACTCCAAGGCAGGGGCAGAGGAGAGCAGGCAAGCAGAGCTCCCTGCAACACACAGTGCTGCCACGGTCTCCAGGCACAGGCACTCAGCACAGCTGAGAACGGCACTGGGAAGTGGCATACAGCATCTCCTGGCATGGACAGGAAGGAAGCGAGTGCCGTGGGAGGGAGAAAGGGACTCCCGAGAACCGTTGCAAGTGGAAAGAGTTGGCAGGAGGGAGGGAGGGGAGTCACAAGAGGGATTGAGGGGGTTTGGGAGATAAAAAGCTTGGGGGCTCATGCTGTGCCAGCACAGCGTGGCAGTACCTTGCTGCAGCGGTATGAGATATATTGCACATTATCCCAGAAACATATTTTCTCAATGGAGCCAACAATGCTGGACATGTTGATGATGGCTGCCTTGCTGCAGCTCAGCTCAGAGCTCGAGCTTCCCTGGGCAGCCTTCTTCAGCAAGGGCAGGAATGCCTGCAACGAGAGGAAAGAAGGGCCTGTGCAGATGCACTTCAGGAGATTCAAACTGCTCCTTCCACACTGCATCACGTCAGCACCAAATCAGTGAGCAGATTCCTGCTCTCGCAACCTCAGACCACCAGGTTCCTGCTCCTTGGCACTGACCCATGGCTCCTTGCACTCCTCATCTGAGCTGGAGAGTACAAGGCTGTTGTCAGGACGAGAGCCCACTGGGCTCTGGAGCAGAGAGCAGGCCCTTCCCTTCAGCCCTTCCCACCTGCCCCCAGGAGCTGGAGCCAAGGGGAAGCAATGTTCCCTGGAGCAGAGCTGCAAAGCCACAGGTGGGGGTTCTCACCTGGCTCACCGGCAGAGGCCCAGGTGGCATACACTTGGGAAATGTTCTCCACCGTCTCAGTATCCAAAGAGATCACCTTTGCAATCCCAGCATTGTTGATGAGGAGGTTCAGCCCAGAGCCCTTCAGGTGCTCCCTGACTCTGGCTGCAGCTGCCTGGATGCTGGCAGCGTCAGTGACTTCTACAGAGACAACACAGAGTGAGGTAAGCACCTGCTTCCCTTTGTGCCTCCCATGATGGCCTGATGCGAGGGCACAGGAGCCCCATGTGCCCTCAGGGATGTGCTGGGGCAGGAATCAGGGCACGTGGGAGAAAGGGGGCCCCAGAGGAGAGAGGAGCCCCGGGCCACTCCCTGTCAGGCAGGAAGGCAGGAGTCTCTGGCATGGCTGGAGACAGGCTGTGGGCAGGAGTGACAGCAGTGAGCCTGCTTCCCCCACTACGTGCTGGGACTGTTGGCACCGCTCCCACCTCTCACTGGGTTGCTGCAGTGCACACAGCATGCCAGGTGAGTAGCTGGGCTGTGGGAGCAGACAGTGCTGGTTGACAAGGGGAGCCTGGGCAAGGGGCCCCTCACCCTTGGGGCACAGCCAGGAGCACCTACCAAGCGGGATGTTGACCAGGTTGGGGTGCTTGGGTGCCAAATGCTGTAACTCCTGCAAGAGAGGGCACAACAGAGAGGCAGGGACACCTGGGCAGACGTCAGCTCTCAGCCTGTGCCAGGCACAGCCACTGTCGCTCCTGCTCTGTCCCTGCACTGCCCCATGCCCAGCAGCCTACCCTGGGTGCCCTGCTCCAGCCGGACACGGCTCCATGCCTCCTGCACACATCACATGCCACTACCTCACCCTCTGCCCTCCTGTTGCAGACACAAGCCTTTCCCTCTAGCCCTTGAGGAGATGAGTGCCAGGCTGTGCCAGGAGCTCCCTGCCTGTCCTCCAGGAGCCCTAGCCTCTCTGCACACCCCATGCACAGCTTGTCGCACGGCCGTGCCAGTTGGGCTGCCCTGTTCCCTGGCAACTGCAGTGCAGGGTTGCAGCTTCCCATCTGAGCCCTTACAAATCTTCTCCTGGCCCAAACATGCCCCCCAGGCAGCATGTGATGACCTGTGCTTCCACCCTCGCAGCAAAGTCAGCTCCACTGAGCCTCACCTGTGCTTGCTCTCCCTTGGGGTCTTGGCAGGCTGCAAAGACCCACTCAGGTGGGTTTGGCATCTGCAGGAGCTGCTTGACAATTCCCAGGCCAATTCCTCGATTGGCCCCAGTGACCAGAGTGGAGCGGACACAAAGCCCTGCCATGGTGCTGCTCCTCCTGCCTCTGCTCTAGCTTGACTAGCTTACTCAGATCCTTAGTGCTACTTATAGCCTGTTCGACTGCCGCCCCACCCACTCAGGCTTGCACAAAGACTTCGCTCTAGGTACAGTCTCTCCAGCTCTCTAGGACCCAGTTCCTGCCTGGGCACCAGTCCTCATTGCTCCATAGGCCAAAAGTCACTTAACTTTCCCAAACACACAGAACTGACCTCTAGGACCTTCGCCCTGTGAAGCAGGAGCCCAGGAGAAGGTGTGCTGAGGGAGGAGGGAAGGAGCAGCCAGTGGAAGGGACACAGGGTGCCCCATGGCTCAGGTGGGCCTGACAGCTTCACAGCATTTCTGTGTCTTTCCCATGTAACACCAGTTGGAGGCTGAACGCATTCCCCTTCTGCTGGTTTCCAGAGCCCTTCAGATGCAGCTGCAGGAGGAATCGTGAGGAACTTCAGCTAAGGCTTTTATTCCTTCCTGCTGAGCAGCAGCCCCTTAAATGTGCAGCTGAGCAAAAAGGGAAAAAGTCATGTCACCCACTTCAGCTTGTTGAAGACATCAGTGACCATCCGGTCCAGGACAGAACCGAGGTTGAGGTGGTCCTGGAGATAGATGCGCTCTGACATGGTCCCGGACTCCCCTCTTCTGTACCATGGCCGGGCACAGGTTGTGCACTGTTTCCAATACGGCTTGCATGATCGCCTGCAGCAAATCCAGAATTTAGGGGTGGGAAAAAGGAATTTTATGCATCTTTTCTATCAGAATTCAGATGTTTTCCTATTTGTCTCCGGAGATGTTGTGTACAGAGGGGACCTGAGTGATGGAAGGTGCACAGTAGGTGCTCTGCTGGAGCACACTGTGTGTCAGGCTCAGAGCAGCTGTCATCCCTTTGGCAGGACAGTCCCTGCCTCTGGGGCTTTGTCACATCTTGGGCTGAGGCTGACAAGCATCCCATGCCACTGGTGGCTCCCTGCTTGCTGCACTGGCTCCTAGCAGGCACCCACCTGGATTTCCTGGCCGCAGGCCTGTGACGCTTCCTCTGTGAGACATTCCATCTTATGCTGCAGCTTGCCGTTCTGGTACGGGGTGTTTCCTGCTTCATACAACAGAGGCAAAATCTGCAAGGGGTGGAGAGAAAGTGTGGATGAGCCTATAGCAAATTATCTTTCCTCTGCTTGGCCATGTATGGTAGGCTCAGTCCTGGTCCACGGCTGCCTTGTAGCAAAGCTCTCCTTGCATTAGGTGGGGACACTCAGGGATCTACCAGCCACACCGGGCTGAAGTTGGGCCCCCCAAGCCTCTCTGCATTCTTCTCCCTCTCAGTCATTCCCTGACCACTGCCCCCAGCGTCCATTAGCTCTCCTGTCGTTGTGCCCAGACAATCTGCTCTCACACTGCTTATCTTTTCCTATCCCTTCCAGTATCTCTGCAGCATCAGCACTCTCTTCTTTAGTTAAATCTCTCTAGAGGCCTTCCCTAACCCAGGAAGCTGATGAGTAACCTCTTTCTCACCCTGCTGCAGGAATACGTACTCACCATGCACAACCATTTGTCCCCAACATTTGGAGAACAGCGCCAGGTCCCTGCAGAGCATCTTCACCATGGTATAGCCTCCAGGTGCTACCAGGAGACTTGGCAGTAAGTGGCGAAAGCCCCTCCTCTCCTTGTCTGCAGTAGCATCCCCCACCCTGTTAGGTCTCACTGTAGGTTGTAAAGTCAGTGCCAGCCCCTTGCAAGCAAGCAGTTGTGATGGTCTGTATTTGAAGCAATTCTGTCCCCAAAACACCTGATGCAAATCCTTTCTAGTGCAGCCTCAAGGAAATTCTGGCCCCCAGGAGTCCTCTGCATCTCCAGTCTCTAACAAACTGCTCATAGATTTGTGCAAATTTTCACTCCTGCTGGGATGGAGAGACGCAGTGTATCTCTTGGAAAAGCCCAGTGGAGCTGGGGAGGCACCATGGCTCTTGGCCTCGCCAGCTCATGTAGAGACAATTGCTACACAGGGATGAGGACATAGTGACAGGCTTGGGATAGGGGCACAGGCTCAGGTGTGTGGAGAGAACGACACCTCTCCCCTGCAACAGCAGCTGATGAGATAGTAAGTGATAACACTGAGGAAGAAGATGCCCACTAGCTGGATTAAACAGTAACTAGGGGGTGGCCAAGAGACTTGAGGGGAAAAAAAAAGAAAAAAAAAGTGGCAGCTTGAAAGGAAGTATAGAAGAAGAAAGAAAATGTGTAATCAGGAGAGAGAAGTGGGAACAGCAGCAGTCTAACAGAGTCTAACACTGCCAGGAGTGGCCTCCACCAGTATCATGGCCTGGTGGAACATTCTCCTCACCATGTTGTGGGAGGCTGCATCCAGCCAATGCAGCTAAGAGTATGGGGATCCCCAAGGAGGGACCCTCTGGAGGAACATGGGGAGTTTTATCACCAGCGTCGGCATCAGCAGATTGTAAGAAGCAGAAGGGGTGAGCCCAAAGCCAGAGCATTTGCAGCTCCCAAAGAGAGGTGGTGCAAGCAGGGGAATCTCCTCTTTTGAAGAGGGGATTTGCTTATAGCCCACGGTTCCTGGGGAAGGTATGCACACAACTGTGTGTATCTATGTATGTGGATTAGACCATCTTGGGATTTGAAGGGGGCTCAGAAATTTGAAGCTGCTTTTTAACATTTTTCAAGTGTTTAGTAATGTGATGTATATCTGTTGCATTTATGATACTGATCTTGAAAATTCACTGTTTGCTAGTTAAATGTCATTAATAAATCAATAAACTGCTTGGTCTTGGATTTAAACCCCATGAATTGAACGTTTCTTTCCCACAACAGGAAGGCAAAGCAGAGGGAAGGTGACCGCAGTTTTCTGGGAGTGTGGCAGACTTACACTGACGGACAGGTTGGCGTTCCTGATGGCTTCCTCTGCAAAGAGGACGTCATCTTCCACTTCCCTGCCCAGGCAGGAGCTCAGGATGTCAACATGCTTCTGCACGCTGAGGCAGATTTCGTTCACCATCTGGAGCATAGAGGAGATGCTATCATGCACCAATGCCTGAGCAGCACTGTAAGTCTCTGTCCTTTCTGTGATTTCCCAGGAGAAGGACACATGGGTGCTGCTTGATTGAGCACTGGGAGCACATGCAGGTAACGCTCCACAAGGTCTTCCCTGACTAGTGACCAGGAATGCTGTACAGCAGGGAATTTCTTGCAAGCATGTGTTGAGCACATGAAGACGGCAGCATACTGGGGGGGGGGGAGATGAGCAGTCCCTAAATTCCTCAGCACCAAATTTGTGCGAAGCACAAGGATGAAGGCTGCTTGAGTACCTCAGCCTCCTTCCCTCCTGCCCAGTCCTGCTCTCTTCTCCACGGCCTGCTCTGTCCTGGGCTCAGAAAGTGTGAAAAGTGGTCTGTGCTGCTTGCAAGGATCAGCGTGAGGTGGGCAGAGGTCTGCTTTGATGTCCTGCACTAGCCAAGATTACTCATGCTGGAGCAGAACAGCTGGCTGTACAGCCAAACATGGTGGTTTCCTGTACTTGCCTGTTCAGAAGAGGTGGTCAGGATGCCCTGCTGCAGCCAGAAGGTTTGTGTGGGCAGCATGTGTTGCATTTGGTTCCTTGTCAGGCAGGACTGGATCTGCAGCATGTAAATAACCCCGTGAGGAGGCATCTTTGGCATCCCAGCCCATCTCCCCCAGACCCCAGCCCCACCTCGTGCACTGCCTCCTCTGTTTTCTCAGGGTTGCTCCAATACGCCTGCACCACATCATTCATTGGCAGGGGCATAGACTTGAGGGTGTAGTTCCTGTGAGGCACTGGCACAGGTGAGCATCAGGACAGTGGCACTACCAGCCCCTTTGCTGCGAGCAAGCATCTACATGGCATCTCCTGCCTTGCAGTGGCAGAGACCCTGGCACATCAGCCTCATGGTTTGATCTCCACCACAAAACACCTGCATGGGGAAAGCATTTTCATGATGACAGGGCTTGTGGGGATGGCTAAACTCGAGCAGATGAGTAAACTCCCCAGGGTCACAGTGGCTGCCTGTCTGTACTCTCTGGCCACTCAGACTGAGGCCCTCTCAACTCAAACCACTGGAGCCCCTATAGTGTTTTGCCTCCCTGTGCATCTGCATGGCCGTGTGTGAGACCCCACCGTGGTCTCAGTAAATGAACAATTTTTTCCATCTTTTGTGGGTAGGAGGAAGCAGAGTGCCAGATCCCCACAAAAACAGCCTATGCCTGAGCAGATCACACTGTGCTCACCGTACGCTGACTTTGGTATGGTTCAGAGTGACAAAACTCTGTGCTTGGTTTGGACAGAGATCCTCAGCACTCCTGATGTAGGCTCTCAACTCTGGTGGGTACCACAGCTTAGGAGCAAGACTTTTCTCCTTGGCTGTAAAACTTGTCGCTCTTCCTCTTAAGTGATCCATGGTGCTGGAAGGGGGAAATGTGCGCCACAGCCAGCCTTGGGGCTCTGAAGCAACAGAGATGACTAATGAAGATGATGTCAACAGGTGCGTTGTGGGTTGCTTTGCTAGCTGCAAGGCCAGGGCCGTGTAGTGACTACACTGTATGGAAACTCCCCTAAGCACTGTTTCCAACCCACTGGCTCTGAGTGAGATACCCTTTCTGCATTTAGTGGGAAGAGGGCTTGGGGATGGTGATGTCCTGGTGCTAGAGTCTCTTGTGCATGGTGGTAGCAGGGCAGGTCAACCAAACAACCCCCTCTCTACCTCTCCAAGGCTTGAGCCACCTCCAGGAGTCCGTGGCCAGTTGTGTTGTTCCTGTCCCAAACCACGGTCCTGCAAAGAGTACAAGAGTGAGTCCTCTCCAGACCAAAACAGTAGCCTATGTCAGCTCACCAAATGGGACACCAACCTACTCTCCAGCTAGGAACTGATAGCTGGCATAGAGGGCAGGTGTCTGGCTGCCAGGAACAGGCGGGGCCGTGACAAGCTATGCCTGTCCTGCTAGGTGCCAGGAAGCCTCAGCCAAGCTGACCCCACAAACCAGGAGGCAGGGAAATGGGGTTAAAAATCTTAACCTCATGATTCAAAAGCTAAACTTTTCCCCTGCAGACGGCTGCAAAGTAGCTGGATGTCTGGAGGGGATGCAGAGCAGGGCAGCCTTACTCAGAAAGGCATCACTCTGCTGACAGGGGCAGAAGTCCCACAGAGGAATGTCTGCAGCTGACAGACCTTTCCCAGCTCCCTCTCTCCACCAGAAACTTTTACCTTTCCTTTTTAGGAATAATTTGGTAAAAAAGTGACATTTTAGGTACAAGAAACTGCTCTCTGCCATCTCTTGCCTAGGACACTGATAACAAAGCATGGATGAATAATGAGCACAAGGCATTCAGAGTGCTCCAGCACTCTGAACTTCATGGGAGCCTGGAAAAGAGCTGGTGTGGAGCTGCCATGCAGAGGAAGAGATTTAAATACTCTCCTGCCTTTTATATGTCATGTGTCAGCACCAGCAGCTGGCTGCCAAGAGGGCTATGGTCACAGCATTCAGCTGCTTGCTGGGACTGGCAGGGTTGCATCTGTGGTCCCAAGGAGCCACAATAAGCCTCTTTCAGTAGTATCAGTATCATGAGGACTATTGTGTCAAGACCACCTGCCACAATGTGAGAAGGATGCCCTTCCCATGCTACCTGAGCTTTGTGTTGATTTGCAGGGCTTTGGCTAGCATCTTGGCACCGGTGTCTCCCATGGCATTGCCGCTGATGTCCAGAGCAATGAGACTGGTGTTACTGCCCAGGGCACTGAGCAGGACATTGGTTCCCAGCTTGAGGCGCGATTCAGCCACTGACAGGGACTGGAGACTCTGGAAGGGGGAAGAGGAGGGAGAGATGTGTCTGTCATGCCAAATTGGACAGCATCCCTGGAGCGAAGTCTGCACAGAGCCGTGGGGTCATGGCGGTTGACGAGAGGCAGGGCACAGGCAGGATGGCTGGGGCAAGTAAGGGCCCCTGGTGCAGCAGGAGGTACCTACACAGTCATCCTCTTGGGTGATCTGGACAACGCGGTGCAGGACATCCAGCAGCCCATCTCTGCAGGAGAGACAGATAGTTACACATGCATCCCAGCATCACTTCCCCCAGAACAGCAAGAACAGCTGGCAAAGCTCAATCCTTCTGCCTTTGCCCAAAACCACCGCACATCTGTCAGCCTCCTGCCTGACTCCTACCTATGTTTCAAGAGGCTGTGACCTGTGTCTGTGACGGCTGCCCTCCAGCACAGACTGGGTCAGGAGCAGGTGACAGTCCCCCCATGAGTCCCTGGTATAGTAGGGCAAGCAGGCCTCTGAGGGAAGACGAGGCAATTCCTTGCATTTCCGATTGGCCCAGGGCTCAGACGAAGAGAGAGAGAAGTGAGGCAGGTGCATGGTGCTAGAGCAGCCACTGGCCTGAAGACAATGCCACAGGTTGCACTTACTTGGATTTGATGTTAAAGTTTTTCCCCAAAGAGACATGCCTAATGGACTTGCTTCTGCCAATGGACAGCACCAGCATCACCATATCTGAGTCAAAACCTATGAGAAATGAGTGGAGCCATGAGACACCCAGTAGGATGCTCTGAGCAGTCCAGACCACAAAAGCTGGGCCAAGGTGATTGTGTGGCCTACCAAGGGCAACCCACAGACCTGCCATACTGCCCCAGGAGGCTGGCAGAGGGGAATCCAAGGCAGACCCTGAATGTCTTCATCCTCTTCATGGCTCTCCCACGCAGGGCAAAGACCTATTCATCTGCCCCTGAGAGGGCAGGTAAAACCAGGGGCTGAGAGGAGTCTCACCCAGCAAATAAATATCCCCTGTGAGAGTCTTGTGATTTGGAACTAGGGTGGCAAGGCTGTGCTGAGCTGCAGGGAGCACTTACGGGGCTAGAGAGGAATTGCTTTCTGCTGCCTTCCCCCCTCAGCCCTGTCCCAGAATGCACCCAGACATCCTTCCTGTAGTTAGGGCTTGTACCCCCATTCTCACGACTACAGCTTTCCCAGGAAAATTCAGCAAGCAAAGGTTATATCCTATCGACAGCAAAACACAGAGTACCCCCACACTCCCACTCTGGTGATCCCCAGAAACTGGGAAGGAGGTCAGCAGGACTCCAAGGGACTTGTGAACCCCAACGCCTACAGAGGAGGTCAGCGGGTTCCCAAGTGGCTAGAGTGTGGCTTATGGCCCTGCTGCTGCACATGTATCTGGGCAGAGACCTCTCACCCCATTACTCCACTGAAATCAGTGGCATGCCAATATGCTATAAGAGTCCTTGATCTTTGCAAAAAGGATACTACACTGGCTGTGGCCAATGTTTTAGGGGCATCTGTCTTTTCCTCTCCTTTTTTTTTTTAATTTTTAACTGGAGCACAATGGAGCAAACAATTGCTGTTATTAAGTGAACACTGCAAAGTCTGCGGTGCTGAGATATTAGCTGGAGGACTACTGAACTGCATGCAGCTCTTAGGCGCTCACTATCCCTCCAGCACAGAGTTTCTATTTGGGGAAAAACAAAATAAAACTACATTTTGGAAAAGGTTAGCTAGAGATTTTTGGAAGGCAGCAAGTTTTTGGAGCATTTGTGAGTCAGGGAAGCCATGAGCTGATTTTACACAAGTTTCTGAATGGCTGCAGAACACGTCATCTTTCCTAGAGTGATCCAGCTATAGAGGCACTGCATGATATACTGTGAGATCTTTGTGAGGCCAGTTTAAGATATTACAAGGACTTGCAGGTGGAATTAAAAAGGCTGTAGAACTGATGCTTGCAATAAGTAGGATTGCTCTCCACAGCCCTGTGGCTTCAGAGGCTGTGGCAGGCTGAGGTTAGACGGGGCAGGGATCTTGTCAGGGACTGAAAGAGTTTCAGCTCAGACAAAGCTTTTAAACATCTTGGTTAATTTCAAAACCCAAGCTTGCAATGTTAGATTACTTT
The DNA here is from genome assembly GCF_028389875.1 of Rhea pennata. NCBI lineage: Eukaryota > Metazoa > Chordata > Aves > Rheiformes > Rheidae > Rhea > Rhea pennata. The sequence goes on from NC_084683.1 coordinate 1,282,127, forward strand.
GAGTTAAAAGTGAACTGTAGAAGTTTGTGGCAAGAATGATGTGAAATGAGAATTATACAGAGCCTGAGGAAGGAGAAATCAGTAGCCAAATAAGTTATCCCACATTCTGTGATGAAGATGCTATCCTTCAGCTGAGTCTTGATCGGGTCCATCCATTCCCCAGCACAGATGGAGGAGGATTGCCCCTCTCTTAGTGATACTGGGGCACACATAAGCCCTGGCCACTGCTGGAAAAGAGCCTGGGTCCTGGTTACTTGCTCCACTTAAAGGAAAGCTACCTGGGGAGCTGAAGGCTCAGAGTACATGCCCTGCCACGGGGCTCTCAAAAGCTGCAGCTTTTGCATGGTCATCATCTCCTGTCATTCCCTGTGCCAGTCAAAGCAACTGTGGTGCAGATAACCCAGTCAGATCCCCCACAGAATCACAGAACCATTGGCTCTAGGTGACCCTGCTTGAGCAGGGAGGTTGGACCAGATGATCTCTAGAAGTCTCTTCCAACTTTACTGATCCTATGATTCTGTGTAAGCTGATGAAGCCCAGGCTAGATGAGCAACCGATGAGGTTGGCCTTTGGCCTTCCTGGCCACAAGGACACATTGCTGGCTCATAGTCAACTTGTCATCTACCAGCACTCCCTTCTCCCCAGTGCGTTGGTTTTGGGCAAAGGCAGAAGGATTGAGGTCCTTCTCTGCAGAGCTGCTTTCCAGTAGGTCAGCTCCCAGCTCATACTGGTGCCTAGGGTTATTTCTCCCTAGGTGCAGGATTCTGCACTTGCCCTTGTTGAACCTCAGGAGGTTCCTCTCTGCCCAGCTCTCCAGCCTGTCCAGGTCTCTCTGAAGGGCAGCACAGCCCTCAGGTGTATCAGCCACTTCTCCCAGCTCGGTGTCATCAGCAGACTTGCTGAGGAGGCACTCTGTCCCTTCATCCAGGTCATTGATGAACAAGTTGAACAGGATGGGACCCAGTACTGAGCCCTGGGGGACACCACTAGCCACAGGCCTCCAACTAGACTCTGTGTCACTAAGCACAACCCTCTGAGCTCTGCCATTCAGTCAGTTCTCAATCCACCTCACTCTCCACTCATTTAATGCACACTTCCTGAGATTGCCTAGGAGGATGTTATGGGAGACAATGTCAAAAGCCGTGCTCAAGTCAAGGTACACAATGTCCACTACTCTCCCCTCATTTACCCAGGCAGTCATTCCATCAGAGAAGGCTATCAGGTTGGTGAAGTAGGATTTCCCCTTGGTGAATCCATGCTGGCTACTCTTGATCACCTTCTTTTCCTCCATATGCTTACAGATGACATCCAGAATGAGCTGTTCCATCACCTTCCCAGGGATGGAGGTGAGTCTGTCTGGCTTGTAGTTGCCTGGGTCCTCCATCTTGCCCTTCTTGAAGACTGGAGTGACAACGGCTTTCTTCCAGTCCTCAGGCACCTCTCCGGTTCTCCATGACTTTTCAAAGATGATGGAGAAAGGCCTGGCAACAATGTCCGCTAGCTCCCTTAGTGTTCCTGGGTGCATGCCATCAGGGCCCATGGATTTGTGGATGTCAAGCTTGCCCAGAAGATCTCTAATCCTATCCTCCTCAACCAAAGGAAAGTCTTTCTTTCTCCAGACTTTCTCCCTTACGTCCAGGCTGTGCGATTCTTGAGGGCTGCCCTTAGCAGTGACGACTGAAGCAAAGAAGGCATTCAGTAACTCTGCCTTCTCTGTATCCTTCGTCACCAGGGCCCCCACCCCATTCAGCAGTGGACCCACATTTTCCCTAGTCCTCCTCTTGTTACTGATGTATTTGAAGAAGCCCTTCCTGTTGTCATTAACATCCCTTGCCAGACTCAATTCCAAATGGGCCTTAGCCTTCCTCGCCGCATCTCTACGTACTCTGACTGCATTCCTAAAATTCTCCCAAGTAGCCTGTCCCCTCTTCCACATTCTGTGTACTTTCTCCTTCTGTCTGAATTTGGCCAAGAGCTCCTTGCTCATCCCTGCAGGTCTCCTGCCCCGTTTGCTGGACTTCTTACTCATACAGATGCACCCCTCTTGAGCTTGGAGGAAGTGATGTTTGAATACTAGCCAGCTCTCCTGGACCCCCTTCCTTCTAAGGCCTTAATACATGAGCTTCCTCCAAGTAGGTCTCTGAAGAGCCCAAAGTCTGCTTTCCTGGATGAGATACATATGAGGACATTATGGGAGACAGTGTCAAAAGTTTTACTGAAGTCAAAGGAGACAACATCCACTGCTCTCCCTTCATCTGCCAGGCAGTCATTCCACCCTAGAAGGCTTTCAGGTTGGTTAAGCGTGATTTCCCCCTTTGTGAATCCATGCTGACTACTCATGATCACCTTCTTATCCTTTACAATGCTTGGAAGTAGTATTCAGGATTAGCTGCCGCAGCACCTTTCCAGAGATTGAGGCAAAGCTGACTGGCCAGAAGTTCCCTCCTTCTTGCCCTTTTTGAAGACTGGAGTGGCATTTGTTTTCTTCCAGTCCTCAGATACCTCTCCTGATCACCATGACCTTTCAAAGATGATTGAGAGTGGCCTTGCAATGACATCAGCCAGCTCCCTCAGCACTCATGGGTGCATCCCGTTAGGACCCATGGACTTGTGTATGTCCACATTTGGTGAGATGCTCTGTGCCATGTGACAAGGTTAGCTGGTAAGTCGAGGCAGGCTTGATCTCTCCAGAGTGTTTGAAGAAATATTGGAGAGACTGCACTTGACTCTCTGTAGGCTCAGCAGCGAGCACAGAAGGAGCCAATGCCACACAGGCCCAATACTGCCTTGGCTCCACCAAGTGTCCAGCTAACCTAGTCACCACTTTTGAAGCCCAGAACTGAATTCTTGTTACACATTTCCCCAATAATTTTGCCATTTAACTAACTGATCCTGATGAAGTGCAGGAATTAAACTGCAATGGGTACATGGAAAATGAGCACTCATATATTTTTAACATGAGTCTGATGTTGCGTGGTTGAAATTACAAGAAGGCAGACCTGTACAGGGAAGAATGTCATGGACATGAGAGGTGAGGGCCACTGTTGCTGGCCAGAATTGGATGCAATGATGGAAAAGGTCTGGCACATTAGGAGACTGCTGGATAGCAGGAAGGAGATCATTGTGGGGAAGAAGAGCACAAACAAGTCTTTCCTGTCTTGGGGAAGGCCTGTAGGTTTTGTTTTTAGGGTAGAAAGACAAAAATCTCAGTGAAGTGATAATTTGCCTCGGAGGAATCCACTCCAGGTGTTTGGGTACTCACATCTTGTGGAACACTGGTATGACTTGGTTGTCCTTTTGTACTTTGTCCACTAAACCTTTAGCTTAGATGCTTGCATAGCCTGTAATGTTGTGGCTGCTGCTAATGAAAGACTAAGCACAGTCTAATTTTGTGTTAAGCAGCATGGTCAAAAGGTAGACAAGCATAGAAGGCACAGCCCTAGTTCTAGGTGGGGGATTTCACAGCCTTCTGCTGAGACAAAGCTCTGGACACCAGGTGGGCACCAGAAAGTGGGTACACTTTGAGCCTGGTATAGATGTGCAGTCATAGGCAGGCAAGGGCCATAGGTCAGCTATGGCTCAAGAGTGCAAAGAGTATCTCTGACAGCCTGATGTGACCCTGCTCAGTTCTCCAAAGCTGCTCCATCTCCCCAGGATACTTCTACAAGCTTAGGAGATGCTGGGTCTAACTCAGCCTCTGCCGAACACCCTGAGGCAATTGTGCCCACAGGTGGAGGAGATTGTACTCCCAGATAAGGAAAAATGAACTACCATTACCAGACAAATCCAGGTCACTGATGGAATTGGCATCAGAGATGAGATCCTGGATGACTTGGGCCCCTGCTGACCTCAGCTTGAAATAAACAGAAACATGTCAGTATATGGGAAGGTGGCAAGCCCTGCAAATATAAGCCTGCTGTCAGGAAGGTCACCTCAGCCCCGTGGTAGTTGGGGATGGATCTTCCCATACGGGAATGAGCACCTGCCTCCCCTGCCATGGCCTCTTCCCCTCAGGGATGCACACCCCTAGGGATACAATATGGTACCCTGGCTGGAGACTGTGCCTCTAGCGCTGCTGGGCTCATACAACTCACGGGTGTTCGCTATACACAGGCTGCCCCCTCACCTCACAGCTGCTGAGATCCAGGTGAAGGTCACTGATACAACTGTTGTATGCCAGTCCTTGCAGCAAAGCCCTGGAAAAGTCACCAAAGCCATTGGCTAGAGCAGTGTGGGTGCCAGCCACCTGCCATAGGGCACCCTCTGTGGGCTGCCGAGTGGGACAAGGAAGATAGGGAAAGGGTTGTTTCCCAGCATGCAGAACTCTGTATTTTGCCACTCTTACCCAGCATCCTCATCTGTCCCCTCTAACTTCAAAGTCCTAAGCCATGTCCCACTGGACAATGCTTACCCATAATCTGCTCCCATTGGCAGACCCAGAGCCTCTCCATCACCCTGCTGAGCCTCTACAGGGATAACAGGGGTGGCTCATGCCCTGGAGCTGGACTCTGAGTGGCTGAATGTCTTGCCAGCGTGCTGCTCCCATCTTACCTTACAACATCTGGAGGCAGCTTTGTACCTGCCAGTGAAACATGCCTGAGGGCACAGGCCTTGCTGAAAAATTGCTTGATGGCAGGAGAGAAGACATCTTTCACCCTCCTGAAAGGAAAAGCACAAAATAGCATCATCTTCTGTGCATGCCTATAGCTGGCACTGGCTGCCCACTGCTTCAGGAGATGCCAGGCAGTCACTGCCAACTGGGCCATGATGAGCCATGGCACAGATTCCCTCCCTTTGATGTGCTGGGCTTACTTGTGTGAGTACACATTTTTGGAAAGATCCAGATGGACAAGGCTGGTGCAGCATCCATGGGTCAGTGCTCCAAAGAGCTGCAGGAGGGAGTAAGTTGAGATAGGTCAAGGATCCAGCTAGCACCATGGCACCTCATGCATGCCAGATGAGAAGAGACAGTGTGGGAGACCCTTAGGTAGGAGGTCTGCCCATGCTTGGGCTGCCAGCTACCACCATTGCTCCCAGCTCTCTTCTTCCTCCTGCTGAAGCTGGTGTCTCCCAGCCCACCCAGGCCATGGGATGCAGAACAATGTATTGCTGAGCTGGCTGCCATCATACCCCTCTGACCCAACAAGTTTCCTGTTCCTGGGCCTATGCAGCCCCATGCCACATAGGATGCAAGTAGTGGGGCTAGGGACACCTGCTGGGGTGTGGCACAGCTTCTGGAGCTGGGCACTGATAACTATCTGGGGTCCCCCTGCTTGCCTACTCACAGTGTCTAAAGAGCAGTCAGTGCCAGACAGGCTGAGGTGAGAGAGTGAGTTGCACCAGCAGAGAAGGTTCTGCAAACTCTGTCAGGAGAGAGGATCCAGAAGCTCATCCAGGACCCCTGGTATCCACCTTGGGTACCCTCTGACTCTGGGATTCCTCAAGAATCCCAGCCAATCTGGCCAACTTCCTTCCTTCTAACTAGGGAGCAGAAGTGAAGATGGTGATGAATCACACAGCGACCCACACTCCATGCATGGGCCATTCGGTGCCTGGGGTGTCTCCTTGCTCAAGATGCCATCTCCGATCCTCACGTGAGGACGGGGAGGTGTCTCCACAGCAGAGTTCCACAGCTGCTGTCAGATAGGCAGGAAGATGTCACAGCCATGGCTTTCCAGAGAGCCAAGCACTTCTGCGCAAATGCACCTGGGGATGCCAAGCACCTTGGTTTCAGACCCTTCAGCAACAGCCACTTCTGAGTGCCTGGGCCACTACAACGCAGAGATCAGCCTCTGAATGAACCAAGGCAAGCCCTCTCAATTCTCTCACAGAGGCAGCAAGGTCACCAGAGGAAGAGGTGCCCCCCATGTGTGCAGGAGACAGTCTATCCTACAATGTCAGAGCATTGACCCTTCTCAGCCCATAGCACTCACACTAGTGTCATCCATGGCCAGGGTGCTGGGGTTCCCGGAGAGGTCCAAGTGCCGGAGGGAAGAGCAGATGGCTTCGTTAGCTGCTAGGGCCTGGCATAATGTGCTCATTCCTGCTTGAGGGTAGGCCAAAGAAACAGATGCCCACAGATCTTGGACAGAGCACATCCCTGCACTATGGAGAGCCATGGAATAGAAGAAGGGGCAATTTCCTATGTCCAGGGCAGCAGGACATTGTGTTCTTGGACATATCTTGTCCATGGCATCCCTGGGGGACTGTTCCTTCTCCTCATCCCGTGCACCCAAGTATGCTATGCCCAGCCAGGCTTTGCAACATAATTTTGGAGACATTTTATTTGCCGCCAGTGGTGAAGCTGATTCTGGGCAGAGTGTGCCATTCTCCGAAATGCCTCATCAAGGGCACATGGCCCCCAGCCCACCCATGCCATCCCCTCTGGGAGATTCTTTGATGTCAGCCTGGCCCCGCTGAGCCATAAATGCTGTGGATAGAGTCAGTCTGACTGGCCTCCCCACTGGGACCTGAAGGAGGCGGGGGGAATATTGTCTCAGGGCTGTACCTTTAGCAGTGAGTGATGTCCTGGCCAAGTTGAGGCTCTGCAGGCCCTTGGGCCTCTTCTCAAAGTGGCGGCTGAAGGCAATTATCCCTGATGGAAGAGTAGAAAGCCCTGAGCAGCCGTGACAGTGCAAATGGGGGTCTGGGTGCCTCTACCACCCTTAAGTATTGTCCCCACAGTGCAGGCCAACAAGGACAGCTCTCTGAGTTGCTTGCTGCAGGCGCGGCAACAGTGATGAGTGGCTTGGGCTGCCTTGCAAGTGCAGAAGGAGGCCATGGGTTGCTCCACGTGGTCGTCATCAGGCTACACAGGGAATTAGGGGTTGAGAATGGAGCCAGCCCCTTCCTGTTGCTTTCCCCATAGGCACTTCCAGGCAGGGAGCTGCCTTTGCCCAGCTGCCAATGGGATACAGAGTTGGGGAAAGAGATGAAGGGAAGGCCCAGGACAGGAGAAAAATAACAGTTTGCATGAGCTTAAACACATCTGCTACTGTGGGGTGTGGGGTACCTCTGTCTTCCAGCTGGTTGCCAGCAAGATTGATGGTGTGCAGCACAGAGTCAGGATGTCTGCTGAGTGCCTGGGCCATCCTCTGAGCGAAGTCACTGCAGAAAGAAGGGCTATGCGTCTGACAAAGGTACAGGCACCACTGAGAGGCATGGCTGCCCACCTTGCAGCCATGTGGGGATGCAGCACTGGCTCCTACGAGGATGACAGGCTCCATCCAAAAGCAAAGCCTCACCAAGGCTGCAGCCAGGTCTGCTGGCCTCCAGGCTGTGGGAAGGCTGTTGTTCAGTGGGCTCTCACCCTGCCCAAGCTATGTGGCATCAGCACCCCAGTTGCAGGGACATCCAGCTCTGGCATGTGAGTGAGCTGGCCTACACTGCACTATGCATGCAATGTGAGCTGGGCAGGGCTGCTAAGATCCTGCTCAGCACCACGCCAGGGCTCTGCATCCTCCTGACAACACTGACAGTCCAGCTCTGCTGTCTTCTATCCATGCAGGGCAGCTGCAGGGCCTGTGTGTACTTTAATATTTCAGTGACCTTATTAAGGAGCCCCACCAGTCCTAAACTGGGAATCCCTCTGACATCCTTAGATCCCTCAGCCACTTTAATGAAGGTGCAAGCCCTGCCTCCAGCACAGATCAGTGCTTCAGCACCTGTGAGGGACAAGCATTCCCCCTCCTCCAGCCTCCAGTTTACAAGGCAGGAGTTTGTCCTGTTAGATGCAGGTTGACATGGCTCAAATGCTTTACCTGTGGATTCAGGTCTGACCAAAACTGTTACTGTTTTAACACTTTGAGGACATAATCAGCCAAATAGCTGGAGGAAAGATAGAGGAAGCTCCCTGTGCTGACCAGAAGAAATTATCTAGTGCTGTCCCGGATACATCAATATTACAGAATACCCTCAGAAAAGCAGTGTATTTCCTTACGATTTTAGCCCACTGTTTTCCAGCACCAACTCCTCCAGTGTCACTGATTTGCTGAGCATATACAGGAATTGCTCTGAAATCAACAGGTTCTGCAGATAAAGAAAGCCTTTCTGAAAGCCCATCCATCTCCAGGAGACACAGCTCCACCAGGACCTGTGCCACATGATGGGCACTCACCAGTCTGAAGTCCTTGCAGTAGAGCTTTGTGAACCACAGATTGAAGGACAAGGCAGCAACACTCAGTGCCATGTCTCTGCAGGATGACAAGGGCAAGGCAGTCAGGGGCCAGACTGAGAGTGGCTGCCTGACAAAGCAGCCAGTTAGGCCCCACTCATATGCACCCCTCCATGGAGCACAAGTACAACCGCCACAGGGTGCACAGCCACAACCACACAAGCATGCACAAACACAATCTCCCCAGGGCACATGCACACAACTGCTTCCTGGTGCACTGCCACAACCACCCTGGGGCACACAGGCACAGCCACCACAGGGTGAAAAAACAGTCACCCTGGAGCATGCAAGCACAACTGCCTCCTGGTGCGCAGCCACAACAGCTTTGGTATACCCAGCCACAGCTGCCCCAGGGTATACCTCCACAAATGGGCCCAGGGTGCACAAACACAGTGTTCACCAGAGCAGGACTGAGCAGTCAGGCTAAGGCATTTTTGGAGAAGGCCTGTGAGTTTAAAGCACCTCAAAAATAGAGCTCAGTTTTACCAGATTGTTCCCGTGAAAAGAAAATCAATCAAAAATCTGGATGTCCCCATCAGAATGTCCATTTTTGTTTAAAACTCATCTTCATTTAAGGAACAGTGCATGTTATGCTTGACTGAACAGAAAGTTTCTTTCTGACTTTCTGGTCCAAAGAAATATCCAAAAAATGTCCCCATTCAGGTGGACCAAACACCTAAATTTTCCCCAAAATGAAAAGCCCAAACCTTCTTACTATTTTCCAGTTGGTAGATGAGAGCCTGGCCAACTGCCTTCTCCCACAGATAAGCCTTCACTCCTTCTTTCTAAGGTCACATCTCTGGATATGTCTATATCTATCTAAATATGTCTAAATACATAAGTATAGAGGGATTAGAGGCCCCTGCTGACGGGAAGAGCTGCTAGGGCAACCTGAATGTAAGGCTCAGGGCACAACCTGAAATCATAGCCTCATTACAAGGCTCAAACTCTGTAACAGCAATCTGGGGTACTAGCAGGGCTGCAATCTGGAGGGGAGACAGAGAATTGCAAATTTTTGCAGCTCTTTTAGCAGAGCTGGCTGCTTTGCATAAGGAAACACCTGACAGACACAAGCTGTGAAAGGCCGACACAGCCTTCAGTTTTCACCTCCTTAGCTGGTTCTTAGGGTTATATAGATGTTAAAAACAGATAGGGAAGTCTCTCTGGCCTCTTGAGACAGCCACCCGGAGGGACAGAGGTGGCTCTCAGAGGGAATTCTCCTTCTAATTTGGAGATTTCTCTGGGGAAACGTCTGCCTGCAGCCAGCAGGACATAAACCTACCATCCTTGGAACACATGAAGAGATAAAAACCTCCAACAAGAGAATAGAAAAGCTCCTGCCATGCACAGCAAGGAAGGAGACAAGTGCTGGTGGGTGCAGGGCAGCATGGCCAGGGTGCTTGAGAAATGGTGTGCTCCAGGATGCACCTGGTGGGCTGAATGACTCACCGGCTCTCCAAGTGGCTGAAATCCAGTAGGTTAAACTCCCTGCAGTCTTGGCTATGGTAAGACTAGGGGAGTTGTCCCTCCCCTAGTTGTCCACATCCTGCCAGACAGACAGATACTCAGACAGGGCTCAGTGCCAGGTCTGGGGAAGGGCTTTGACATCTGCTAGCATGCCTGGCAAGCTGTGCTGTCAACGGAAGGAGCTATATTTTGCTCAGAGGCTGATTCATCGGGGACTCTCACCCAGAACCCATTTCCCAGAGTTCTCAAGAGCCTAAACAGATGCTGGGAGCCTCATGCCTAAATCCAGAGCCGGAAACCTTCCTAGGGACAGAGGCAGCAAGAGCACGTGTCCCATACGGGTGCAACCCTATGTTGTAGTGGCTTCCTGACTGCTTTCACAAGGATTGGCCAGAAGAAGCCAATGAACCCCTTCTATGGTGGGGATGAGGGCCTGGAAAGATGTGAATTACAGTCACCTGGTGTCCCACAGGAGGAGGGGGACAGCCTGTGCTGCTGTGTCTGTGTCCCAACATGGCCGGTTATGCTGTCACCAGCTCTTCTCTTTGGAGATACCCATCAGGACTATGGGTTTCCAAGGGCTTTTCTTATACATCAGCCTGGGAAGGTTCCTAATCCAAGGTAACTCATCCCTCTCTACATTTCATTCCACCACATCAAAAGAGAAGGGAGCACTCAAGCAGCGTAAAACTGTAGTTTCCATCCCTGGGATGCTCCCAGCCCTCTGGGATGTTCCTTGACCTTGGCATACTCCCAGCCCTGGGAGGTAGCTGGTGCCCAAGATACTCCCAGCTCTCAGGATGCCTCTGCTGCTTGGAATGGCTGTGTGGCTGCAGAGTGGGGTGGAGGCACCAGCAAGCATCCCTCTGCCATGCCCTCCAAACAGCCTGCTGTGATTGTCTCCTTTCTGCAGCGTGGGTCAGCTTACCCACTGGATCTCCTCACGAAAGGTAAAGCCATTGTCATCACATAAAGCAGCATTCCAGAAAGGGAATGCACAACTCAGGGAGCTGAGGCAATAACTCTGCTCCCTTCACCTGATCCATGTAGGAAATCCTAGGTCCTTATTGCCTGTTCTCTCTCGGCATCCTTTTACTAAGAGGTTTTGTTTCCTTATAAACACAGTGGTTATGGCCATGGACTGTAAAATTAGGCACTGGGATGGCAGAGGTGGAGCTTGGCCTGCTCTGGAAACCATACCTGGGCCACATCAGCCTTCCTGGACATGGCATCTGGACTATATGCTGCTTTTCCCACATGTCTCCTGTATGCCTGGCCCCAACATACTGCACTGCAAACATCACAGCTCCAACGTCAGGCAGAAGCCCTCCCCAGCACATCACTGTGGCCTCCTCATTATGATTCCTTGTGCTCTTCCTAGTTTGTGGTGCTGGGGCACAGTCTGCTTTTCCAATGTGCCCACAGACATCTCAGCTCCAAACCTGTGCCACAACCCCACGATCCTAGAGATTGACCTAGGATCCAATTTCCATGCTGTAACAACCCCCCTTGCCCCTCAGAAATGTCAGGCAAATTGCGTTGCTATGGTGGCAGCAGAGGTATGACAGGGTTATGTTCATGTAGTTGGTTTTCTTTAGCAACCATCTTGCTTCCCAGTTTATGTTGGTCTAACTCTTCTCCCACTAAAACCCTTGGAGCTTTTAAAGTTCCTACTCCAAATAGCTAGAACCCAGGCTTGGTGCTGCAGCAGTATCACATTAGGTAGATAAAACCCACTCACACCCTCATGGGTAGATGCATTCATGACTGTGCATCCTCACCATACAGCTATCCTGCTCCTTTCTGGGAAGCTGCAATCTCCCCAGCCTGCCAGATCGGCTCCTCACTCACACACCCTGCACCTCATTCCTACTCTGTGAGGTGGGGTACGCTGGTGGAGAGTGCAGCCTGCTGGCAGGGCTCCTACAGACATAAGCCAGTGCAGGAGCTGCCTTGCCACCAGACGTGGGGGAGCCACAAATAGCCACTGACGATGACTGTGTGGATACTGGACTTGATCTCTGAGGTACTCCAACCCTCCTGCCCCTGTCTGCTATGTGTACAGGGAGAATAGCACTTACCACAGGGCCCTTGGTTGCTCTGCAACATTTCCTCCAGGGAGTCTGTGATCCTCCGTATCCTCTCGTACAGGTTGGGGGGCGAGTTCTTGAGCAGTGCTCTGGGGGAAGGACCAGGGAGCAGGCTGGGAGAAAATCATCCCCACCGCAATATATGCCTAACTATAACCCATTTGCCAGGCCCAGAGAGTGACCAAAAATATTCTTCCCGATGTGATCAGGGAACGAGGAACATTTGGCCTCCATTAGCAAGGTTTTCTCCTATTAAAAGGCCCTGTTGGACATTCAGGCTGCTCTTTGGCTCTGTCTGAGCAAAGAATGTTTCCTCCAAGGTGACATGGTCCCTCCAGTTCCTACATGTTAGTCCCTGAGGACTAGGGAACCCTTACCCAGGGGACGAATCTGGGAAGACCTTCTTAAGTGACATGGTGACATGGATGACAACTTGCTCCAAATCATCAAATGACATAAGCCGGATGACATAAGAAGACGTATCTGTTTCTAGGACAACCTGCAGAGGCCAAAGGATGGGAAACATCTGAGAAAACTGGCAATGTGAGGCACCCCAAACCTGCAGACATGATGCTGACAGCAATTGGCCAGGCACTGCAAGGGCTGCACTCGTAATGCAAGCATCCAATCTCTGTAGTTATAATTCTAGCCAGAGCACTGTAAGTGGAGGTAAGGCTGAGAACAACAGGAATTTAGGATGAAATGGAGTAAACATATTGTCATGTGCCAGACCCCCTTACCCTTCCCTTGGCCCAAGTGATTAGCTTTCAAAGACACAGTAGCTTCACTAGTGGTCTGCCCTTTTCTTACCAAGAGCTTTAGGGATTGAAATGACCAAGACAGACCCCATTTGGCATTGATTTCAGTGCCTGAACTTGCTCATCCTCAACAAAATCCCCCTCCACCCTCAGAACTGCCTCCAGATCAGCTCTGCCTCTCACTAAACTGGCAGAGAAAAAAAGACCTCTTTGCCTGCACTGCTACAGCGAGCCCCTGCAAAATTGAGATGGCAGGGCCAGCAGAGCAGAAATGCCTGGGTCTGTGTACCCAACTGTCTGCCCAGGGTCCCATCTCTAGTGTAAGTGGTGGACAGCGATGTTGCATAGAAGCAGCTGGCTTGCTGCATCTGCCCATTCCCAGCTAAGGCACAGCCAGTTTGCTGTGTTAAACAGCCCCTGAAATTGTCTCACCTGGTTTTGATGCTTTTTTAACTTTTGTCTCCTACAAAAATCCCGTGTCAACACATTCTCCAATTTATGTAGGAGGGAGATGACAATTATCTGCTTGGGCAGCATAAAGATGGAGCTTCTTTTCAGAGCAGGGCTCTATGTGTGGCAGCAGGGCCAGTCTCTGCCTGCCCCAGGGCCAGGTGCTCAGACTGGCAGGTGAGTAACCACTGAAACTGTCATACAGTCTCAGGTCTGTGGTCCCAATCGAATGGTCTCAGAGACAAGCCAATGATCTGAAGTTAGCTGTTCTTCCACTTCCTTGTAAGTGCCCAGGTGATGCCATCCTGTCCCCGAATCACTTGTCTCTGCTCGCATCCTTGGAGCATACCTCGGCAGAATGTGCCTCTCCTCCTGACACCCCCTCCCAGGATACGTGAGGCTCTAGCTCTTCCCCTAACTTTCCCACCTGTACTTCCCAGTCTGTGGAAGCTGTCAGCTGACACCAGGCGTTTCCAGCCTCCTGATGCTATGCTGTCTGAAGGCTCATGGCTTCCTCTTCTGCTCTCTCTGCCTATCTCCTCTTTAGCTCTGTGCTCCTGCTAAAGATCTCTAAGCAAAGCACAGCTCAAATACGCATCCTGCTCCTAAGAGGATTGTCTCTCTAATGTCAAGCAGCAAAAGCCCCATTTGCAAGTCAGGGCTATCACTGCTGATGGTGCTTTAATGAGCGAAAGAGGTTAACAGGAACTGCAGCCTTGGTTTCAGCTGACATGTCCAATTTGGGACAGTCCATTCCTCTCCTTCATGGTTTGCACCTGCTACATCTACCATGCATGCATGCTTTGTTGTTAAGAGGATTAACAGGGCTTAAAACACCTTCCTACTAAATTTGGCTTTACCTGCGTAAGCCAGTTGCAATTTATCACCTTGTCCCTGCTGAACGGGAGATGTCACCCAAATGCCAAGGAAGGCAGGAGCTGCCTACAGCTCTCAGTAGTGATTTTGCAGCATGCATGTCCAGGTCTGCTGGAGGAGAGTGGGTGCAGACACCTGTATTCCCCTCTTAGCACCCCTGAGCGCCTCCCCTTACCTCTGGCTAAAGAGGGTGCTAACATGGGCGAAGCTGTAAGAGGATTTCTTTAGAGGTGGCCAACGGATAAATATGGTGGGAAGCTCCCAAAGCTCTGCAATGGTGACCCCAAATGTAAAACAGTGGGCAACGACTTCCCCCAGACCCTGCAGCAGGCTCCAGGCCAGGGTTTCCAAAGGGGGGGAGATGAGCAGAATGTGCCTTGGCAATCCAGGTGCCAGCATGCCCCATGTGGGAATTGCCCAGGGAGGCTTTCCCAGTGAGTGCCACTCACCAGGCCGGGCTCTCGCACTGTGATCTCTTGCACCTCCAGAAAGCTGAAACTGCTGTGCACCTAGTGGGAGAGAAGGGCTGGATCAGCCTCAGTGCTGACAGAGATGCATCAGCACCCTGGACTCCAAGCTCTTTCCCATGACCCAGGGCAGTGCCCGACCACAGCTTCTCCCTGCACTTGGCCAGAGCCCCCCAGCCCCCAAATCTCAGCCTGGCTGCCAGTGTCCTGATCTGACCTCCTTCTCCCATTTTGCTATCTGACCCACCTACCTCATGTGCCATAATGCAGCCCCTGATGCTGCTGCATGCTGGGGGCAAGCCCCACAGACTAATACTGCTCCCTGGGGCTTTCCAGACCTCCTGACCCAGGGTACCTGGTCACCATGCGGGACACCTGGTCCCGCACTGGGGCTGGTGTCCCAAGGCAGTGAGTGGGGTCCTGCTGGGAGCAGCAGGGGTCTAACATGGAGTAGAGGGAGCCCAACACTTACCCTCACTGGTAGTGTCACCAGTAGCACATAGGCTCGCCAGGGGGTCAGCACCTAGGCAGGAGAAAGTAAGGTGACAGGGGACTGGGGTAAGACAGGAGCTGGCATCCTGTTCAGACTAGCCCCCCCCCCCCGTCCCGCCCCAGGCAACAACCTTTCTGAAGCCCTGAAGCCCAACAGCCCACTGAAGCACTTAAGTTGCTGCCTGGGGAAACCGGGGAGAGCATAAGCTGGGAAAACTTACTGGATAATTCACACAATGAACTCTGTAACCTGCAGTAGGGTCCATCCTGTTTTTGCCCTACAAGGTGCTGGGAGGAGGCCAGATGTGTGCCTGGCCCTGCAAGTCCTGCACAGGCAGGGAAGATCCAGACAGACATAAATGTCTTCCATACCTCTGATGATACCATTTGCCCAGTTGGTTGGGTTTAACCACCCCCTTCAGTCCCTACTGTGTGTGTGGTTACCGCCCTATTGCACAGCCCAGCGAGGTAGACGCTGCTCCCTCTGTGCGCTGTGGGTTCAGGACCGCAATCAAGCTTAGGCTAACAGCCAAGGGATGGAGTGCTGGACCCTGAACGTACCAAGATGTAGTCATCATACTTGGGTTTCACCTGCAGCTGGACACTCTTGACCAGGAGGATCGTCTTCATCCCCAGGCAGGCAGTGATGCCCTCTGAAAAGACTAACGTCAAGTGTAACTGATCTGGCTGAATCTAGGAGCCGTGCTTAGTCCTTTACTGAAGGGACTGATTGCGCGGACTCCTGATAGGTTCTGATCAGAAGACATTTATCCATATCAGAAGGCAATACATATATATCGATACAGTAAGCACGAGTTGTGCACGAGACATACACAGCGCAGTGATTGGGTATACAGCGACAAGCACGCGCTCCAGCTACTAAAGCGATTGGTTATGTCCCTTGATACAATTTTCTCACAAGCAGACACCACGGTTATCTGCTTGGCTCATATTCTGCATTCTTGTTCTGTTTCTCACAGCACACCTGCTTCTAGTCTCAGTTGAAGGACGGGTCGCCTAACTCAGTGTCTAACAAACCCCACACTTTACCATGTACCTGTGATCTGGTGCCCAGGAGGGTGCATGGCACAGCATGCCCAAGATGATCCCTGTGACCCCAAACACAGCCTGAGCTCCCCAGTCCCACACCAAGAAAGAGGGCTCAGGTTAAGGGGAGAGGGATGGGATCTGGATGTGCATATCCCTCTGAGGAGAAGGTCCGTGCATGGCTCTAGCTCCCCTAAACCACAGTGGTGGTTTTAGCACCACAACATCACAATCCTCTTCCTTGGCAAGGGTGGGCATCCCCAGGCAGCATGGATCTGCCATCAAGTTGTCACAGACTGAAGGCACAAAGCACTCTTCCAGGCTACTTCGAGCAGCACACAGAGATGTGGTCCTTACCATGTCTGAGCCAAGAATGGATTTGTCCTCATGATGTGCCAGTGCCAGGCACTTCCATATAGTACTAGCTACATGCCCTGACACCCTCCCCCCCCAGTTCCATCCTATGTTCATAGTGGCAAGCCCTTGTGCGAGGCCATTTGAAAACTCCTGTTACCAGGCACAGGTCCTTTTCTTCAGTCTGGCCATTCACCCCTTTTGGCGGAGAGGCTCTTTACTTTGTGGCCTGCAGAAAGGAAGCAGTTGGTTTTGGTATTACACTCTCCCTCACAAACATGAACTGATTTAGCCCCACATCCCATGCACCTCCAGGAATTAGTTCTTCTCTAGCCACACCTGAAGGTAGACACTGATGGCACCATTTGCTCTCCATGACTTTGCAGCAGTGCTGGATGCTGCATCAGACTGAGTTGTCGGTGCCTAACGGCTTTTCAGGAAAGCTGTGCACTTCCTCACAAACCCGGTTTGTATCTTGTCTGGTGCTCAGGTGATAGACACATCCACCTGCTCATTGGCATGTGGAGCCTTGGCTACAGTTGGGACCAAGCACAGTGCTTGGGTGCCACCAGTTTGCCCTCCACGGACACACTGCTTGGCTTTCTTGTGTGGGATCCTTCAGAACTTCTCCCAGGGCTCACTCAGGGTTTTCTTAGGATGTCTGGCCTTTGACTTCAACATAATGTGTGTTTGCCTACCCACGCTAGGATTACAGTGCACGTGCTTTGGAATAGCCTTGTTCATTGGAATCTGGTACTGTGCTCCACCTGGGTCCCTGTTTCTCTTCCTTTCTTCCTGCTCGTAGTCATAGGGTCAGTGGGGAGCTCTACAGGTACCCTTCCGCCACAAGCTCCTCAGTGCCTCAG